>NW_024080827.1:1295348-1402225 GCF_003009895.1 Hyaena hyaena
CTTTCCCTCTCTCCCTTTCCCCCCCCATTTCCCCCCTTCTTCTCCCCCTCGTTCCTCAGTTAAGTTCCTCCTAATCCTCCTATACGTGCAAACATATGGTATTTGTCCTTCTCTGCCTGACTTATTTTGCTCAGCATAACAGCCTCAAGGTCCATCCATGTTGCTACACATGGCCAGATTTCATTGTTTCTCATTGCCATGTAGTATTCCATGGTATAGATAAACCACATCTTCTTGATCCATTCATCTGTTGATGGACACTTAGGCTCTTTCCATGTTTTAGCTATTGTGGAGAGTGCTGCTATGAACATTGGGGTACATGTGCTCCTATATTTTCTATTTTTCTTTCATTTAAAAAGATGTGGATTTTTTGTTTTTCTTGTGTTTTTGTTTTTTACTTACTGAATTGCTCTCAATCATAGGTTGTGTGTTTCTTCCGTAGACCCTCCTTTGGAGCAAAACAAGGGATCTGGTGCATGAATACACCTGGGTCCAGCAGGGGCTGTTCACGCTGGAGAACACACTGCTGGGTTACATGATGGACGGCCTCACATGGTGTGGAGACTCAGGCTCTTCTGGTGAGGGTCTGGGCTGTTTGGGATTAGCCAGTGAGGGCAGGGCGAGGGAGCCCAGGGCTCTGCTAGGGGGCCTGGAGGATCAGTGTGGAAGAAGGACGGGCAGGTACCTACCCTGATGCCATCTACACACTTAATGACAATTCAAGCTCCCATAAAATAGCATTCTGTAGCTCGACTCAGTGTTCTGGAAAAAACTGACTTGAGAGTTTGGGGCTATCTCTGCTCCCTGATTCCCCGCATTCTGAGAGCAAGGGTAGTCTTCCTCTGAACTTGGAGGTGCTTTGTTTTCTATGAGGGCGTTATTTAGGACTAAAAAGTGCCAGAGCAGGCTGAGGCCTGAGGGGTAGCCAGGCCACAGCCTTTGTTCCACGGAATGGCCACGGCAACAGATCGATGGGCTCCTCTGCGTCTCAGGCCAGCATGTGGCTCTGCTGTCATTTTTCAGAAGTTGCCTTATCAGAAAGACCTAGAACACCTCACTGTGGGAAGGTGCTTTCTACTCAGAAAACTCTATTGAGCCCGTTTTCACCACTTTTTGTTTTTCGTTCTCTTTTTATTTATACTGTGGATATTTTTACTTTATATTGTTTTATTCTTTTTTAAATGGTTGTTTATTTTTAAATGAGGGAGGGGCAGAGAGTGAGGGAGACACAGAATCTGAAGCAGGCTCCAGGCTCTGAGCTGTCAGCACAGAGTCCAATGCAGGGCTTGTACTCACAGATGGGACCACAAGATCATGACAGTGGAAATCAGATGCTTAACCGAGTGAGTCACCCAGATGCCCCATTTATATTGTTTTATTCTTATTTTTATTGTTTTTTGACGGTTTTTAAAAAACAGGCCCCCCACACATATACTGCCCCTTCTTGTCGACTTTGGCTCAGGTCATGATCTCGAGGTTCACGAGCCTGAGCCTCACGTCAGGCTCTGTGCTGACAGCTCAGAGCCCAGAGCCTGCTTCGGGTTCTGTGTGTGTTGCTCTCTCTGCCCCTCCCTCACTTGCACTCTGTCTCTGTCTCAAAAAGAAATTAACATGTTAAAAAAAGAGAAATTAACATGTTAAAAAAAGGATAAGACTCCTATTGGCCTAGGACCCGCCCACACTAATGACCTCATCTTAACTGATTAGAGCAGTAAAGACGCTTTTTCCAAATAAGGTCACATTCCCAGGTACTGAGGGTTAAGACTTTAATGTATCTTTTGAGGGGACAAAATTCAACTCATCACAAGGAGGAAGTAGAAAGACACTGCTTCTCTAGGGTCAGCTGTACACATAACCACAGAGGAAACACGCCTGACTTTTGGGACAGAAGAAAGTTCCAGGGTCTCTTGTCATGCATCTGCCCTACCTGCTTGATAATTCAGAATTGAAGTAAGATATCTGCAGATTCTGCCCTCATTCCCATACCTCATACTCTGCCCTCCTGTCCCATATCCAATCAATCACCAACATAGTCTATTTACCTTTTCTATCACCATTTTCACTGCCTGAGTCCGCCACACAAAGGCACCCTGCTTGATCAGTGGGACTGTAGTAAGATTCTTACAGCTCACTCCTTACTTCTCTAGGTTGGCCTCCATCTGGCCACCATAGTGGGATTATTTCTATCTTTTACCTAAAACCTAACTTTTGCATCTAGTATAAAGTCTAAATTCCTTAGCATGGTCTGGGCTCTTTCTTTCTTATGCCTTATCATCTATCATTCCCCTCCTCATCCCTTCCATTCTTGTGGTGCTAATTTAAACCTGTTGTGCCTTGGCATGTGTCCTCACTGCCTGGACCACCCTTCTGTCTTATCTATCTGAAGACTCCTATTCATCCTTCAAAGCCTAGTGCAACATCAGCCTTCCCAAACAGTGCTGCATGTCACCTCCAAACCAAGTTGATCTTTCCCTGATTACTTGATTATATTAGATCCCATAGTCTCTGAAAGCAGGGCTTCTATCAGATTCATCTCTTTATCCTCAGGATCCAAGTCTCAATTAATGTTTGTGTCATCAAGGGCAATGGATTAAAAGAAAAAAAAAGTAGGAACACACCTATACACATATACACACAAAATGGAATATTACTCATTCTCTTTTTAAAGAAGAAAATCTCGTCATTTGCAACAACACAAAGAAATCTCAGGGCATTGTGCAAAGGGAAATAAGCCAGACATGTGACAAGTGCTGCATGGTATCATTTATATGTGGAATCTAAAAAAAAAAAAAAAAAAAAGGCAAACTCCTAGAAACAGAGAGAAAAGTGGTAGCCAGGGGCTGGGAGGGGGTGGGGGATGAGGGAGAGGTTGGTAAAAGGGCACAGACTTTCAGTTATTAGAAGAATAAGGTCTTAAGTTCTAATGCACAGCATGGAGAACCGGAGTTGCTAACAATGTATCATCTAATTGAAATTTGCTGAGAGTAGAAGTTAAACGTTCTCTCACACACAAAGGTAAACACAGGAGGTGATGAATGTGTTACCTTATCTCCACATAGGGGAATCTTTACACAGTGTCTCTATGTATATTAAATCCTCACATTGTACACTTTAAATATCTTATAATTTTAGGAAGTGCCTGGGTGGCTCAGTTTGTTAGGCATCCAACTTCAGCTCAGGTCATGATCTCATGGTTTGTGAGTTTGCGCCCCGGTCAGGCTCTGTGCTGACAGCTCAGAGCCTAGAGCCTGCTTTGGATTCTGTGTCTCCCTCTCTCTCTGCTCCTCCCCCACTCACACTCTGTCTCTCAAAAATGAATAAACATTAAAAAAATTTATAAGTATCTTACAATATTATTTGTCAATTATACCTCCAAAAATTTAAAAATAATTTTTTAATGTTTATTTATTGAGACAGAGAGAAACAGAGCATGAGTGGGGGAGGAGGAGAGAGAGAGAGGGAGACGGAATCTGAAGCAGGCTCCAGGCTCTAGGCTCTGAGCTGTCAGCACAGAGCCCGATGAAGGGCTTGAGCCCACAAACCGTGAGATCATGACCTGAGCCGAAGTCAGATGCTTAACTGACTGAGCCACCAAGGTACCCTCCCCCCCCCCAAATTTTTTTTAAATGCTGGTGCATTAGGCAAATACGTTTGGGAGAAGTACCACAGAAACAATGTGCTCGTGTTCCGTATCTGCTATATCTCCCAAACTCCTGAGCCAATCTCGATGGGGAAGAGTGAGTGTAGATGGATTCGGGGGCTCTCTGAGCCTGGGAATGTGGAGGCTGAATCAAAATGGGGAGGAAAGCTGTCAGCAAGGGAGCTGGCAAAAAGCAGAGGGGTAGTTGGCAAAGAGTGGCCTCTGAGGCCCCAGTGTTAGCGCCAGTTTTTCCTGGACGAGGGCTTGTCTCTGTCAGATGAAGTTCAGCTGCAATTTCCCAGAATGATGACTCAAAGCTGGTCATTGTGTTCCTGTCTGGGATTTGGAGGGTAAGGTGAGGACTTGGAAGGGATTCAGGGGGCATTTAGTTAAATTGGGTCGAGAGGAGTCCATTGTCTGACTTCCATCTTGGCAGTGATGCTGTTGGAAAATGGCTCCACAGTGACTGAACAGCCTGGGAAGAATGGACTTTAATTATACCCTTTCTTTCCTACTTTAATTATTTTGTATAAACTATGTCTTTTAGAAATAAACTATCAATCTTGTCCAGACTGGAGGAAAGACTGTAGCAACAACTCTGTTTCTGTATTCTGGAGCACTGTGTCCAAAAGGGTAAGTACCGAAAAGGAAATTTTAGAATTTTGGAGACCAAAGAACTGAAGAGGTCATCCATCCAGTCAGTGGTTGGTTTTATTTCTCTTTGGATCACAGACTTGTTTAGGAACAAAAGTTTAGAATTCTTTCTTGAGAAAAAATGTACCAAAGCACATATCAGAATATTTTCACATATGATTTTAGGGCATTCATAGAGGGCCCATAGGCTCTAGTTGACGAATCCTTGCTCCCTTCCATGTTTTGGCTTTGGCCGCCAGGAACCTCCAGCGTGGTTCTATCCTCTGATCCAGGCATTGGTCTATCTCAGATCCCTGAAAGAGTCTGCATAAGCAAACTTACAGACCACTTACTGTGCACCATGTACTGGCATCTTCATGTGGGTTAAAGGCTTTCATCCCCAGAAGAATCCTATGGAGCGGGTACATGAGTATCATACTCATTTTATAGATAACAAAACAGAAGTTCAGGTAAATAAGCTGGTCTACTAAACATACATAGTAAGTGGCAGATCTGGGAGTTTATCCCAAATTGTCTGACTCCAAATCCAGAATCCAAGCTAGGAATGACTCATCCCTCCTCCACTGCTATCTATTTCTGACTTCACTGTAAGCTGCCTTGGTACATACTTATTTTTTTTTATAAGTGGCTTCTTTGCAAGTGAACTAAGGAAAATGGGAAAGAAAGGAAGAAAGAAAGAACTGAAGGAGAGGAAAAGGGGAAGAAGTAAGCCTGTACTACTTATAATTCTCTGGAATTGAGTGTAGACATCTGAGGAGCTGGGGCAAGTGAAACTCACATTTGTTAAGTGCCTATTTATGACAAGTCCTGGGTCAGGTGCTGTGACTGCGTCTCCCCATGTAATCCTCACAGTAGGTGCTGTGGGAAGGTGCAAATCCCCATGTTCAGGTGAGGACACTAAGATTCAGAGGTTAAATGACCCATCCAAGGTCAACGGGCTAGTAAGTAGTAGAGCCGAAAGTCTCATGTGTAAGGATATTCAGGTAAACTCTGGTATGATAGAGGTGAAGGGATAGCCTGGAATTTGAAGTAAGAAGACCATTTAAACTTGGACATATTCTTTAAACTGTTCTGACCTTCAGATTCCTCAATTGTCAAATGGGAATAAGAATGATACCCACCCCATTGGGTCGTTGCCATGCTGAAATGAAATACCACTATCTTCACTAACACTACCAAGTGCTGTATAATAATACACAGGCACTGTATAGTTTGTTGTTATTGTATGTTTGTTTAATTGCTGTTTCTGAGAAAAGTTCCTATTTATTTTCTCCTTCTTTGATATGTTTTGGGACAGTGCTATTGTGAACAACTTTTATTTTTTATTGTTTTTTAATTTTAATTTTTAAATTTGAGAGCGAGCATGAGTGGGAGAAGGGCAGAGGGAGAGAGAGAAAGGATCCTTTTTAAAAGTTTATTTATTTATTTTTGAGAGAGAGTCAGAGAGAGAGAGAGAGAGAGAGACAAGAAAAAGAAGCAAAGAATCCCAAGTGGGTTCTGTGCCTGCAGTGGGGAATCTGATGTGGTTCTCAAACTCACAAACCATGAGATGGTGACCTGAGCTGAAATCAAGAGCTGGTCGCTTAACTGAGCCCCCTGAGAGAGGAAGAATCCTAAGCAGGCTCCATGCTGAGGGTGGAGCCCAATATGGGGCTTGATCCCACAACTCTGGGATCATGACCTGATCTGAAATCAAGAGTTGGAATGCTCAACCAATTGAGCCACCCAGGCGCCCCTTTGAACAGTGTTTAAAGCCAAGTCATATTTCTTATGTGTCAAGCACCTGCTTGGACGTAGGAGCGAGCACAGTGGTGAAGGTGACCGAAGGTGCCCTGCTATCATGAGCTTCCTTGGGGCCAGAGGTTTATGTTGGCCAAATGTTCATAGATGTGCATAGACAACCATATTTTATCAGACAAGATCCTTTCCTTCTTTCTTTTTTTGAATTTTTAATGTTTATTTATTTTTGAGAGACAGAGAGACACAGAATGTGAGCAGGGGAGGGGCAGAGAGAGGGAGACACAGAATCTGAAGCAGGCTCCAGGCTCTGAGCTGTCAGCACAGAGCCCGATGTGAACCCATGAACTGCAAGATCATGACCTGAACTGAAATGGATGCTTCACTGACTGAGCCACCCAGGTGCGCCAAGATCCTTTCTTTTTCTGACAAAAGAGGCAGAGCTGCTTGGGGTTTGAATCCCCATTTCTCTTCATTGCTTCCAAGTGATGTGACCTTGGGACAAATTGACCCAATGCTTATTTCATGGGAGCTCTTGAGTGCTTGGCACCCCAGAAGCACTCTGTTGACTTAGCACTTGTGGTTGGTAGTAATGGGGATTCTGTCCTCTATTCATCACCCCGAGTAGAAAGACAGAAGCGGCATTGGATTCTCACAATTTGGTTTCAGATTGTTTAGTGGTGTTTTATCACCTGCAGAATAAACGCCAGATTCCTTGTCCAACCATTCATGGTGCTCTGAACTCACTTTTATACCCAGTTTGTTGAGGGTTTCCACAAACTACTGTTTTCTCAAACATCTAATCTCCATCACTGAGTATTTGGACTTCCTGCTTGTCTTTCCCTCCCACCCTCACTCCCTCTTTTCCTTCCACTGATTTTCTCTGGGCTCCTACTTTGTGCCATGCACTAGCTCCAAGGCTCCAGGGCTGTGGTGACAGGTTGGACAGCCAGGCTCACAGCTCTCAAAGAATGTTCAGTACTGGTGACTGAATCCACAATGGGCTCATTGGTACAGAATCAGGCAGGAGTGGACCTGAGCTGGTCCCAGGGGCTGGGGGGGGGGGGGGGGGCGGTGCTTCTTGGAGGGAACGTGTAGACTGTTTGGCCTCATTCATTTTGTTTTTCCAGCACCTAGCAAAAATTCCAGCTGAACCGTTTATTGCATGAAGAAATAACTCCCTGCTCAATGATATATTCATTCATTCATTCCCTATTTCCCACGGTGCCTATGCAGTCCTGTGATACTTTCTTTCCTCAGTTTCCTCTTTCTTTGTGTCCCCTTTTCCTTTGCCCCTGAATTGTCCACTCTGCTCTCACTAAGGGAAATGTGCTGCATCTACAGTGCATGGCACCAAGAAAGTGCTTTTGTCTTCCTCCTCCAGCAATGTTTCTCTTACTCCCTGGACTTCCAACTTCTGAACCATCAATTTAGCAATGCTGTGGACAATGATGTTGACTTTTATTGTTCAAACACAGGTTGGAGCAACTGCTTCCAGAATTCTCATCTGAAGCAGAATCCTACCAATGGCTTGGGATGAAAATTACATCCACCTGGCATTACTGAGCTAGACACACAGAGGCTACTCCCTCCTTAACCAGCTAAAGCCAAGAGTTATTTTGGAAGGAGCTGCTGGAGTGTGGCAATTAAAAATACATTCTGAGGAATGGCCAGCTTCTTCTTTTTTCTCTTTTAAGTTTGCAGGAGATGCCTGTGGTGTGGTCCATGTGTTGCTCAATGGGTCCATCCGTAAGATTTTTGATGAAAAAAGGTATTACTTTCTTTGCATCCTATTTGCAAGTGTTAGCGCAGCCTCCTATTAAATATTTCATCCCTAGAAGAATATGCTTTTCATGGTTAAGTCAGTACTGAAGATTTGGGCTAAAAAGGTAAAATGTTTGTTTTCTATGGAGATATTTGTCTAAGTCAATGTTTTTGTCTGGTGTGTCCTATGTATTAAATCCTCTAAATGTCTTAATGGCCCTTGCACTGTGTCCAGCTCCTCCTCTTGGCTTTTTGAGGCCTGGTACAATGTTATGAGCTCTCCCATTTTAGACCTTTGTTCATGGGGTTCCCCCATGCCCAGCCCTCTTCCCCGCTACCACCTGTTTAATCCTCTCCAACCATGTAGACTTGACCTGACTTCTCTGTCTCTCGTGAAGAGTGGACACCATAGTTGAGCAGTTAAACCACTACTGGGCTGGGTTCTTGGCCCTTTACTATCTCTTTATAGGCATTGCCATAATTTATTATAGTGTTAAAAATAGGGGTTCTAGTCTTCCATATTACCCGTGTGACCCCCGGGAGACCCTGTAGCATGCACCTGCAGAGATGGTGGTGATTTGAAGATTAACTGAAATAACGTATGAAAAGTCCTGAGCTCTGTATTTCACAATAGAGAGACAGCTCAGTGAGTATCAGCTGTTAGTCTCTCATTTAATCCACAGCGCTGAACCCAGCCACACCAATGCCTTCCCTCTCTGACTTCTTCTTATACAGTTTTTACCACATTATTACTTTTCCAGCCTTTATTCACCAGTCTTTCTCTAGATAAGGCTGGATTGAGAGGCGGGGCAGATGTGCTCCAGGTACTCTGGGTAACTCAAATTAAGTTTCCTTCTCTCCAGTTTTGATATCGAATTCTGCAAAGAAGCATTTGTCTTTTCGTCTTTTTTTAGAGTTTTTTTTAAAGTTTACTCATTTATTTTGAGAGAGAGCATGCATGCGTGCGTGAACTGGGGAGGGGTTGAGAGAGAAGGAGAGAGAGGGAATCCCAAGGATGCTCAATACTGTCTTCACAGAGCCTGACATGGGGCTTGAACTCACGAACCATGAGATCATGAACTAAGCTGAAATCAAGAGTTGAACACTTAACTGACTGACCTACCCAGGCACCTGCCCCATTGTCTTCTTCTGACCCCAAGCTTGTAGGCTTTTGGGTGAGAGCATCAACATTCCAGGATTTTATAATCTGATATTTGAGGTCCAAGTTTTTACAATAAGAATGGCAGCTGTCTGAGGCCAGTGGGGAGGAGTTTAGGACTGGGGTCAGAGCGGGGCACCAGGGACTCTCAGAGCAGTGCATCTTAAGCCTCACTGAGTGTGGGTCATCTGGGGATTGTTCAGCTGCAGATTCTGATTCAGCAGGTGCTGATGGACTAACATTCTTTAGGTCTAACTAGGTCCCAGGTGATGCTCAGAATGGTGGTGGGAGGCCCCTCTTTGAATAGCAAGTACTTAAAGAATCATCATCAATGTACCGATTAAAATTTTTATTTTGAGAGTCCTATTCAGTGAGGGCCACAATGAATGAAAATGGTCATTTCTAGTACAAATCATGAATCAATCCCACAGGGCAGGTTCTAACCAGTGGTTCCCTGCCTGTCGGCTTTTGATGAGACACATTGTTGGCTGAACGAATCCATTTGGGGTTAACAATGTTCTCTGCCTCTTCTTAGCACTTTTGGACGTGTGGAAGTCCTTAATTTGCATCCAGAGAAGGTTCATACATTGCAGGCCTGGGTGATGCAGGACATCACGAATACTTCCAGGTATATGTTACTTCTTTGTGCGTATATATTCTCAGGGTTATTTTAGGAGTCGGTCCAGGGAAAAAGCCACAGTCACAAGAATGCATTGAGAACAGGTTGGCTCAGGAAATGATGGGCTCAACATTCGGCCCATCCCGACAACCTCTCAGTTACATCTCCACAATAAGTATCTATGCAGTTCACACCTTCGGCTCCCGTGCTGACCTGTGAGCTTTTAAAAGCAACTTCTGCTTCACTTTTCCCAGAGCCTGTCCAGGGCTTGCTACCTAGAAGAAACTGAGACTCAGGAAATGTTTGCAAGACCTTGTCATTTAACTCTTTTTTTTCTTTTGTTCCCAGTGACTCATGTTTGGATTCTTCCATAAAAGATCTGAAATTGATTCTAAGCAAAAGGAATATTACATTTACCTGCCAGAATAACTACAGGTAATAGACTTCTTGGAAAAAGAAATGGCTGTCTTACCATCTGTAGGCATTTTTCCCCCTTTCCTTTGCCTCCTCTGAGCCAGGAGGGCCACCGGAATCCCTTTTGGGCCTTGGTGGTGATCTGGGATGGGGACCCATGGTGATTGCTCCCTGACCCCTGGCCCAGCCTACAAAGTGTTTCCATCCAGTGATTGGCCACCTTTCCCCCATCTTCCTCTTCGTCTCTTCTCTATCTGCCCCCAATCACTCACTTGCCTCTGCAGCTGACCTAGCTTTGGAGAACATATTTCCTGGTTTCCCACGTGAGAGGCCTGGCCCAGAAGTGTAAACCTGCTGGCTTGCAGGGATACAAAAACACGTTTTGTCAAATGCAAAGTTTTTGTAAAATCTTTGTGACAAGGCAATATTTTGCATGTGAAGTTTCTTTAGTTGGATCTCAGCATAGATGCCTGATGCTTGGTAAGTTGCCACATGGAAGTCTACCAAAGTTTATCTTCCATAAATTAGAAAGTGTAAAATCTTATTTTTTTTTTTACCAGTAATATGTGTTATTAGGGAAAAGTTTAATATTACAGATAGGTATATATTTTTAAAGTCATCAGCAGCTCTGTTACCTAAACCAGGACCCTCACTCATTTGTGAGTAGTTGTGGCAGGGACTCCTTCTAGAAGCATCTAGAAAATCTAGAGATTTTCCCATAAGTGATGGCTTAAATTACTTTAACTTAAATTACTGATGCAGAGAGCAAAAGTTCCTCAGAGAACACAGAAGCTGGAATTCGAGAATCCTTTTCCTGTCTCCTTCTGTCACCACCTTCTCCCACCAACCCTAGCAGAAAGGCAGAAGGACAGATTCCAAGAACATTCACTGAGGGCTTTTGTCTCAAAATGACCTGGATTCCGCCTCAGTCAGCTGCTTGCTCTCTGAAAACTGCCTGAAAAGAACACAAAATTTCCACTGCAGTTAGATGGGAAGACCATCAGAACAAAGAGGCAAGAACAGCTGTAGAAGAAACATTGCAGACATCTGACCCACCTAAGTTACTCAAAGAAATGTTGCGTTGGGAAACTGAACACTAAAAACCTAGGAGAAGATTGGGGAATGTACACGGGTCTCGTCCTCAACTGTGCTCAACATCCTTTCCCACCCCCTTCATTTTAATTATTCCCCTTTCTTTCATTGATGGCCATCAGTCAGCCGCATTCGTACATACTGCCGGCTCCAGGTGAGCTCACTCGTTCTCTACCTGGGATGAGGTAAAAACCTACCTTCCATCTGGACTTGGCCCATATCGAAGTGGCCCACATCAAAGGAAGTGATTTGTAAGCCAACACCTGTCATGCTGAGCATCAGCTCATGTGACCTTAAACTGGCGGATCATATTTGAAATCACTGGTCCTTTCTCCAACCATAAGGTTGTAATATACTCAGCATGATTCTTTAAATTACCAGCTCCCCAGGGCCCCTTGTTGCATGGTAAGAGTTCTGTGGCTTTTCAAGAAAGCTGCTTGTCCCCACGGAAGCCTAAAGTGAATGTCATGGATATAGACATGTACTGAAGTTGAAATCACTCCATGCCAGACGTACCTTCCAGTCTAGCCAACTTTTGTCCAGCTGTTTTGGTGTGATTGTTTAATAGGCAAACAGAAGTGTGAAAACATTTATATAGATTAGACTTCTTTTGGATTTTGCTGTTATCCCTTTAGAAAGCTCACTCAGAGACAAATGCTATTACCATTAGCTGTATGCCCTTCACATCATTTTCCTTTTTTTCTGCATGCACACACTCACAGTCCTGATGAAATATGTACAGAATTTCTTCTCATATGTTTTAGCCAGTGGAATGAACAGAAGGTTAACAGTACTTTTTTGGATTATGGTAAAAATGTCAGCATGTTTTTCTGGTTAGTGCCCCCTTGTGGCAAATTTTTTTTTAACAACCTGAAGGGTGCACTTCTTTCTTTATGTTACTTCAAAGTATACTGTCTCTATCCATCAACATGTTGTCCAACATATCCAAAGTGTGTCCATTTTATTGGAACGCTGGATGGAGAGAGATCATCTTAACAGCATAATTGCTACTTCTTTTCCAAATCTGAGTTTTCCCAAATTAAAAACTAATTAAGGAACATATTCCTGTTCTCCTCATTTAGTATAAAGCAATGGTGACTTCAGAATTGCTAAATGGTCTCAGAAGGATTTATTTTCCATAGAAGTATCTCCTTAAGGAAGAGGAGATTTTTTCCCCAGAATGTTTTCACATGGAGGATTCCAGGTTAGCATTTTGGTGAGGATGGAATGAATCTACACTTGGAGTCACTGTTCCCAGCTGGTCATGATAGTTGGCTAGAGACAAGCCTGAGATGGACCATCCCAGAAGCCTAGGGGTACTAGTTGCTGCTTCTAATGATCTCTCTTGCTTGACTCACATTTAACAAAATCAGGGTCAGCTACAGTTTAATGAACTACATTTCTCACTATCTACCTTTCTCCATAGGCCAGCCTACTCCCACTGGACCCTATTGCTTTGTTATTCCATTTTCATGAAACTGAGAGTCCTTCACTGGCTGGATTCTTATTTAAGATTTGTTCTGTGCAAAGGGTGTGTGGTCTCCTTGCTGATGGCCATCAGCCTTCCTCCAAAGAGTCTTTACCCTCTCTCCATCTCTGACCCTGTGGCTCAATCCTCTCTCAGGAAGCTTCTGAAGAGAAGAAAGCAAATAAACAGAAAATATTGGAGGTCCCTCATCTCAGGCTGCTACCTCTGCTGTTTCTCATCATCACCTGACATTCATAGCCCAAACCTGTGACACGTTAGAGCCAGACATTTGTTTTCATCGCCACACATTATCATCAAGCATATCTTCTCAGTATTTATTTCTATGGCTTCACAAGTGAAATGAAACCAAATTGGGCCACACTTTAGGTTGTTCACTCCTGGACTTGACCTTTCTCTGTGTTGTCACTGCAGGGGAGGAAATTGTTTGGAGATGCTGAAATTGTTTGGTCCATGCATTCTTTTGTTGCTAATGAAGAAGCTATTTGCACTGGGGAATTAAACCATAGATATATTCTACCGCCTCTTGATCTCCTTTTTGTTTTTTCTCCCTCTCTCTTGTCATAGGCCTGTCAGGCTTCTTCAGTGTGTGAAATATCCTGAGCATTCATCTTGCAGATCTAAGATATGAGCCAATCAGCATGGTCGTTTAAGATCTTTGAGCCTTGTGGTATGCATCAGCCTGGGTGACTCAGGAGACACGCTACTGCTGGGAAGCTGAGGACTTGGGGGGGGGGGGGCGGGGAATCTTCTGTCATGATGCTGACACTAGAACTGGGAGCCTTTACCTCAGTGCTTTAAAATAACTTATGTTATTGGAATAGTTTTTGCTTTGATTTCCTAATACTCATGACAAAATTATGTATAAAATTAAAATGAAAATTTTATATAAAGTTATTTCATTTTAATTTTCATATGTGCTTTGATGTTGATTATATGTTGGTAGTGTCCTTTCTTTTGAAGGTGACCATCCCAAACCTCTCTTACTGGGACAGGTAATTATGGGAAGGAAAATGCTCACACTTCTCAGAAATGATGCATTTCTGAATGAATGACATTGTCTCAGGATCCTTTATAGCGATAAAGTATAAATGCCATGGTTATGGGTCATGTTGGGGAAAGGATATAAGCCTCCCCCGTGATTTACCACTCTTCCAACAGCCGTATGAGGTCGGTATTATCATCTCCCATGTGGTAGATTGGAAATGGAAGTTCAGAGAGGTTATATAATAGCCTAAAGTCACACATTTAGTTCAAGGTAGAGGTTGGATTTCATCTCAGCTCTGTTGGACTCTACAATATATGTTTCTTTCTAGGCCTACAAAGACATGCCTTATGCTCTTTTCTAATAAATGCATGTTAGATTAAATTGAATATAGTAGAATCTTAACTATGACTTTTTTTGTATGGCTTCACAACAAATACATTTTTCCCCCTCTTTCTCCTCCTCCTCCTCCTCATGCTCAGTATCTTACATATATAATAGGCAATTAACAATATTTTTTTTCCAGATACTGGCAATTTGTTGTCCCTTTTTTCCATATTAGTCTTGCTTGGGGATTTATGACTTTTATTTCTCTTTCAAAGAACTAACCTTTAGCTTTGTTTTCCATCTCTATTTAATTGTTTTTCATTCTTCTCTATTATTAGAGATATAAAAGTTCTTTCTAATTTCTTTGGGCTTCTTTATTTAGCTTCTTTTTATTTAATGTTTATTTATTTATTTTAGAGAGAGAGAAAGCAAGAGAGAACAGGAGAGGGGCAGAGAGAGAGAGAGGGAGAGAGTGAATACTAAGCATGCTCCAAGCTGTCAGCACAGACCCTGTCGCAGAGCTTGAACTCCTGAACCATGAGATCATGACCCGAGCTAAAGTCAGATGCTTAACTGACTGAGCCCCCCAGGTCTCCCGCTTTATTCAGGTTCTCAAGATAGAAGCTTAAGATGGATCATTGATTTTTCAGCACACTGTCTTTACTCTTTACTCATCTCCGCACTCTATTTGTGTTTGCTCTAGAATATGCTCTTACCATCCCAACTTGTACCCACCATCATGTTTAACCCAAAAGCTGTGACCCAGGACCCAAGTTCCCTTTTCTCACACCAGAGGGCTCACTACTTTTCTTCTGTAGTAGTTTTTGACCTTATAATATTTGAGACACACTTCTAAAAACAGCACTGAAATTTTAGGTTAAATACTTGAAAGAATATACAGACCCATAAACACACTCAGCTCATGTCTGCATACTCCCTGATACAAATGACCCAGAAGGAACACCATTGATTTACTTCCTGGTATTCCATTTCTTCTTAAAACAACTCTTAAGACTGTCATTTGAGTTTTTCAGGTAGAATCCATGCTACACAGAGGGTGTTGTTGTTTTTTTTTAAGTCAAGGATGAATGTTATGTATTGCAAATTAAAACTGTATAAAGTGAATTGTTAAAGTAAGCCTAGAGTATGCTATAACTTTAAAAGGCATTATGTGAATGCAGTGTTAAAATATGCAGCCATTTTCGCACATCTTTTTTTAAAATAATGAAGCAGATTATTTTTTATACTACTAAGAGTTGTCATTTTTAACATATATATTTTTTAAATTCTTTTTTATGTTTTATTTATTTCTGAGAGAGAGAGAGAGAGAGAGACAGTGTGAGCAGAGGAGGGTCAGAGAGAGAGGGAGACACAGAATCTGAAGCAGGCTCCAGGCTCTGAGCTAGCTGTCAGCACAGAGCCCAATGTGGGGCTTGAACCCACGAACTGTGAGATCATGACCTGAGCCGAAGTTAGACGCTTAACCGACTGAGCCACCCAGGTGCCCCAACATGTATATTTTTTAAACAATTTACCAGGAACGCAGTAGCTGGGTATGCTGCTCTGAGAGGTGGTGATTAACTGGCCCTCAGCTCTCACTCTCAAAGCACAGAAGGCTTTGAACTGGTCCCTGACAGAGCATTTACCTTGAACTTTATTCACATAGATACACAAAATCATTCATCCTCTGATCGAAGTGCAAGTAGCACAAGGTTGTGAAAACCACAGAAGTAACAGTGACCCATTGGGCAAGTTCATAAATTCTGTAAATCTCAGGTTCAAATATACTTATAATAGACATAAATTAATTACACAAACAATAAAAGAATAATACAAAACTTTGTGGAGTAATTGTTTTAAAAAGTTATTTCCACAAATACCAGAAGATCTGATATATACGTGGAATCTAAAATTGTCAGACCCCTGGGGTGCCTGGGTGACTCAGCTGGGTGAGCATCTAACTTTGGCTCAGGTCATGATCTCACAGTTTGTGAGTTTGAGCCCCACAACTAGCTTGCTGCTGTCAGCACAGAGCCTGCTTTGAATCTTCTGTTCCCCTCTCTCTCTGCCCCTCCCCTGCTTGCTCTCTCTCTCAAAAATAAACAAAACATTTAAACAATTAAATTAAATTAAAAAGTCAGACTCCTAGCAACAGAGAATGGAGTGGTGGTTGCCCGGGGCTGGGGGTGGGGAAAAAAGAGAGACAAAGCTGGTCTTTTAGTTGCAGGAGGAATATGTTTTGAAGACCTAATGTATAGCATGATGACTGTATTAATAATACTGTATTCTGTAGTTGAAATTTGCTGAGAGTAGATCTCAAGTATTCACATCACACACACACACACACACACAAACACACACACACACAATGTGAGGTGATGGAATATTAATTAATTGTGGTAATTGTTTCACAGTGAATACATTTATCAAAACATCACATATATGCCTCAAATACATACATTTTTTGTCAATCATACCTCAATAAAACTAGGAAAAAAGCCACAGTCACCTCTGGGCTTGAAAAGAGAATTAAGGGGATTGCTGGGTGGCTCAGTCAGATACGCTTAGGTCATGATCTCAAGGTTCATGATTCAAGCCCTGCTTTGGGCTCTCTGCTGTCAGCACAGAGCTCGCTTCAGATCCCCCTCTCTGTCTGCCCCTCCCCAACTCTCATTCTCTTGCTTTCAAAAATAAATAAATATTAAAAAAATAAAGTGAAAACTTCAAAAAAAAAAAGACTTAAGTAAGCTGGGGATGCACTGCCAAAGACATCAGTTCTCTCACGAACCCCAACCCAAATTGGGGGAATTGGGCAGTTGGAAACAGGATGTATCATCATCCTGAGTGTGTCTCATGGGTGAGCAAGGTAGGAATCGATACCCAGCAGAGTCTAAACTTACAGTCTGTTGAAAAGCCGAAAATCTTCATTCACCTCTCTTTATCCTTTGAGACATCAAGGAAATAATAGTGCTGTTTGCTTTCCAGTAAGGATCTCAGCTTTGAGAATCATATGATGACAAACTTTTGTTCTCTATGAAGAAAACCCACCTAAGACCTCCCAGAAGTTTAATGTGATGACATAGCACAATGTGTGATTCTTTTTTTTTAATGTTGAATTTGTTTCTCAACTTCTTTTTTTCTTAATTTTTTGTTTATTTATTTTAGAGAGAGAGAGTGCATAAGTGAGAGAGGGGCAGAGAGAGAGGGAGGGAGAGAAATCCCAAGCAGGCTCCACACTGTAGAGTATGGAGTCTGACATGGGGCTTGAACCCATGAACTGTGAGAATATGACCTGAGCCAAAACCAAGAGTTGGATGCTTAACCGATGAACCATCTAGGTGCCCCATGTGTAATTCTTAATAAGGTACATTAAGAAACAACATTTAAAGGCTTAATGCACAATGCAGATCTGCAGAGAAGAGAAAACTGACATGTGGCATACCAAGCACTTCATATTTTATGTCAGCCAGTGATCTCAGCCACAACAACAGAATACAATTCTAGCTGGAAATAAATTGGTAGACAATATCAACAGCTTATAGATTCTCTAGGAGGGCAAGAAAACAGTCTGGAAGCCTCTTAGCCAAGAGCCACACCCAAAGTGACTCCACAGACTGGTCATGTAGAGAAGTTGTTCTTGCCTTGAAGACACTTGGCTGTCACTTTGTCACTACCTGATGTGGCCCCTACTGTTTCTGGGAATAAAAGTACGTAGCGTCCCCACCCTTATCTGTGAGGGATATGTTCCAGAACCCCCAGTGGATGCCTGAAACTGTGGATAATACCAATTTCCACATAAACTATGTGTTTTCCTATACATAACTAAGGGAAAGTTTATAAAATAAGCACAGTAAGAGATTAACAATAATAACTATTATTAAAATAGAATAATTATAATAATATGATGTAATAAAAGTTAACTGAATGTGTTCTTTCTCTCAAAATACCTTATTGTACTGTACTCACCCTTCTTGTGATGATGTGAGATGACAAAATGCCTGCATGATGAGATGAAGTGAGGGGAATATGCAGGCACTGTGACATAGTGTTAGTCTACTATTAACCTTCTCACAATAGGTCAGAAAGAGAATCATCTGCTTCTGAACTATGGTCAACCATGGGTGACTGCAACCACAGATAAGGGGGGACTACTGGACCCAGAGTGTGTGGTGGATGGTACATGGTGGATGGCACGTGAAGTATGGCACCTGCCTCCTTGGCTCACTAACCTCTAGTTCACAACTGTGCAGATCAATCTGAGCTTAAGACATGTAAAATGCTTATAACGGAGCTCAATTTCTCTACCTATAAAATGGGGTGATAATAGTTCCTACCTCTTTGGGTTGTTTTGAGTATGAAACAAGATGATAGATGTACAATTGTCAGAATAGTGTTTAATACATAGTAAGGGCTCTATTAAGGTTAGTTTTTAAAAAAATGTTTATTTTTGAGAGAGAGAGACACACAGCATGAGAAGAGAAGGGGCAGAGAGAGAGGGAAACACAGAATTTGAAGCAGGATCCAAGTTCTGAGCTGTCAGCACAGAGCCCTACGTGGGGCTCGAACTCACGGACCATGAGATCATGACTTGAGCCAAAGCTGGACACTTACTGACTGAGCCACCCAAGAGCCCCAAGGTTAAAAAAAAAAGTTGGAACTGTTTTTATTCTGGAGGAAATTCTTTGACAAACCTGTTGGTTTAGAAGCTAAGACCCTGGGGGCAATGGAAAAAAGGGTAAGGTATGGTTGCTTCGCCACTCAGCAGGGTCATCCCGTCCCAAGCTGGATGTTGACAATATCAACAGAACCTCTCCACTGCAACCTCCCCACTGCCCCAAGTCTAAGGATTTGACGTTTGTAATGTTTATGCTGCAAGCCAATCAGGAATTTAGCAGCCTCTCCTGGCATGGCCAACCCAAGCTCCTGGTCTCTGGTGACAGTAAAGAAGTGTAGCTCTTCTTGGTAGATGAAATCAGAAGGAAAAAGGTGCTGAATGTAGGCATTGTTTGTTCATTTGTATAATGAACAAACTAAAACAACATTGGAAAAGTGTAAGACTGAGAAGAAATAGGGTAGCCAACACAAGCCTTCACTTAGAAAGGAATAAATCTCCTTTTGTGAATAACACAATAATTCGTTCAGTTCCCTCAGAGCTGCCTTCTAGGAATTTCCCTGAATAGGTAGAATAATAAGACCCATGTTGACTGTTGGAGGGAGAAAAGCCCCTTTGGGAGCCACTAAGCCTCGGATTATTCTTTGTTGCACAGAGTCTTATGACTTTGTCTGGCTCATGGCCAAAGAAGTCGGGAGCTTCTCCAGGCACAGCTTGGTTGGGCCTGTGAGGTGAGAGGAAGAAAGCTCTGTGCGGTGGTGTTAGGTGTCCTCTCTGCTGTCAGCTTTCTAGAACATGGGGATGAGTTATTGAGTCTGTGCTGTCCGATGGGTGAAGATGGGTTATTTTTTCAGAGTCACGCATGACCATTAACATGTCAAATACTTTTACAATTAAAGTAACAAAGTAGACATTTCTGTAATAATTTATTACAGAATCATGAAAGAATTCTAGAACATTATGGCTACAGAACAATGACTCCACTTCTTCACTTGACAAATGAAGAAAAATCCTTCTCCTGGGAGTCATGGAGGGTGGGTGTTGAGTTGTAGGCAGGAGCCTAGGAGTCAAGGTTGTCCCCCATGGATGTCTCCCTTCTTTAAAAAAAAATTTTTTTTTAATGTTTATTTATTTTTGAGAGAGAGAGACAGAGTGCAAGTGGGGAAGGGGCAGAGAGAGAGGGAGACTCAGAATTCAACAGGCTCCAGACTCTGAGCTGTCAGCACAGAGCCTAATGCGGAGCTTATGCTCATAGACCGTGAGATCATGACCTAAGCCGAAGTCAAATGCTTAACAGACTGAGCCAACCAGGTGCCCGTGGATGTCTCCCTTTCTTATCACGAAGCCTAAGAACCCACAAACAGGAATGGTTGAGATTGCTGACAGTTGCTTAATATCCATTATTTCCTCCTTTTTAAAAATAAATAGTATTTCCCCACCTCCATTATTAGCTGAGAGCATGGTTTCCAACCACAGAATATATTCCCAGCTCAGTGGCTGGGTCTGACCAATGGGATGTAAATGGATATAATTAATGCAATTGACTGGCAACCTTAGAGACAAAGCCACTTGCCCCAGATTTTTCATTTTCTCCCTTCCCTTTGTGGAAAACGATACACCTCCAGTAACAGCCTTAGACCTAGAGATGGAAGCCAATCTAGGCTTAGAGATCTAGATTGCCTAGAGAGGGCAGCAAATCTCTTTCCCCATCCCCATCTACTTTCATCCTGAATCTAATTCCAAAAACTTGGTCTGCTTTATCCACAACACTGGACATGTCATAGAAATTCATAAAGTATTTGCTCTGGTCTCCATGATACCCTGTTTCATTCTTGCCTCTGCATCTCAGTTTCCTCTTCCAGTGTAAAATGAAGAGCACCTGGCTAGCCACATGGATTCAGTAAAAAGCTGTTTTGTTATTGTTGTTGTTATTTTGTTTATTTAGAGGTTATTCTGTCACATGGAGTCTCCATTTGACAGAGGGTGAGAGTGAGAATAGAAGTGGCCCCAGGGGGCAGCATGGAGTCTTCACCAATCCCAGGCTCCAGGACTGTGAAGATTCCAGCTCTTTCACACACTGTCTTAAACTTAAGCTTTTTGAGCTTTAGTTTCCTGGTCTGTAAAATAATAATAACTTACCTTGATGGATTTTAGTAAAGCTGAGAATTAGTAAAAATTACATTTATCTTCAAGTGGCAGAAACCCTGTAAGAATAGTGAGTTAAATCTGCTAGGTGTTTATTTGTCTCTCATGTAAGAGCCCAGAGGAGAGGATCTGTGGCTGGTAAGATGGCTCTGCTCAGATATTCCTCAGAGACCTGACCTCCTCCCTCATTTCTATGATGCATCCTGTTAGTTTCATGGTCCAAGATGGATCCCAGCCATCAAACCCTCCATGCAGTAGGAGGGAGGGAAAAGGATGACAAAGAGCCAAAGAGTGAATCTGCACTGTCTCTTGAGTAGGTTTTCAGAAAACTTCCATAGGGCACTTCTGATAACACCCCATTGGCCAGAACGTATTCATGTGACTTCACCCAGTGGGAGAGAAGGCCATAAAATGAAGGTTTTATTCTATCCAGCCATAAAAATGCTATTCCTTTAGAGGATGGTTAAAAGTGGGTATTGGAGAGGCAGCTGGTTGGCTCTGGCCCATGTGTACCATTTACTCCTTGGCACATAGTAAATGTGAAACTGATAGCTGTTATCATTACTCTTATTGTCCATTTATGTATATTTTGCTCATCTGAGAACTCAGGAGAAAGACTCTCAGCTCAGCTCCAAGGATCTGGCACTCAACTGTTCTGATCCCAGGAGCAGTCCTTGGCGACTATGAAGTCAGATGTATTCTTCTAGGTGTCTTTCCAAAGGCTTCACCCACAGGCTTGCAATTATCAGAAGGAGATCGATATAACTGTGTTATTTCTAGAAACTGGGACATACACTCTTCAAAACATATTGGGGTAGAGAGGCCTTCGGTCTTCATGGTTTAAAATAGAGTCTAATCTTTGAATTGTATAGAAATGTCAATATGTTTTTAAAAATAGCTGATAGAAATAGATTTTATCTGAATGAATTATGTATGGAAGAAAAAAGTTGGTAGAATTAGATGGAAACCTTCATAAATGATAAAGGATTTGACAATGTAGATATCAAGAGGGGGTGTTCCTCTTGAGTTGACACACGTTAGACATTAAATTCATGCAATGTTACCAAACTGGGCATACATACATATGTCTTCAATCAGAAATTTCAAAACAAATAGGACACTTCAGAGCCAGGTCAAGAGTATTATCCATGTCTGTTATACTTGTCAGAGTCAGGACGAGGGTGAATTGAAAAGAGTTATTGAGGGCACAAAATTTAGGGAGGTGTCACTCTCAGGGCCTTATAATTCCTTGGGTGTCATATTTGCCTTACCTAGTCCTATCCCTGCTATTCAACCTGTAGTTTATCAATGGACGGTGTTAAAAAAAAAAAAAAAAGAAGGATGTTTTTCGTAGCTGATTTAAGAGACAGTCTTTAAGGATTCTGCATTGAAAATTTCAAATTATGTAAAGGTTTTAGAAATATACTGATTCATATGTAAAGGAACCATGGAAGAAGACTCACCAGAAATGGTGTGAGAAATGAGAAAATTTCAGCTAATATCACTGAAATGCTACTAAAATAATTTCAGGAAACGTGATTTAGTTTATAATCATACCTCATAGGCACTGTCAGCTAAGAAAACTGAGTGCATCTTACTTTTTAAAGTATATAATAATTAACAATGGTCAGTTACTTCTATTCCTTTCATGAATTCATGACTATAAAAAATTGGGCAATTGATAAAATAATATATCTTCTCTTTAAATATTTCTTACAGACGTATTTTGTTTTGTTGTTAAAGGTTTTCATTCGTAAGTGAAGCAACAATCTACCCAGAGGGAACTGATAATAACCTATCAGCTCAGAGCAAAAGAGTGAGTTCAGGATAGCAGCCACTGGTATTTCTGCTCTACAAAACAGATACAATTCTCAGAAGGTACATGCAAAAAAACTCTACTATGCAGATGGCCACAGAGCACAACCAGTTAACAATATTACTGATAATGACAATGTGACTCCAGATGTTCCCAAACTCTACCACTCAACTTGAGCTCTCATTTGAGGTTTGATATTTTACTTTTCCAGTTTTTCTAATGACAGAATCATGATTTAAATCCTTGATGTATTAATTATAGTCAAAGACACATCCTACAACAAATTAGTCTGGAATTTCATATCCAACACAGTTTGATCTATATATAGTCAAGGACATATCCCACAACAAATCAGTCTGGAATTTTATATTCATCCAACACAGTCTGATTTAGGGGAAATCTTTCACCAGCAAACTTGCAATTTTGACCATCTTTGGATTAAACTGCTTGACTAAGGAAAGCAAGATTTGTATTGTCTTACCAATGCCAATTCTATCTATAGCAACCAAGACATTCTTTCGAGTTAAAATTGCAAAATCACCTCCATAAATTTATTTTATGGCTCTAATTGAATAGTTATTACAATAGCTCTTAGGTCTCATAAAATCTCTCTCTCTTTCTTTCTGATGTTGATTTATTTTTGAGAGAAAGAGAAAGCGGGAGAGGGGCAGATAGGGAGGGAGACAAAGAATCCAAAACAGGCTCCAGGTTCTGATCTGTCAGCACAGAACCTGATATGGAGCTCAAACCCACAAACCAGGAGATCATGACCTGAGCCAAAGTTGGAGGCTTAACTGATTGAGCCACCCAGGTGCCCCCACAGATTTCAAGTGTAAGCCATTTTGTTTGGTCCATGATTAGTTCTTTCGGAATAAGTACCTTTTCTAAATCCTCGGTACAGTATCACCAATCGTGATGCAGGGCTGTGGGCAGACATAAAGCAACTATCTGAGGAGGAGGAGCATGCAAGATTGTTTTTAAGTAGCCGTTTGAAATTCTCATATTGTTAACACAGGTTGGATGACCAGGCCACCTCAACAGCAGTGTCTTTTAGTAGAAAGAGCACTGGATGTAGATATAGGGCGGCCAATTTGTCTTGGTTTGCCCAGGACTGATGCTGGCACTGAAAGTCCCTCATCTCAGAAATCTCCTCAGTCCCAGATAAATGGGACACCTGGTCATCCTCACTTGAAGTCAGAGTCCCAATTCTGCTATTAACTAGTCATGACTTTGAGCATACAGCTTCATTCCCTGAGTTTGTTTCTAACAGAGGGAGAGGCACCTTTCAGGTCTATTGTGAAGTTCTTGGGTGAAAACAGTGCGTGAGCCTTGGATTCTGGTATCAAGGCACTGCTTGTTCCCAAGGACTCAGTTGATGATCTGCCACTTAGTGAGAAGGGGTCCTCTACACCCATACAAAAGCCCTGACTGACTCTATATATAAGGTGTTCTTTGACTCAGGTATTTGTAACCCAAGGGCTTCTTTTCTGTATTTACTAAAAATTTTGAGCCTTGGTAGTTCGAGATATTACCCTACTGAAGGCCCAACATCTCATTATGCTGATACATGTGTCTTGTGTTTTGTTATGGGGCTATAGTTTATCTTTGGGTTTTTAATGTATTCAGTGTCACATCAGGGGGATTTATAAGAAACACTATCGGTGCTTAAATGCATTTGTAGGAAACCATTTTGAGTTTTTGAATTACAACATGGATGTCACCTGATTTTCAAGAAAGTCAGGAGAAGCAAGGATGAGTTTCAAACTGGAGAAAGGGGTCTGGGCTTTTCTATTTTCTGAGTCATTAAAGCACCATCCTGGAGGCTGGATATTGGATCTACCACAAATATTGGGGCTGATTTGAAGGGCAGCCTTCAGGTTTTTCTGAGAACTTCATGTTTTACATTTCTTTTCTTTGCTAAAGACTAACATATTTTTCAGCAACGGCAAGTGGATGTAAACCCAGAAAAGAAGAGGATAGGTGTTGGCTGAGTTTATGACTCAAATGGATTAAAGTTGAATATAAGAATATTCTGGAGTGGTGCCTGGGTGGCCCAATTGGTTGAGTGTCTGACTCTTGATTTCAGCTCAATCCCAGGGTGATGGGATTGAGCTCCACATTGGGCTCTGTGCTGAGCGTAGAGCCTGCTTAAGATTCTCTCTCTCTCTCCCTTTGCCCTTCTTCCTTGCATGTTCTCTCTGTCTTTCTAAAATTAAATTAAATTAAATTTTAAAGAAAGAATATGCTGGAAAGTTAAAAATGCCAAACAAAGGCAGGCTCTTACCTAGTTCTTCAAATTCAAGAAGCGTATTCATTTCACATTTCAAAAGTTCAGAGTACCTTTTTTTTTAAATAGTTTATTGTCAAGTTGGTTTCCACATAACACCCAGTGCTCATCCCCACAAGTGCCCTCAGAGTATCTTAAATTTGGTACCTTTTCTGAAAAACTGTTATTTATTGATGATACATTTCATAATTATTGGCCACTTATAGTAGAGAAAATATGTTCTTCCAAATTCTGATGTCCCACTGCTTCCCACTTTTATCCAAATCCAGAAAAGTTCAGTGATGATTAAAGTCCATCATTTCCATATAAAAAGAAAAAACAGAACAAAACAATTTAATGTAGCTTAGTAAACAATAATAACAACAAATACATATGTTTGATGTTGTTATTATATATATTACGGAACCAGGCTGGATTCCTGGTGGAAAAACCAAGTGGCACATGGAGGATTGGAGTTTTGTTTTGTTTTGTTTTGTTTTACACTGGTGGGCTCAGAGGAGATGTCTCTCCAAAGATCTGAGTCCAGAGCACAAGCATGGGGGACAATTTATTGTCTGTTACTTCTGCATTCCTCATTAGTAGTAATTTGGAGAGCATGGCAAGCAGGACAGGAAGAATCTGGAAGAGGAAACTCTAAGCTAGGAACTAGAGCTTATGTTAGTCCCATCAGCCATGTTACGGTGCATAACTTTACTTATTTTCCCAACATATATATGTGCATATATATAACAGGTAGTAGACAGATTTAGGGGAAATGAATATTGAAGCCATAAATTGGTACCAGGCTTAGAGCTCACAAGAACAATTTTTCACTGGTCCTACTCTGTCTCCCAGGCCCTGTTGTGTTACACAGATCAAATCCAGTTACTTATGAGTAGCATAAACTCCCCCACTCAAAGGTGACTCTCCCAGATCTGGCAGCTCTTTGAGCGACTCTTGCTGACAGCACATTCCCCAAAAAGACTTCTCTGGATGACTTAGAAACCTTAGTGGCAAGTGGAAATGTTAACTTTGAAAACTTAGCACTTAATATAAGATTGCTTATTCATATATCCTGATGAATAATGTAGTTAAGAGCATGTGGTAAAGAAATGACGCAGAGTGTGTTCTCAGGAATCAACTCCCTTCCCTTCTCCCTCCCTATTCAGCTACCTCTCAAGAGATTGTGTCTTTTCATGTAATCCAACACAGTACATTGAAGAATAACCAAATCATGATGATTACAACCACAGCAGCAAGAACAGCCCAGTGCTAACTTCTCTCAGTAGTCTTCCCATCTCCCTTCATGTTCACCACAGTCCTGTGCAGTCGATGCTATTATGATTCCTTTAAAAAAAGGAAACAAGGGAGGAACAAAGCTTAGAAATATTTAATAAAGTGCTCAAGGACACCAATGTGAACTGATGGAGCTTGGATGTGAACCCAGAAAGTATGACTCCAAAGCCTAAAACTTAATCATATTTGAGTTGATAAGGAAGGTCTCAATAAATGTGCATGGAAAAGGTCAACCGTTGTAGCACTTTACAATTGCCAATAGCTTTTCCATGCATTTGGTCCCCAGAGGCACTCAGTGACTTGAATGAGTACTCCCCTCTTATGGGTGAGAAACTAGAGGCCCAGAGAGGTAGAAAGACCTGTCCAAGGTCACACAGAAAGGAAACAAAGTCTAGATCTTAAACATGAGTCTTCTGATGCTTAGTCAAGGGAGATTTCCCAGCCAGAAATTCTGTGAGCTTCAGATTCCTTACCTGTAAAGTGAGGACAGTACCTACCCACATACCTGCTTATCTGACAGCTACGACACGTCTCAGAACACAATGTAGACACCAAAATTAAATTGTCCATGAGTCAATGCAAGTTCACTTTTAATTAACATTTGAAGTTTTCCAAGTTAAAGACCAAATGAAAGGAGAAAACGCAACACTGTACTGAAAAGGGAAAATATAGAGAAATGCCCTGAGTCATGTTCTACATAGGACAAGGTGGCTGTAGGCTTGGATGTCCAGACAGGAAGAGAAAGCCAGGACAGGGGTGGGGTGAGGGAAGAAAACAGTGTGGATTCTGGAACTGGGCTCAAATCCCAGCCCTGGAATTTAGTGAATCACTCAGGTACCATGGGCAAGTCAATTCTTGTCTGCTCTTCAGAGAGTGGACATGTAAAATGGGGTTAGTAATGGAAGCTACTTGACAAAGTGGTGGAGGGTATTAAATGGACTGGTGTACTTCTTACGGTTGATGCTGTGCCTGGTGTGGCTTTAGAAGGCAATAAATAGTTCCTATCATAAGGGAGATTAGGAAAACATTACATAAGATTGAAAGAAGTGTTATGGTGGGTATCTATCTATGGTTTTCAAATTATCCAAGGTTTCCTGTCATAGGAGGCACATTTTCCAGTAGCAAGAAGATTGGATTCAAGGCAAAACATTCTACCTCAATCCCAGAGCAGAAAGTCTCACCTTTTTGAGCCTCAGTTTTTTCTTGTATAAAATGGACATTTTACCTACCTCACGGAGATGATATGAGATCCAGTGAGATAATACAGGAGAAAATGTTGGGAGAGCCTGAGACAAAAGTGGATAAGTGATGTGGTGATGATGACGACGATGACATTGTGATTTTTCAACTATTTTGAAATACAAGGCAACAATAGAGTTATTATAAACCCAACTTTATGTAAGATTCCTTTATAAAAACTGAATATGTAGGGGCACCTGGGTGGCTCAGTTGGTTAAGCATCTGACTCTTGATTTTGGCTCAGGTCATGATCTCATATGGCTAGTGAGTTCAAGCCCCTCATCTGTTTCCACATTGACAGAGTGGATCCTGCCTTTGGTTCTCTTTCTCTCCCTGCACTTTCCCTCTTAGTTTTTTTTTTTTTTTTTAATTTTTTAATGTTTTATTTATTTCTAGGAGAGAGAGAGAGAGAGAGAGACAGCGTGAGCAGGAGAGGGTCAGAGAGAGAAAGAGTCACAGACTCCGAAACAGGCTCCAGGCTCTGAGCTGACAGTCAGCACAGAGCCCGACGCGGGGCTCGAACCCACGAACCGCGAGATCATGACCTAAGCGAAAGTCGGACTCTTAACCGACTAAGCCACTCAGGCGCCCCTACACTTTCCCCCTTAAAATAAATAAATAAATGCAACTTAAGAAAACCCCAAATATGTAAATGAAAGTTATGGTAGCTATTCAAGGTTAAGTGTATGTCAGAATATCCAGCAAAGAACAGCCAGTGTGTAAACTGAAATACAAGAATGGCCAGCAGAGGGAGGCAGACAATCATGCTGGTGTAGTAGTAGCCCATCTTCCCAGTTCTCAGAGCAAACTTACCAGTGGCGCTGTGTACTGACTGAACTGGACCGTACCGCATCCACATGCTCGCTCTGGCTCTCGTTCCATATGCTCTGGGAATTCAAGGGGTTAAACATTTGAACAAGAACTCTGACTTAAGGGGGGCTGATGGGATGATCATCTCAGAGGCCGCATCTCAATGGCTCTTTATTAATTCCTGCCCTGGGGCCTCCCTCACTGTCTGCTTTCTCCAGTCCTCTCCCAGAATTCCTTCATGCTTTCATAGGGTCCAGTACGCCTCCTGTATTACACTCCCTCACTCTTCTCCTGACCCCACACCAGCCTACAGAGCCTCCCATTAGCTCGACCTCCAAAATATATCCAGAATCTGACCACATTTCACCAGCCTGCTCAAGCACCTAGTTTTTTTGGGTTCTTGCAAAAGCCTCTTTGGTTTTCTGAGTCTACCCTTTTGCAATTATTCTCCCAAGGGCAGCCAGAATGGTGGTTTTGAAACACAAAACAGATGGTGTCTCTCCCCAGACAGATGCTCCCCAAAGACTCCTTAGTTCACTAGAGCAAAAGTCAAGATTGACTATGAGTCTCAGGGGCTTCTCCACATCCCCCATCTCATGCCCCCATCTTCTCCTTTCTCTTCCTTGTTCATCTGCTCCTGTCACACTGACCTCCTTGCCATTTGCCATTCCCCATCCAAGGCCTTGTGCTGCCTACTTCCTCAGCCCGCAACACTTGTTAGGTGTCTACATGGCGCGTTCTCTTTGTTCCCCATGTCTTGGCTTAAATGTCTTTCTGTGAAGTCTTCCTTGACCACCCTAAATCCACTGTTCTCCTTCATGCATTTTATAGCCCTCTGCCCCTTTTCTGCACACTTTTTTTTAAAAAAAAAGTTTTTATTCATTTTGAGAGAGAGAGAGAGAGAGGTGGAAGGGCAGAGAGAGAGAAAAAGAGAGAGAACCCCAAGCAAACTCCTCACTGTCAGCATGGGGCCCAATGTGGGGCTCGAACCCATGAACCATGAGATCATGACCTGAGCTGAAATCGAGTTGGATGCTCAACTGCCTGAGCCACCTAGGCACCCCTGCACACTTATTTAAAATTTCATAGTGCTTCCTATGTGTTGGAGACTATCTTGAGCACTTCCAAAATATCTTGCTTTATTCTCACAACATTCCCTATGATGTGAACCTTATTACTACTTGCATTTTATAGATGAGGAAAGTGAGGTACAGAGAAGTTATTTGGCTTGACCAAAGTTCCAGAACTAGTGTAGGGTAGAGCCAGGCTGTACACTGTGACCAGGCTGCCTCCCAAATTACTTAGCACCATGTGACATAGTGTTTACACATGTACTTATTTATTTCCTCTCTCCCTTCACCAGGCTGTAAGTTCTAAAAGGGCAGGGACTTTTGTCAATTTTATTCATCGCTGTATTCCTAGCACATAATAGGTACTCAGTAGGTATCTGTTGAATGAATTAATGAAGTTATCGTAAGTAAAATACATAAGGAATAGTGCACAAGGTCTTGTTTGCTGCTAAACCACAGCGCCTGGAGAGTACTTGGCCTGGAGGAAGTACTCAATAGGTGTTCTCAGATGGAACAGTGAAGAGATTCCAGCCTCCTTACCAGTAAATAAGGTACATGGCCTTTAAGGTCCCTCCAGCTGGCAAACTGGTATTGCTTTCCAGTCAAGTTTTCTTTAACTTAACATTGAGGAAGAGAATCACTGATGATTTAATGTAGAGAAGTCACATAATCTCTAAAAGCTAGTGCCTGGCATAGCTGTTCTCCATAAATCATTACTGACTCAATCCATGATTAAGGGGATGTTTTCGGAAGAGCTTCCTGTGTGGTTGTTTGGATTGTGCTTTGCATTGAAAGGAACACAAGCAGGGCAGGGAGGGACGGATGAAGGTGTCACCACAAGATCCAAGTGAGAGGCAGTAAGGGCAGAAGGACGTGAGGCACAGTGCAGGAGCCACCAGCTGGCTGCGGGCTAACTGAGTGAGAGGTGCCACGTCCCGGGGTGGGGTGGCCAAGTGAGGAGAGCTACCCCATGGGAGGAGAGAAGGGAGAGAGTGGCTTTGGGTGTGATGGGTGTGGACAATGTGAAACATGCATTTGAAGAGATCCACCCAGGACCAGAGCTGGGGTGAGGAGTTTTACAGAAGCCAGCAGAGATGAGATCATCAGAGAACAGGGTGAAGAGAGAAAAGGGCCAGAAACAGATTCCGGGGGGACTGCCCAGGGCCAGGAAATGGGGAGAAGAAGGGCAGGAGAGAAACAGTAAGGGAGATAGGAGGACCAGAGTGTGCTGAGCCATGCAAATCAATGTGGAGATATGTCCACAAAGAGAAGGGGAGCAGCCCCCAAACCTGCCCAGAGATCAGAACGAGCTGGGAAATTGCAAACCACTGAACTGCTTAGCTGCAGAGGGTGCTGAAGGTGCCCAGTGGTGAAGGGGTGGAGAGTGTGTGCAGCGGCCAGCCCAGTCCTTTGCTATCTGCTACCTGTGGCTTTGGGCAGATTCCACATATACCCTGGGCTTCAGCGTTTCAATCTATGAAACACTTCTAGTATAAGATGCCTCCATCAGAGGGTTGTGACAGACAAGACAAAGCAAATAAGGCTCTGAGCGCCCAGTGAGTTTGCATTGCATGTAAACCACAATTAGTGAGAAGTACCATAAAAATCAAAGGAGATAAGTTCAGAACTGAAGGGAATGGTTATCATGCCTGAAGCATAGGTGGGTCAAGAAAGTCTTCTGTGAAAGGTCATTGGGCTTTGCCTTTGGTCACTCCTGGTGGAGGCAGAGATTCTGCATAAGAAAGAAGCAAAGAGGCTGGAGGGGGGTGGTTAGCCCAAAGTGTCCAAAGGGAGCCTAGGAAGCTGCTGCACTGTGGGGGGGGGAGGAGGAGGAGGGATGCTCCCCCTTCCTAGACTGGAGCAAAGTGCAAGAGCAGAGCCCAGGGCAGCAAGTGATGAGTTTGAAAAGAGCAGAAAAGGACCGCTATTCCAGCAACCGAAAAATTTGGCATTTTTGGAGTTAATTTGGGCCCAGTGCTGGCCACAGGACCCTTGGATGATTGCTTTCCATTCTAAAAAAGCATAGATGGGGGCACAGCTCTGTCCAAACCTGGGATACAAAGATGAACCAAGTAGAGTCCTCACCTTAAAGAGCTCACAATCTAGAGTGGACAAACACAATGACAAATGACATTCATTCATTCACTCATTCATTCATTAATTCATTCAGCAAGTTTTATTAAGCCCCATTGTCTATGGCTCTTGGAACTAAGACTCCCCTCAGCTCTCCATGCACACCTCCACTGCTTATAATAATGGTCTATTTACATGCCTGTTCCTCTGAGCTGGCTAAGGTTTTAGAAGGCATCTGTCTTTTTCATTACTCTAATTCTAATAACACAGTGCTGTACAATAACATAGTTCAACATATTGATTGAAACTGAAGTATAACATATTAAAAACCAAAATGAAATCATCAACGATGAAATAAAGCAGACCCTAAAATCAATACAGACAAGCAGCAAATTAACCTGACTGTATATCACACTGATAACTCAACCACTCAGACAATAGGAATTAATTCAAGAATTGGTTTTTCAAATTTATTTATTTTGAGAGATAGAGAGTGAGAGGGGGAGGGGAGAGAGAGGGAGAGAGAGAGAGGGAATCCCAAGCAGGCTCTGTACTGTTAAGAGCAAAGCCCAAAGTGGGGTTCGATTCCACAAATTGTGAGATCATGACCTGAGCCTAAGTAAGGAGTAGAATGCTTAACTGACCAAGCTTCCCAGGTGCCTGGATTTAAGACTTGTTTTGTTGGAACATAATACCTTGATTGTGTATTATTATTGCAGTCCATTCTAAGGGCTAAAGTAACCACGAATAAATCCTGAACTTTAATTAATGGGTTTGTATTGACATACTTCATGTTTTGCAGGTTAGACCAAAAGAATACATGAATGGATATTTAAAATGGGAGAGGCTGAGGATATGAATTTGTGAGATCACTGTAAATGCCTACATATTTGCAAATGCAAAATCATTTTGCTGCATTGCTAATTTTGCCATATTTATTTTAATTCTTCTGAGGTTTTAATTCAACAATATTTGTAGAATGTTTACTGTATTCTGGACATTGTACTGAGCACTTTACATGAAATATTTCATTTAGTTCTTACCCACTATACTGTGTGGTATATATAACTCTTATTAGAAAGGTGAGAAACTTGCCCAAGGTAATGGCAAAGCCAAGTTTGGTCTGCCCCAGGACCATGCTTATAATCACGGAGATAAATAAGACTATTCATACTTTAGCCCCATCTTAAAGCTCTGCATTGGTTTGTGACACTAAACTTGATGTTACTGCTGAAATAAATACACCTTAGGGGGGAACAAGAGATGCTTTGGAATCACCTAATTTGTCAATGAAAGCATTTGTGCTCATTGAATAGAGCATATTTTAAGGGGCCTGGGAGGCAAGAATGTGGGGTTTTAGACCTGGCTCTGCCAATCTGGTGCACAGCCTTGAGCAAGTACCTCCTGAGTTTCTCTCTGCTTCCTCTTATCTGAACTGAAGGAGATGGAGGGCCCAAGAAGTCACAGACTCAAATGTCTACCGGGTTTGACACAAATGAATAAAATGTCCCAATGACTTGTGTCCTGTCTATGTGTCAGTGACCTCTTCGCTCCAAGTGAGCATACCTGAGGTCACCAGATTTTTCTACTCTTGAAAAGGAGCCAGGAATGTAGACTTTTATGTTCTGAGCTGAAATCTTTCAAATCTTAAATTAAAAGAAATAAAATAAAAATCTTGCATGAGTAAAAAATAAACAAAACACAACAACAACAACCCCCCCCCCCCCGCCCCAACCAAAACCAGCAATACCAGTATGTGATCCTTGGGCCAACATCTTGTGGTTTTTAGATCAGATGATCTCAGAAGTTTTTTCAAGGACTCTTTGTAGAAAATGAAGTTGTCCCTTCAGGCATGGAGCAGATGTTTTGTGCCTTAGATGTTGATGCTCAAAGCTGATTATCTCGTTCATCTTCTCAAACTCTTCAGGGTTACATTGGGAGAGTGGACAAGTGTATGTACCTCTTTGGACATCCTTCTGCTTACCTGTGGAATGAAGAGGCTGAAGGTCTCTGGAAAAGGGGAGTAAAACTAATATCCATTGAGAATATGCTGTACCTTAGAGACGTTTCATGAATCATACCATTTGTATTAGATGGAATTCTTCAGAGTCACAGGATCAAAATGATGTATGTGTATATACACATATATACACACTTATCTGTATACACACACATACACACACACAAAGATTTATTTTCATTTTTTTTAAAGTAGTCTCCACACCCAACATGGGGCTCAAACTCATGACCCTGAGATCAAGTCACTGTTCCTTCAACTGAGCCAATAGAGTGCCCTGAGAGATTTATTTTAAGTAATTGTTTTTTGTGATTGTGAAGGCTGGCAAGTCTAAAGTCTGCACAGTGGGTTAGCAGGCTGTAGACTCAGGACGGCTAATGGTGCAGTTCAAGACTGAAAGTTGTCTGCTGGCCGAATTCCTTCTTGTTCAGGAAAGGTCAGTCTTTGTTTTATGGTATTCAACTGACAGGATGAGGCTCACCCACATGAGAAATTATCTTTACTTAAAGTCCACTGATTTAAATATTAATCTTATCTACAAAAAACACAAGCTCAGTAACATCCAGAGTAATATTTGACCAAATAGCTGGGTGCTGTAGCCCAGCCAGACTGACACATAAAATTAACCATCATACCATTTGACCCTCACAATGATCCAACTAAGTAGATTACTGTTCCCATTTTACAGATGAAGAAACTGAAGGTCTAAGAAATATGTATCAAAAAGATGTTTAGGGGTGAAGGTGGCATTCAAACTCAAGTCTGTTTGACTCCAAAATTCATTTCTTCACCCACTTCTATTATGATTCTAGATATTAATACTACTATTTGATAGCATTTGATTTGGTTAGGTCCGAGTTTGTGATAGACTCCAGGAGCTAACTGCAGAACTCCAATCTGGGCATCCAGAGAGACCTCCACAAGAGGATATTGTCAGCCAAGTTGACTTACGTGGACTATATCATGGGAGCTTCTTCCTTGGATCAGGCAATGAACCAGGGAATGATTTTCTTACACCTAAGATTTTTTCAAGATCTGCTTATATTCTATCCAACAAATATTTTCTGGGCATTTCACGCATGCCAGGCATGCTGCTTGGAGACTGGAGGTTGATACAGAGGTGCATGAGATGCATCCTTGCCATCATGTTGCCGTGGGTCTAGTTAGGGAGCAAGGCAAATACAGTGCAGTAAAGGGAGCCCTGAAGGAAATCTAAGAAAGGAGACCTAGTCCTCTGTCCCTATGACTCTGGAATCCAGGTCTACCTGGATTTTGTATCTTTGGAGCCTAACACTCTGTCTAGCATATAGTAGATGTTCAATAAATGCCCACTGAATGTCTGCATGAGTGAAGGAGTCAATGGAAATTATTTATTCATGAGACTGTACCTTTTACTACATGGTTATCTCCTTAAGGGCAGGGGAAGGAGCTAAAAATGTGGGCTCATGACTTGGATCATCTGGACTCTAAAGTCCTGCCACCCCTTTTACTGGCTGTGGAATATGATCGCTCCATGGATCAGTGTCTTTGACTGTGAAATAGTGCTGCTAATAACAGTACATGCCATAGAGCCACTGTGAGGATCACAGGAGTCAATGATGTGAAGGCGATCAGTGGAGCACTCAGCACAGAGCAAATGTTCCAAGACAGGAAATGTTTCACTGGCATAGTCACCATTAATTTCTGTCTTTGGGCTATATCCAAACTCTGTAAGTAATTGAGGGTGATCAATAGGAGACTGAACTAATTTATCTTGGGCTACCGGGGAAGACAGGCAAGCAGACCCTTCCTTTCTTTTCCTCTCTGGTTTCTTCACTTCATCTCACGGCTCCATCTCCCTCAAAGCCTCACTAGCCCTTGAGACCTTGGAGATTGGGGCAGGCTAGTCCCGAAATTATTCACATCTCAAGGTGAGTTGCCTATTCTCAAGTGGATGAGGAATTTGGACCTTCTTCAAAGTGTGAAGGAAAGAAGATCAGGGCAGCCTTCCTCTCTCCTACATAGACCTCACTAGATGTTCATTGGAAGCACATTCCCTTTGGATATCAGCCAAGTTAGCCCTCCTGGGAAAAGACTAACTCTCTAACCATTTCCCAGCCCTCCTAGTGAAGCTGTCAGGACTTTTCTGGGCCTCTGGCTTCCCTTACTTTTCCATAAACTATCTCTTTAGCCATAGGAAAATTTTCAACCCTTAGAGAGAATGTGTCTGATGCTTTAGGCATCTCTGCCTGGAGGCAGATAAGCGGAGATGGTCTTGAGGATTGAGTTAGCATGGAAACATGCTTTGTGGCCTTGGGTGAGTCACTTCACTTCTTTAGGCTTCAATTTTCTCATGCATATAGTGAGAAAACTCTATAACTCTCATTCTAAAACTCTATGATCCTCAAATCATGGAGTCAATAAATTTCCATCAGCACACATGTGTGAAAAGAAATGCTGTCTGAGGGAGATTAGTCTAGCAGTAGCTTGTAGAATAGATTGGGGCACTAGGATCCTGTAAAAGAGAGAATCATATAGATGCCCATTAGAATCAAAGAAGGTGACCACTCCTTGGGTTCACAATCAGAGGGACCAAAGAACTCAGTGCCTCCCTTCCCCAGATCACATGCCTTCTGATACCCAGTTAGCTTCCAGTGATTCATAGCAATGACTCCTACCCTCCCTAATGAAGGCAGCCTAATATAAGCAATTCTTTTAATGAATACTCTGTGATTTCCTTGAAAATGATGAACATGACTAATTCTCAGAAATCCTTGCTATACTTTGGTTTTTTCCAGGCCTGAGGAAGTAGGGAACACTGTTTAAAGGAATCAACTCTCTTGGTTTCTCATTCCCCATCTCCTTTGCTATACCATGTTTTACATGATATCAGGCACTCTGGATGTGACTTGCATGGAATCACCATAATGGCCAAAATTCAAATTTGGAAGATATCAACTTACTTTACACCTCACCCTTTATCTTGGCTTGGAAGAAATTATTAACAATGGGGAAAGATTACATAAAAATGTTCACATTTCAATTAACCTTCAGGTACTCTTGCTTGAATTCAGTCTAAAGTTTTTGCTGGAGAGATGCAATAAAATATACTCATTTGAGCCAAGGTAGGGGATGGGGTTAGCAAAACAAATATAATTTGGAAGATGGAATAATATTCTAAAATATTTTGCCTATGTTTTGTCCTTTTAGCTTTAGAATGACAATATGTTGAATATTGTCAATTCAATTCTCTCTGAATTGAAGACCAACTGTAGTCAGTTAAGAATATATTCTTGTTTTAAAAAGTTTATTTATTTATTGAGACACACACACACACACACACACACACACACACACAGACAGCATGAGAGAAGGGCAGATGGAGAGAGAGAGAGAATCACAAGCAGGCTTTGTGCTGTTAGCCCAAAGTCCAGTGTGGGGCTCTATCTCACGAATCATGAGATCTTGAGCTAAGTCAAAATGAAGAGTCAGATGCTTAACCAAGTGAGCCACCCAGGTATCCAAAAATATATTCTAGGGGGGCCTGGCTGGCTCAGTTGGTTTAGTGACTAATTTTAGTTCAGGTCATGATCTCATTGTTCATGGGTTTGAACCTTTCATCTGGCTTTATGCTGACAGCTCAGAGCCTGGAGCTTGCTTCAGATTCTGTGTCCCCCCCTCTCTCTGTCCTTCCCCTGCTTGTGCTCTGTCTCTCCAAAATAAAATAAAATAAATTAAAAGTAAATAAATAATAAAAAAAGAATATATTCTAAATAGACATGTGACAAAGAAAAATTAATGGATATAATCTTTGGATGACAGATTCCAGATTGAACTCATAAACATCAGAGCCTTTAGGGTTTGTTCTCAAACTTTCAAGTGCAGGCTCTGCCTTCCTTGTTATCTATGATGTCTTTGTCAAAGACTCAGTGCTGGGAAAACTTTATGATCCTTTTGTTATGTAATCTATCTGAAGTCAATGGGAGCCTCTCTCTTTTTTTTTTCCAGCTTCAAAATACAAATGATTTGGAAAACACTCAGGTTATTTATTTCTTGACTAGAGAATTAATAACAACTCTACATATACCAAATATTGAGATTCAAACCCTGCTCTTCAGATTCTGTTAAGTTGGCACAACTTATTTATGTAGGTCTTGGGCTTTTTGGAGAATGGAGAAGAGAATCTGGGGTTACATGTAATATAACAATTATAGCAAATATTTATTGAAATAGTTTCTATCATAAACATTTATATAAGGTTGATTTATAAAATAATTTTTATAACTTTGTATGTAATTATGAAACAATGGGAAATATGTTAAAAGGAGGAAGAAGAAAATAAAAACCACTTCCAATTCCATCTTCCAAAGATAGTCACCATTTTCATATTTTTGGTATAATGCTGAACTTAATGCCTGGCTAACAGTAGAAACTCAGAAAATCTTAGTGTATTCCAACATAACGAAATGGAAAGACATTTCATGCTCATGGATCAGAAGAACAAATATTGTTAAAATGTCTATACTACCCAAAGCATTCTAAACATTTAACACAACTCTTAGCAAAATAACAACAGCATTTTTCACACAACTAGAAAAAAGTCCTCAAATTTATGTGGAACCACACACACACACACATACACATACACACACACACACATACACATACACACACACACACAAAACCCAAATAGCCAAAGTAATTTTAAAAAAGCAAAGCAAAGCTGGAGGCATTACATTTCCAGAGGTCAAGTTACATAACAAACCTGTAGTAATCAAAACAATATGGTACTAGTCAGAGAAAGAAAAATAACCATATGATTTCATTCATGTGCAGAATTTAAGAAACAAAACAAACAAATAAAGAGAAAAAATAAGAGAAAAAGAGGTAAATCAGGAAACAGACTCTTAACTCCAGAGAACAAACTGATGGTTACCAGAAGGGAGGGGTTGGAAGGATAGGTTAAATAGGTGGTAGGGATTAAAGAGTATGCACTTGTGATGAGCACAGGGTGATGTACAGAAGTGTTGAATTACTATATTGTACACAAAACTAATATAACACTGTATGTTAACTAACTTTAATTAAAACAAACAAACAAACAAACAAAAACCCTGTATGGTACTAGCACAAAAATAGACACATAAGTCAATAGAACAGAATAGAAAACCCAGAAATAAGCCTACAATTATATGATTAATTAATATTTGACAAAGCAAAGAGGGTGCCTGGGGGCTCAGTCGGTTAAGTGACTGACTCTTGATTTTGGCTCATGTCATGGTCTCACAGTTTGTGAGTTCGAGCCCTGTATCCGGTTCTGTTCTGACAGTGGGGAGCCTGTTTGGGATTCTCTCTCTCCCCCTCTCTCTCTGCCCCCACCTCCCTCTCTCTCAAAATAAATAAACTTTAAAAAAGTTGACAAAGCAGGAAAGAATATACAGTGGGAAAATGTCTCCTCAACAAATGGTGTTGGGAAAGCTGGTCAGCTACATGCAAAATAAAGGTGGAACACTTTCTTTCACTGCACACAAAAATAAATTCAAAATAGATTAAAGCCCCACTGTGTGGCTGAGACCATAAAAGTCCTAGAAAAGAGCACAGGCAGGAATCTAATATTGGCCATAGCATTTTTCTAGATGTCTCTTCCTGAGGCAAGAGAAATAAAAGCAAAAATTAAACTATTGGGACTACATAGAAATAAAAAGCTTCTGCACAGTGATGAAAAAAGTCAACCTATGGAATGGGAGAAGGTATTTGCAAATGACATATCTGATAAAGGGTTAGTATCCAAAATACATAAAGAACCTATACAACTCAACTCGCCGAAAACAAGTAATCCAATTAAAAATGGGCAAGAGACATGAACAAATATTTCTCCAAAGAAGGCATACAGATGGCCAACATGAAAAGATGCTCAACATTACTCATCATCAGGGAAATGCAAATTAAAATTACAATGAGATACCACTTCACATCTGTAAGAATGGCTAAAATAAAAAAACACAAGAATTAACAAATGTTAGTGAGGATGTGGAGAAAGAGGAACTCTCTTGCACTGTTGGTGGAAATACAAGCTAGTGCAGCCACTGTGGGAAACAGTATGGAGGTTCCTTAAAAAAATTAAATTGAACTACCATATGATCCAGTAATTGCATTACTGGATATTTATCCAATGAGTACAAAAACACTAATTCAAAGGGATACATGCATTCTTATTTTTAATGCAGCATTATTTACAATAGCCAAATTATGGAAGCAGCCCAAGTGTCCAATGATAGATGAATGAATAAAGCAGAAGTGGCCATACACACACACAAATACACACACACACGTGTGTGTGTATAATGAAATATTATTTAGCCATTAAAAAGAATGAAATCTTGCCATTTGCACAGTGCTTTTGGAAATACTTTCATGACTTGCAATAAGTTGGTAGATGATCTCCTTTGAATTAGCCTAAGGCATATGTACTATAGATCAGGTTCCCTGGGATATAGACTTTGAGAAGGAGGAGAAGGTTATTGGGGTGCTCTTGGGATCAATCCTTCAGGAGAGGAGGCAAAAGAATCAGCTTTGGGCAAAAGGAGAAATAAGGCTGCTGTGTAGCCTCAGCAAATAAGCTGAGATGTCTGAACTGGGATATCCCTTTGGGTTGTCTCTCCTTGAGGGAAAGAGATTTCTCTATTTCTCAGGCAGAGTATTCTTAGTCTCCTCAGCTGCCAAACATGTTTATTAGGGGAAATTCAGTAACTTCAGAAAAGCACAAAGGAGAAATAACATCTATAGTTTCACCATGCAAGGACTATGGTTTGGTGCATTTCTTTCTGCTCATTTTTCTTTTTAGAATAAAGGGATAAAAAGTAAACTTTTATCTTCTTTAGAAACTAGTCACTTGTCTCAACTTTGAAAAGTCCAGAAAACAATGAAAATAAAACTCACTTTTAAATTTACCCCTGGAGATCCTTAGTAATTTTTGTATGGAAAACAAATTTTTTTTTGGTTTTAAATAATGAGGTCACACTGTAGACATACTTTTCTGGCTTGATTTTTCCCTTCTGTTTTTATTTTTATCAGATTTCATAGATGCACATAGTTAGAGTCAAGATGTTTTGAAAGACATTAAAAAACAGCCTCTTGACTTCACCAACCCCACTTTCCTCCTCTCCAGAAGTAAACTTGTTCAGCTTTTTTTGGCTGTATCTTACAATGGGTGGTATCTTAGATTTGATGAATTGAGGTTTATATCAAGGAAGACTTAAAGTCAATACTCTTGACCCGAATATTTACTGTAGTGTTACAAAAACAGAGTATGATACCCTCCAGCTGGAAGATTCATTATGTGGCTATAAAAATAAGCTTCAGAAAGACTTCCCAATGACTTAGAAAATTTCTATGTGGTCATGTTAAGAGATATAAAGTGGGCTAGAGACATCTGATGAGAGATGATGGATGAAATACAAGCATTTACTTTTTCTGACTTCCAAAATCACACCAAATGAGAATAAATGAGACATATAAAGGAAAGCATAAATATTTCAAGGTAAAGGCTTAGAAAGAAAAGTTAATGATAACTACATTTTGGAAGGTAGACAGCAGCTGCAGTTGAATGGACTCAGTAAATCCAAAGAGCTAAATCTAGATGGCACAGGGGGAGGCAAAGTTATTCAATCTTATACTGCTTGTTATGGGCTGACTTATGTCCCTCATAAAAATCATACATTGAAGCCCTAATGTGTGGTACCTCTGAATGTGACTGTATTTGGAGACAGGACCTCTAAAGAGGTGAGTAAGTTAAAATAAGATCATTAGGGTGGGCCTTAATCCAATATGACTGGTGTCCTTATAAGAAAAAGAAATTAGGACACACACCTGAACAGAAGGATGACCTTGTGAAGACAAAGGGAGAAGACACCATCTATAAGCCAAGGAGAGAGGCTTCAGAAGGCACCAACCCTACTGACACCTTGATCTCAGCCTCTTTATTCTACAAAATTGTGAGAAGATGAGTTTCTGCCATTCAGAAGAGATTTGAAGATACCTCTGGAGAGGAACGGAGAGTGGTATGTCAGACTGGAATGTTCCTTAATGGTCTGTATAAGAAGTATATGAAATCCGTATATGCCTCCCTTGAATTTATACATCGCCACCTGGGCTGATGATTGGAGGTTTATGTTTTAAAAAAGAATAAAAGAGATATGATTGTAGACATGTGACCATGGTCACATGTGAAAGTAGTGGTAAATACAAAAACAAAATGAAGTATCATGTAGAATTCTTAATGCAGAGACATTTCCCCACTCTTCTTTTTCCACTCAGTCTTTATAAAATTGAAGTGTAGCTTTGCCATTCAGAAGAGATTTGAAGAATCTCCTCCAGTAAATTTGACCAGCCCATGACCTCAGAGGTTTCCTTTATGAAACAGCCCAGCCAGAACACCCTATAGTAAAACCCACACTCAAAAAGCACCCCTGCTCCTGTCCCCTGTGCTTAAGACTTCCAATGACTTAAGTCATTATCTTCCCTGGGCACCCATGATGCCCTTCCTCCTGAATTCCCAATTCAATTCTCTCAAAGGGAGTCCTCTCCACACATCCTCTCTGTAATCTCCAATTCCTGATTCATTGTGTGCCTTGTATAAATCACCTTGTTGGCAGAAAACAGTTGGCACACTCATGCAACAATTAAAGAGAGTTGGAAGAGAGGTCATCTTCCAAAGGTCTGGGAAGGGTTAATGGAACCAAAAAGGAATGGGAAGCAGTCAGGGGTAGCAACAGGGGCAACTGTTATCACTCCTAGGTATGAGCATGGAACCTGGGAAAAGCTGTAATCATTGGAGATGGGCCACCTGCCAAGAAGAGTGGCCATAACTGAGGAAAGAAGACACTGCTAAAATCTCAAACCAGAAGAGAGAAGAAGGAGAGACAGTTAGCAGATTCTTGCTGGTGTGGGCCCTAGACTGGAGCCCTCACCTGACTCCACCATGTTGGCATCGTGAATATGCTTCAGGAAACTTGTGTAAGCACTCTTTCTTTCTTCCTATTGCTATTCCTCCCATCTCCAACCAGTGTCTTCCATTGGCTGAACCCAACCAGAAGCCAGAGGGCATGGAAGCCTGGGGCAAAGTGCACCATAGAGATCAACCCTCAATGTCTGTGAGGGGTTTACAACACTTCTTAGTCTCCTGCCCTTTTGCAAATGCTCAGGACTGAGACATCTGACTCACAACTCTGTTTCATATCTGAGATCTATTTTATCTGTTTATCTCCGTAAAGGCCCAATCTACCCTTTTGTGACAATTGCCAGATGAGTTATATCATCAAGTTCTAATCAGAAAAAAAGAAAGAGTTCTACGTATTTACAACAAAAGGGGCTTAACAAAGGGAATTTATTACATCAGTAATGAAAGAGGCCAAGAAGCCAGATTGGGATTAGAGATGAGTAACACCAAGAAGCCATCACTACCCCCTGGCTGGAAAACCAAAGGGAGGAGAAACTAGGGCCAGGTGGCCTGGCTGGAGATGGAACCATGATGGGTCTGAAGGGCAGAAGTGGGGGTGACCGAGTTGCCGCAGGAAAGGCTGACTTAGGCAGAAAGGGTCAGAGAGTAGCACTCACTTTTCCCTTCCCCTTGTCCTTCAGGCTCCCATGAACTCTTCCACTGACTGAACTCAGCAAGAAGCCAGAGGACACAGGAGCCCCCAGGGTCAGCCCCCCTGGATTCAGAGTAGTGCAGGGCACAATGATAAACCTGAGGGTGATAAGGCCCAATACAGTCTCTTGAGAGCAGGAAGAAGAACTCTTATGATGTCAACCTTCTCCCCACCGATCCTCTGAGAACCTCAGCAGTCTTATCAGTGCAAGGGAATCAGTTTAGCTTTCAAATGTCCTAAGCACAGAGTCTGTTTTCTGCAGAGCACTAGTCTGACATCGTCAGTAAAGATGCAGTAACTCTTCAAGGAGGTCTTACTCTTTGACTGTCACACTTGGACAACTGGGCCCATGCTTGGGGCTCACATGGAAGGAATCTTTGTTGAAATTCAAATGCTTAGCAAATCCCCAGAAGCATGATCATCAAGCCAGCATGGTGGGGTGAGGTGGGGATTCCCGTGGTACATACAAGCTAGAATCACCCTTTCTGTCATGCAAACCTTGGTTTGGAGCTTGACTTTCCACTTTCTCATAAGGAATTCCCCTCTGGAGGCTTAACCTCAACCAAGGTCATTCCAACCACCAAAAACATTCTATTAGTGCTGAGCTGCAAAGGGCAAGTTTTCAGGTTTTTATCCCTGTTCTCTCAGGAAGCTCTTTGGCTCCTGAGAAAATTTCCACCTCTAATCCAGTAAGCAACTGTATATCAAAGGAGGATTGGGGGAATCAATTTTGTCAAGCCAGAGGCATTCTACTAGCATTCCCTCAGGACAATAGATGTCCGTCAAAGTTAGCTGAAGACTTTGTTAAAAAGCAGATTGTTAAGTTTCTGCTTCAGGAGGTCTGGGATGGGCCCTGGGAACTTGAATTGCTAACAAGTCCCCAGGTGATGCTGATGCAGCTGGTCTGGGACCCACTTTGAGGAACATGTTTTTAGAATGTGTATGGTTAATCCTAAGAACCAATGTCAAGTTGATGACTCCTTCTCTGTAAGACATAGCATCACAAGCATGCTCCCTTGAAAAACTGCAAACTCAGAATGTGAAACTCTTGCAAATTCTCTCTAAACTTTGGAGCTTAAGCTTGGAGACTGATGCATTGGGCTGACCTGAGTAGAGACTTTCATGGTCAGGTAGAAAGTGCCAAGGAACTTTAATGGCTGAATATAGTTGTATGTTTGTATTGTTTGTACATTTGTACATTGGGGGAGTAAATTGTGATGCTTTCTGCCACCATCTGGTATTAGGCTGGCATTGGCTGTTCAAAACCATTTGCTGCATCAGAGACAGGGAGCTGTATATAACTGCTTACAGAAGAAGAACTCTATCCAGAACCCAGTCGTAAAATCACATAGTTATACCAGCTTCTTTTTCTTCCCCATTCTCAATTGATCCCCAGGTTCTAACTTAATACTTATGTCGACAATATTTTTCTCCTTTCTCCTTGTTTTTCATCCCTCCCTGATTTTCTTCTCCTTACATATTACCTCTGGTCTGAACTATGGCAATAGCTTCTTCCATCAGTTAGGAATGTGTTGAGTCCTAACAGAAAATCCAACGTGTCATGTGTTAAAAAAATGTGGGTTTATTTTTCTCATGTAACTCAAGTCTAGACACTGGTGTTGACTGGAGTTGGTTCAGTGGCTCTGCATTGTCAATGGTATTGCACTATGATTTTCTTGGTCTTTCATGCTTGCTACCTATTTGTTGCAAGATGACTGCTCTACCCCAAGATAGCACATATGAATTGAGGGGGAAGAACAAGGAAGACTGGCCTAGCTATGACTTTCTCTTTTGTCAAACAAACAAAAACAATGGATGTTTATTATCTAGAAATGTTTCATTGGCACATGAGTAGTTCCAGCTGTAGTAGAGCCTCAGAAAGTATTATTTTTTTTCTAGCCTTTAGAGTAAAAGTGGCATGCGGACAGGGGTTGGTAATATCTATTAAATATTTTTTAAAGCCTATTTTTTTTTTTTGAGAGACAGAGAGACAGAGCACAAGCAGGGGAGGGGCAGAGAGAAGGAGGAGACACAGAATCTAAAGCAGGCTCCAGGCTTTGAGCTGTCAGCACAGTGCTTGATGTGGGACTCGAATTTACAAACTGTGAGATCATGACCTGAGCCAAAGTCGGATGCTTAAACGACTGAGCCACCCAGGTGCCCCAGGAATATCTATTGATTTGGCTAAAAAATACTTCTCTGTTCAGTTTCCTCATATATCTTCCTCCTTCTAACATTTCCTTCTGAGTAAAAAAAAAAAAAGATGTACATAGGGGCACTTGGGTGGCTCAGTCAGTTAAGTGTCCAACTTCGCCTCAGGTCATGATCTCATGGTCAGTGGGTTCGGGCCCCACATCAGGCTCTGTGCTAACAGCTCAGAGCCTGAGGCCTGCTTCAGATTCTGTGTCTCCCTGTCTCTCTGCTCCTCCCCTGCTCACTTTCTGTCTCTCCCTCTCTCAAAAATAAATAAACATTAAAAAATAAAGAAAAAAATAAAATGATGCACATGGTGTTAGTTTCTTACAGCTGCCATAGCAAATTGCCATAAAACAACAAAAACAACAGAAGTCTGTTCTCTTACAATTCTGGAGGCTAGAAGTCCAAGACCAAGGTGTCAGCGAGCAGGTCCATGCTTCTTCTGAGACTCTGGGTAGAAACTTTCCTGGCCTCTTCCTAGCTTCTGGTGACAGCTGCTGATAATTGGTGTTCCTTGGTTACAGCTTCAGCTTTTCAATCTCTGTCTGCCATTACATGGCATTTTCCACTTCTTATAAGGCCATTAGTCATACTGGATTGGGGCTCACACTAATGACCTTATCTTAATTTGATTATATCTGTAAAGGCCCTATTTCTAAAGAAGGTCAGATTCATAGGTCCTGAGGGTTAGGACTTTAACATTTTAGGGTAGGACACAACTCAAACAGAACATGCATCTAAGTATTACCAATTTTTCCTAGTACTTACTTTAAGCCAAGGATTATCTTTATGCACTGCAGAAATCTCATCTTTTAAAGCTGTGTCTCAATTTAAGAAAATCTAACATAAAAACCTCAGCTTCTAGGACAGAAAATGACCCTAAGTGATTCATCATCTTAAAAATGTTTCAAAAGCTCTATTAAAAAGTTCACTGCTGATTATCCTTAAATGGAAACCTCTATTTCATTAAAATATAAGTTAACTTACAGCGATTCTATTTACATAAAACTTTTTTTTTTTACTTACGTGAAACTTTTAAAAGATTGGCTTTACTGTGAAAAGTAAGGTCTACCTGTAATAAATCTAATAAATATCCTTCAAAATACTGTCAGGAAGCACATTCCCTTTTGCTGACTTCTGAGAAATTATAAATTGAAATATGTCTGATCAAGTAATTAGAGATCAGAGTAAGTCAGTATGTAATTGAGAACTGAATTGTGTGGTACCAACTAAACATGCTTGTCTTCTGAAACCTATCATTCTGTAATTAAAATCTTGAAATTCAAGCCTGTATGCAACTAGAATGGAATGTGAGGAGGAAGAATAAGAATTTTATTATCAACCTGGGAAAGTCTGGACTAGTGTCCTAATCTCAGTTCTGCTATTTATTCTTTATGTGACTTTGGGTAAGGTAATTACTCATCTGAGACTCAACTTGCTCAGAATTCAGTGTCTCAGAAGAATAACCATCTTACTGTGTACAAATCAGTGGGCTGGGAATCTATCCGAGTGGGGGGTCCAGCTAGAACAGCTCAAATCTCCTCTCATATGGTCTCAGCCTGTATGCTTTGGAGGGGCTGGAGGATTCAAGATGGCCTCACTCATGCATCTGCTGCCTTAGCTGGAAAGGCTTGAATGGCTGGGGACTGACAGGGATGACTGGGTGTCACTTTTTTGGTGTCAGCTGGAATCACTCATGTCTGGAACTTAGATTCTTCTCCATGTGTTCTTTTTTATCCATGTGGATAGCCTGGGCTTCTTTCTATGGTTGGCTGGATTCCCTTCTGAGTAAAAGAATCTTTGGGAGCTCCTTAGAGTCTGGGCCTAGGAATCCCAAAGTATCACATTGACTACATTCTATTGGTCAAATCAAATCACAAGGCCAGCCCTGATTTTGGGGCTGGGGACACTGTCACCTCTCCTGATGTGAGGAGGGGCATAGTGATCACCTTTGCAGACAACCTACCTCAAAGACCAATGAGGAAAGTCAGACTTTCCCACACTTCTCCATGAACTTGACTTCTCTCAGTGTTAGTCAAAGTTAAAAACTGAAGAGCACTCAAAGCCTATCTATGGAGAGGACACAGTCTTGAAGAGAGAGGAAGGAATAAAAACTCATTCTGACAAAGTTTTACACATGTAAGCCTGGAATTGCAAACGCAGAACCACAGCTTCCTCTTACCAATCTAATGATACAAATGGACTTTGTTGATGATTTGTATCATTACCATTCTTCATAAGACAAGGCTCTAGGCCACCATTACAAATCTAACAGTTTGAAAAAGAGAAAGTGGCTCAACTTCTGAGGGGCAAGGGAGATGTGACTGTTTTGAATATACTCTACAGGTGGATCCTGGCGTACCCTGCCCTCTCTTGGCTGAGGCCACTGCTTTAGCCCCTTAGCTTGGAATAGCAGAGTGCCCTTAATAAAGTGGTATTTGAACAGAGTTGTATTTGGTTCTTATACCTCAGATGGAAGAGGAGAAAACTGGGGCGCCTAGGTGGCTTAGTCGGTTAAGAGTCCGACTTTCACTTAGGTCATGATCTCACGGTTCGTGGGTTCAAGCCCCGCGTTGGGCTCTGTGCTGACTGCCAGCTCAGAGCCTGGAGCCTGTTTCAGAGTCTGTGACTCCCTCTCTCTCTCTGACCCTCCCCTGCTCACGCTGTCTCTCTCTCTCTCTCCTAGAAATAAAAAAAAAAAAAAAACATTAAAAAAATAAAAAAAATAAAAGAAAGAGGAGAAAACTAAGACTCAGAGAAGTTGAACAATCTGCCCAAACTCCACAGCTGGATAGTGGTGACCCCAATCAATCTCTTCTACTGTCCATAAAGCCTCATATAATCTCCAATATCAGAATCCTAGACCATGGGAGCTGAAGTAATGGCATCAGGCTTAAGCCCTTTGTTTACTGGTCAGGAAACAGAGGCTTAGAAAGTTAAAGATCTTTCCAATGGTTAAATCCAACAGGGCAGGTTAACCTCAAGGCTAGAGCCCAGGATTTCCTGATTCCTGGGGAATTGCTCTTAACCTCAATTTCAGCAGTTAATCAGTGCAACTTGGCTGACTTAAACTTTTGGCTCATCCATTTGGCTGATCCTTGCTATGAAATCAAGTAGGGAGGGAGGTGATTTCTCCCAGAGTCTGACCCTCAGCCTGAAGCAGCTCTCATACCTTAATTTTGTCATACAGGTTGTGGAACATTTGAATAAATCTTTGGGTTTAAAATAAGCCTACATGAACAGAATACCAAAGATATGAAATGTGCTGTTGTGGCAGATTTTGTTATTGTCTTTGATTTAATATTTAAATAGGGAGGCATTTTATTAAGAATGAAATGTTAAAAAATTCATAGGTTATTTATGGATAACCTAATCTCATTAGCTTCTTGTATTTATCCAAATAGACGTACAACCTCTCAATAGAGAGATTTCCAGTCCTGAAAATTGTGTTTTAGAGACAATGACACAAGTCAGTGTCATTGTCATTTTTTTGAGTATTATTGGGAATGAGGCACTCACCTATATTAAGTCATTTCACCTTTATAAAATCTAGGTGAGATAAGCATTATAAGTGTCAGTTTTGGACAAGGAAACTGAATATTTTCCCTGCAAATTTCCCACTGGTTTCTATTAATTGTTAGCTTTTTGCTAAACATTCATATCAGCACACAAACATGCAGTTAATTTTCCCATGTAACAAATAGCAGACACACAAACAGAAAGATGCTTTTCTGGACCCCTGGATTGGTGATCTTACTTCTTAACTCCCTTTTGTAGCAAAATTCAATGAAAGAGTTAACTAAACTCACTGATACCTTTTCTTTTAGTCTTTTCTTCTTAGTCTTTCTTGAGGTCACCTTGTCTGCTTTTTGGTCCATCATACTACCAAGAGAGCTCTGGCTATGGTCATAATGACCTCCATGTTACTAAATGGCCTGAGCATTAATCAGTGTTCCCTTTCCTTGACATGTGACCCAGTTGATCACTGCATCTTCAGAAACATACCTACTTCCTTTGGATCCCAGGAGATCATACTCTCTTGGCTATGTGCTACCTAATTGACCATTCCTCTTTTGTCTCCTTTGCTGCTTCCTATTTTTCATTCAGACCTCTTCATGTTGGAGGCTCATATCTCAGTCCCAGGACTCCACGTACCCCCTTGCTTGTCTTAATCTTGTGGCTTGAAATACCACCATAAACTGATGGTTCCCACAATTATATCTTCTTTTCAGACTTCTTTCTTGAACTCCAGACTTAACTATTCAAATATCTCTTGAAACCTGCACTTGGGTATTTAAGAGCTATCTCAGCGGTGTCTGGTGGCTCAGTTGCTTAAATGTCTGACTCTTGATTTCAGCTCAAGTCATGGTCTCACAGTTTGTGAGTTTGAATCCTGCATTGGGCACAGTGCTGACAGCGGGGAGCCTGCTTGGGATTCTCTCTCCCTTTCTACCTGCCCCTCCTATGCTTGTGCTCTCTCTCTCTTTCTCCCTCTCTTTCTCCAAATAAATAAATAAACTTAAAAAAAAACTATCTCAAATTTAACATTTCCCAAATAGATTACTCCCCATCCATGAGGCCCCTTAAACTCCTACTCAGTTCTCAGGCTGCACTTGGCTCAGTTGTTGACAACTTTCTTGTTCCAGTTGGTCAGGCCAAAACTTTTAGAGTTGTCCTTGGCTTTCTCTTTATCTACTACACCCCACACAAGGCAGTCCAATCAATTATGCTTTCAGAATATATCTAGAATTTGCACATGTGCTGGCATTTTTCCTGTTACCCCCATGATCCAAGATATTCTCACCCCTTATCTGGATTCTGACAACAGCTTCATACTTGATCCCCAGTTTTGCTTTTGCTTGAAACAGCTGAAAATTTTCTTTTAAAATGTAAATCAGAGCAAGACACTCTTCCATGTTACCTGTAATGTTCTTAGATCTGTATTGTTTTTTACAAAAGCAAGGAGTGAAGGGCATTTAGGTTTTTTATGTAAAATTTTCAGAATGTTAGAGACTATAGTTGACCCTTGAAAGACACGGGGTTTAGCAATAACAACCTCCTCATACAGTTGATAATCCATGTATAACTTTGACTCCCCTAAAACTCAGCTACTGGGGCTCCTGGGGAGCTCAGTTGGTTGAGCATCTGACTTCAGGTCAGGTCATGATCTCACAGCTCACTAGCTCACTGGCTGCTGTCAGTGCAGAGCCCACTTTGGGTCCTCTCTCCCTCTCTCTCGGCCCCTTCCCTGCTTGTTCTCTCTCTCTCTCTCTCTGTCAAAAATAAATAAATGTAAAAAAACTCAACTATTAATAGCCTACTATTGACCAGAAGACTTACCAATAACATGAACATATATTATATGCTATATTTTTACAATAAAGTAACCTAGAAACAAGGAAATGATTTAAAAAATCATAAGGAAGAGAAAATACATTTATAGTGCTGTACTGTATTTATATATATATAAAAGACATCTACATGTAAGCGGATCCACACAGCTCAAACCCCTGTTGTTCAAGGGTGCACTATAATTACAAATGTTAAAAATATTGTGTAGGACACCAAAAACCACATATCAGCAGGCCGCTTGTTCTTACTTTTGTGCTAAGATCAACTCCCTGCTGAAAAGTCTGTTCTGGTCTCTCACTAGACTTTAGTCCCACTGAAATGTGTTAGTAGCTTTGGTATTCTTTTTGCCTTTCTATTGGGGTGTGTGTGTGTGTGTGTGTGTGTGTGTGTGTGTTTTGGGGAGGGTAGAGCCTTTTTACTGCAGTGTAACACACACACAGACAGGTACACAAATTGTATAAATGCTCGTGACTTTTTCACAAGATAAACACACCCATGTAACAAGCCCTCAGGTCAAGAAACCACATTTTTATCAACCCAGAATCTTCTCTCATGCCCATTGCAGTGACTACTTCTCATGGATAACCATAACCACATCTTATCATCCTACATCAGACAGTATTTTTGCCTCTTTTAAACTTTACATAAGTGGAATCATAGAACATATACTCTTTTGTGTTTGGAGTTTTCAGCTGAGCATTGCGCTTGTGAAATTCATTCCTGTTATAAGTTGTTATAATTTTCTCATTCTTATCACCATGCAGTATTTTATTGTGGGAATACATAATCATTCATTTACCCATTGTACTCTTGATGAGTGTTTGGGAAATTTCCTGTTTTGGGGTCTTAAGAACAATGCTGCTACTGTCTCATACATGCTTCTTGGCAGAGCTGTGTACACATTTCTATTTGGTATATATTTGAGGAGTGGATTGCTTAGTCATAGGTTATGCATTAGTGGTTGTACCAACAAAGTTTTCCGAATTGATTGTCACAATATACACTATCCCAGTGGATGAGGATTTACATCCTTGCCAAGTCTTGGCATTGTTTATCATTTCCATTTTAGCCATTGTGGTAGATGTCAAGAGATACTTCATTGTGGTTTTAGATCTGCTTCTCTTTTAAATTTGTGCAAGATGGCTCTTACTACTGCTGACACCACTCCTATTTAATCTATATAATCCCTGAAGAACTATTTTAATGTAAATTCCCAGAATGGCTCTCCACTGCTTTTGGGAGAGAACTAAAACTCTATAAACTGTCCCTCCCCTCCCATTTCCCCCAGGTGCCTTCACTCAAGTCATATGAAGCATCTACTCTTTATGCTTCTTTTACTCTCGTTTTTACTCTTTCACGCTCTTTCCCAGATTTGGTCTTTCAATGTGTAGTTTTCTCTGCCTGGAATCCATTCTCTGACATCAGTGCCTGACTGGCACATATTCAGTCCTTATGACCAAGCCAAAACATTGTCTCTTCCAGGAAGCCTGTCCTGACCATCATGACCTAGCTGCTTATACTGGGCCAAAATACACACTTTGCTTTTTCACATCCATCAGTTCTTCAAGGGCAAAGGCAACATATGCTTGTCAGAGTGTATCAGTGACAAATGTTTTTTGAGCGAATGAATGAAAAACAAATGAATGCATTTATATGGGAGATTTGGATATGGAAGCAGAGATTTGACTGTGTTATTTATCTAAGAGGATTAAAAAATAATATTGGTAATAAAAATAATAATACCATATACTTCTTTTTGCTCAACTGGCTTAAGCAGAGGGTTGGTTCTGAAAAGCACAACAACACATTCTTCATTCAGTTCAATTCTAGTGTTGAAAGAACATTGAGAGACACTCCAAGCTCTTGCAAAAACGAATTTCTTTAATCATAGCAGTTACTCAGTAGGCCATAGGGAAAGTGATTAAAGCAGATGATTCACTGCTGGGTTCAGTGAGAAGTAGTTTCAACCCTTCCCCGAGGGCCTGGCAGTTGGAGAAGCCTGATGTCCTTTCGGCTATCTTCAGGCTCCAACATGGTCAACACAAGTTTGATCATTTACTATTTATTCAGATTTCTGAAATAGGGAAGCTCTTATAATCCAAGAATTATCTATGGAACAATGGGCCACCAGTGGGTCACTGGATTTAGCTTTAAATATCACCGTGTTATGATTCTTTTTTTTTTTAATTTTTTAAAATGTTTTATTTATTTCTAGCAGAGAGAGAGAGAGAGAAAAAGAGAGAAAAGGAGAGAAAAAGAGAGAGAGAGTCACAGACTCTGAAACAGGCTCCAGGCTCTGAGCTGGCAGTCAGCGCAGAGCCCCACGCGGGGCTCGAACCCACGAACCGCGAGATCATGACCTGAACGAAAGTCGGACGCCCAACCAACTGTCGGGCGCCCCCACAGTGTTATGATTCTTAATGAGCAATAACATATTGATTGGTTCCAGACATAAAATTATTGAAGGATAAATCTAGCAGTCTGGCTTAAGAAACACTGTTCTGAAGCAGTTACCAATGTATGCCAGTGATAATGGGCTAAAATAGAAAGAAAAAGGGTGCCTGGCTGGCTTGGTCAACTTCATCTCGGAGTTGTAGATCGAGCCCCATGTTGGGCGTAGACATTACTTAAAGAATCTTTTAAAAATAAAATAGAAGAAGAAAACATCAAATGCATAACCCAGATGTGGCTGCCAGCTTTATTTTTTCAAATTCAAACAATCAGGATTGGTTGAAAGAAAATTACCTGCTAGTGAAACTCATTTATTACAGTTGCTTTAAGGACACAATGTTATTTTAAAATTATTTTCTTACTGTAAAAAATAACAAAATGGGATCAAAACAACAATGAGATACTGCCTCACACCTGTCAGAATGGCTAAAATAAAAACTACAAGAAACAACAAACGCTGGCGAGGATGTGGAGAAAAAAGGAGCCCTCGTGCACTGTTTGTGGGACTGCAAACTGGTGCAGACACTATGGAAGACAGTTTTGATGTTCTTCAAAAGTAAAAATAGATTTACCCAACAATCCAGTAAATGCACTATGGAGTGTTTACCCCCAAAATACAAAATCACTGATTCAAAGGGATACATGAACCCTATGTTTATTACAGCATTATTTGCAATAGCCAGATTATGGAAGCAGCCCAAGTGTCCACTGGTAGATGAATGGATAAAGAAGAGGTAGTATATATACACAATGGAATATTATTCAGCCATAAAAAGAATGAATTCTTGCCACTTCTAACAACATGGATGGAGATGGGAGTATATTGCTAAGTGAAATAAGTGTCAGACAAAGAAAAATACCATATGATTTCACTCACAGGTGGAATTTAAGAAAGAAAACAAATGAACAAAGGCAGAAAAAAGAGAAAGAGAGACAAATCAAGAAACAAACTCTTGGCTATAGAGAATAAATTGATGGTTATCAGAAGCGGGAGAGTTGGGGCACCTGGGTGATTCAGCTGGTTAAGATCCGACTTAAGTTCAGGTCATGATCTCACAGTTAGTGGGTTCGAGCCCCGCATTGGGCTCTGTGCTGAGAGCTAGCTCAGAGCCGGGAGCCTGCTTCAGATTCTGTATCTCCCTCTCTCTCTGACCCTCCCCTGCTCATGCTCTCTCTCTCTCTCTCAGACATAAATAAAAACATTAAAAAAATTTTTTTAAATAAGGGGAGGGAGGTGGGGGGAAATAGGTGATGTGGATTAAGGAGTGCACTTATTGTGATGAGCACTGAGTAATTCTGAGTATAGAATTGTTAAATCCCTATATTGTACATCTGAAACTAATATAACACTGTAACTATACTGGGATTAAAATTAAATAACTTAATAAAAGAGGAGAGAAAAAAATCCAAAAAACAAAAAACACCTCAAATGTCAAAACCAACCCTAAGCAAAACAAAACAAAGCAAAAAACAAACAAACAAACAAAAAAGCCCAGCCAAGCCCCCACTGTGCATGTCTAGGATGTGGCTTTCATCCCCACGCTCCAAGATGACAGCTAGTGTTGCAGGATGCTCTGACAGCAGGATGAAGGAAAGGAAAAAAGGGAGCAGAGTACCTTTTTTTTTAAAAACCAGATTTCTGTTTACATTCCATTGGCCAGAGAGTAATCCCACAGCCACAGTTATGGGAGTACAGGAAGGGCAGGGGCATATACTTTTTATATACTTTTATATAAAAGTAAAATTCAATAACAAATCTTTGGTCCAAACTTTGTTCTAAGGAAATTTGAAACAGAGAAAGGTTACCCAGTTACTGGATAGCCAACTTAAAATTTAGAAATTCTAGTCTTTGTCATTATGCCGTGTCATTTCTCAATCTCTTATTTAACAAAGCAAATACATGATTTTTACACCAGTACATTAAAATTTTTTAATGTAATAATGGAACCAGAAACATACTATTATCCCAAGAAAGAAGGAAAACAGGTATGTTCCAAGAGGGGGAAAAAAAAAAAGAGTGCCTAGGTGGCTCAGTTGATTAAGCGCCAGACTTCAGCTCAGGTCATGATCTCACAGTTCATGGGTTTGAGCCCCGCGTCAGGCTCTGGGCTGGCAGCTCAAAGCCTGCAGCCTGTTTTGCTTTCTGTGTCTCCCTTTCTCTCTGCCCCTCCCCTGATCACCCTCTGCCTCTCTGCCTCTCTGTCTCTCTGTCTCTCTGTCTCTCAAAAATAAACATTAAAACATTTTTTAAAAAAGGAACAGAATGGGGAATTCTATGCATCACTGTATGAAAATGCTTGCGTTCTGTGGGCGACCACCCAATGCACCACCCTCCTCTCACTAGCATGAGCTTCACAGAGGGAGGGGCCATGTCTTCTTCATCTCTACAATCCCAAGGCTTGGTGCAGTGCCTGGGTCTGATAGATGTCCAATAATCATTTGAATGAGATGACATGTATCAGCCACACGTTGGCTGTGTCTGTGGATTTTGTTTATGTTGCACAGCAATTTTTGAAGCATAGCTCAGCACTTTCGTACATCTATAACGAATGAGTTGCATTAGCTTCCAATGTCGATTTTACTGAGAGATTTTTAGGGAAAATAGGGAAAAAAGCTTACCTTACAGAGCATGAAGCATTTTGTCCCCCCATGAAACATGCATTTCTAGTCTCTCACTCTGTCTTAGCTTTAAGCACTGATTCCTTCTCTTCAAAAATAAAGCTTCTCCCTTAGAAGTCTATCCTTCCTAAGGAGTAAGGTACGTATCCATGAGAGAGGCTTTTTGTTGTACATGTAAGGATTTTACACCATTCCTAGAAATACTATAGTATCATATCTTGTGGCCAAAAAAACCCTATTCTTAAAATTTTTTTTCTTAATCCTTCTGAATACATCAACAAGGATGATTTCAGTTTGCTATTACGTCTCCTTTCTTTTTTTATTTTTTTATGCCTATCTTTTTGTTGTTTCAGATCATGACCTGAGCTGAAGTCTGGCATTTATCTTTTTCCTTTTAACAAAGACTAAGCAGTGCTCAGGTCAGACCTAGATGAGATGGTGGTTTCTTATTTTTTTAATGTTTATTTATTTATTTTGAGAGAGAGAAACTGAGGGACAGTGTAAGTACAGGTGGTAGAGAAAGAGGAGAGAGAATCACAAGTAGGCTCCACGTTGTCAGCACGGAGCCCGATGAAAGGCTTGAATCCGTGAACCATGAGCTCACGCCCTGAGCCAAAATCAAAAGTTGGACACTCAACTGACTGAGTCACCCAGGTGCCCAAGATGGTGGTTTTTTTATCTAGACTTTAGTACCTTAAATTTTTTTCAGATTGTATTTATTTTTATAATTACTTCTGTGTGTATAAGATTATACTAGTTTTTATTTCTTTTATTTTTAAGTTTATTAATTTATTTAGAAAGAGAGAGAGAGATGCAGAGACTGAGAGAGAGAGGAGAGACAGTGGATCTCAAGCAGGCTTTATGCTGACAGTACAGAGCCTGACACGGGGCTTGGACTCAACTGCGAGATCATGACCTGAGCTGAAATCAAGAGTTGGACAATTAACTGACTGAACCACCCATATGCCCCTAGTTTTTATTTCAATGTGGTGCAATAAATTTTTCTTTTAGAATAAATTTAAATTTAAAATTCAGTCAATTCAAAGAAAAATAGTAATTGATAACTTTAGAAAAGCAGAAAATGGTATTATTTGGAGTTTGGAGAAATGGCATTAGACTGAGTTGGATTTTTCCTTATTATTATTGTTAAGAACAGAGAGTCTCGTATGGTATAATGGCTAATTTATATGTCAACTTGGCTAGGCCACTGTACCGAGAGAGTTGGTCAAACATTATTGTAGATGTTTTTAAAGATATGACTAATATTTAAATCAGTAGACTTTGAGTAAAACAGACTATCCTCCATAATGTGAGTGAGCCTCATTCAATCAGCTGAAGGCCTTGAAAGAAAAAAAAAACTGACCTCTCCCAGGCAAGAAAGCATTCTATCAGCAGACTGTATATGGACTCAAACTGCCACTCCTCCCTGGTGCTCCAGCCTGATGGTCTACCCTGAAGATTCTGGACCTGCGAAGCCTCCACAATCAAGTCAATTCCTTCCAATAAATCTTTCTCACTCTGTATCAGTGTCTTTCTTCCTCTTTCTCTCTCTCTTCACATACACACACCTACATGCCAACACCCTATTGATTATGGTTCTGTCTGGAGAACTTGGATTAGTATATAGTGTTACTTGCATTTTACGTGAGGCTCAAAAGTTAAGTGATATCCCATAAATGTGGCACGGCCAGGACTCAATCATGGTTCCAAGTCTGTCCACGAAACCATGTGGCCTTTGCAATTACAGAAACTGTTACAGAAGAAAAAGAAGACAAAAGTGTTTAACTTTAGTAATGGCCCAAGAGATCAATGAGGATAACAGGTCAGGAGAAAGCAGGTAAAATGTATGTGAAACCCTTGTGGCCAAAGAAAGACTCCACTTGATATCATCCTTCAGAAAGTCCCCAACAGTGCCAGCGGCCACATGTACACACACACACACACACACACACACACACACACACACCCCAAACTAACACTCACAGAACTCAGGCCTGGGATCAGTTACTTGTATTTATTCTTAAATGCTTGTTCATGAAAATATTGCTGGAACAATCACAGTCAATCTGAGTTTATTGTCACCTTGACAATATAACAGAGTATCACAATGGGGGGTGGGAGTCAGGATATTTGGATATTTTGAGGTTTGAGGCGCTGGTTTAAGACAGGTCTTTCAATGTAGGGGCTCAATTAGGATTGGTGGACACAGTGAGGCAGAAACTCCTGAGGGAAGGTTTAGAAGCATCTTGAGGTATAAACATTCAGTTGGTATTCTCTACTGAAACACTGAGCAGTCTTGGGAAGACTGGGTGGTTCAGTCGGTTAAGTATCTGACCTCAGCTCAGGTCATGATCTCACAGTTTTTGAGTTTGAGCCCCATGTCGGGTTCTGTGCTGACAGCTCAGAGCCTAGAGCCTGCTTCAGATTCTGTGTCTCCCCCTCCCTCTGCCCTTCTCATGCTCATGCTCTGTCTCTGTCTCTCAACAATAAATAAATGTTAAAAAAATTAAGGAATATTGAGCAGTCTGATGGTCACTTAAGTTGGTTTGATTTTAGAAAGTTCTTAATAGGAACAAGAAAGTCATTTGCAACTTTTTATCATCTTGGGCAAGACTTTCTGAAATAATAAAGTCATGTTGTCAAAGACAGTAATGGTGCAATTTGTTTTTGCCACTCAGCAACTTTGTAGCATGACTTAGGTTTTACATTCACAAAAAGCTGGTATTGCTGTTCAATGTTGATTTTACGGAGAGTTTTATTTTTATTTTTTATTTAGTTTAGCCACTCATCTCTTTTATTTTTTTTAATGTTTTTATAGTTTTTATTTGTTTTTGAGGCAGAGAGAGACAGAGCATGAATGGGGGAGGGGCAGAGAGAGAGAGGGAGACACAGAATCCGAAGCAGGCTCCAGGTTCTGAGCTGCCAGCACAGAGCCTGACACGGGGCTCGAACCCACAAACCGCGAGATCATGACCTGAGCCGAAGTAGGACACTCAACCGACTAAGCCACCCAGGAGCCCCATTTACGGAGAGGTTTTTAAGGGACAGTAGAAAAAAGAGGTTTACCTTGCAGAGGTCTACCTTCATGTTGATGAAGGCAGTAAAATACTAAAATCATGTCAAGGTAGACAGCATGTATGTATATATGGGTTTGGTTCTTAGGATCAAGACTCTTGGTTACAAGTGGCAGAAAAAAAAACCTAAACAGGATTTTCAGGCAAAGAAATTCTGTTGGCTCATGATTCTGCAAAGAATCCAAGTGAAGACATGCCTAGAACCATGGGCTCACACTGTTACATCATCTGTTATGGATATATGATTATTGAAAGATATATCATTATTGTGTTCTTCTCCATTTCCCAACTCTGCTATCTTCTATATTGGCCTCATCCTCAAGCCAGCCCCCTCTACTTGTGGGGATCATGGAAAATGATGCAGGGGACTATTTTAGAGAGAAAGAGAGAGACCAACGATGTCTCTAGGAAGAGGGGATTTAAATCAGCCACGTGAATGCCTAGGGCAGGTCTTCTGGGTAGAAGAAAAGGCAAAGATCTCAAGTCAGGAATAAGTTTGGAACATACAAAACAGGGAGCAGTCCAGTGTGATTGGAACAAGGTAAACAAAGCAGAGAAATGAGTTGGAGATGCTACAGTTTACAAGTGAGACCAGAGAGAGAAGAAAGGGTCAGATTATATAGATTTACAAGCCATGGAAAAGAGGTCGGACTTTATTCCATATGTGACAGAAAGGCTTTGGAAGGTTTGCGCAGGGAAGTGGCAGCTCTGTCTTATGTTTTAAACCATTCTAGGTGGAAAATTCCCTATAGGGAAATGGAAGCAGGAAACCCAATTAGGAAACGAGGTGAGAGATGAGGGGCATTTGATGATAAAGCAGCAAGACTTGTTCATGGACCAGATGTAAGGCATAAAGGAAACAAGGGAGTCAAGGATGGGTACTAGGTTTACAGCCTGGATACAGGAATCGTGTCATTTTTAGAGGTGGGGACACCTGGGGAAGGAGCATGTTGGGAGTCAGAGTTCCAGACATGCTTTCTTTGAAATGCCTGTTAGACATCCACACAGTATGTCAAGCACTTGGACAAATGAGTCTGAACCCAGAGGACAGATTGGTCTTGGGATACTTTGGGAGGCAGGAATGTAAATGACAAAAGCATGGTTCCAAGACTCCAACCTTGGGGCACTCCAACATATAGAAGTTGGGAAGACACGAAGCTGCCAGAGGCAACTGAGAAGGAGTGGCCTGTAAGGTGAGGCGAATGAGCAGTATGGTGTCTGGCATCCAAGTAAAGCAAGGATTCCCAGAAAGACTGAGTGATCAATATGACAGAGGTCTTCAGACTTTGAGTAAGGCGATCTCTCAGAGTCCACAAGTGGAAGTGAGTGCATTACAATTCAGATCTACAAAACATACATTTTCAGTGGATCATTGGCACCGTGCTCTGAAATTCTCATTCCTGCTAATGATGGTGAAAGAGGGGGTTAGGTGATTCAAGATTCCTTCCTTTTTTTGGATTTTAATTATTCTCTCTGGGGGTAACTCAATGTCTTTGGGGTCAGCATTAAGTTCAAAGATAGAACTGCTCATCAGGGTTATTCTTGCCTTCTCTCAAGGGATTTCTCTTCCACTACCTCATTCTCAAGAAGGCTTCCAGGGGCAGGAGGGAATATATAGGGCAGGGGTGGGGCCCCTGGACTTTGGTCTTTACTGGTGTGTATGGTTCCTGATAGATGGTTCTTTAGTCTTGGCACTGTTCCTAAGCTCTTGGCCTTGTCAGCACCCCAAGCCACTTTTGCTCCACCTTTGAGGACTCCCTCCTCAGGATGGGAAGCATAGCAGCTCTGGGTGTCTCACCGCCCTCTCAAAATCCCTCAGCCATGGCCAACTTAATGTGGGTGCCATGCTAAATGAAGGCATTCTCTCAGAGTTTTGCCATTTGTCTTAGCAATGAGAGGTGAGCAAGAATGAAGCTCCTCCCTTATATTGACTTCAACCCCATGCTGATATTTGTCCTTCACTCCCTTCTACCTTTAGGGGCTTTAATCTTGAGTGGGCGTAGCCAGGACACTTCCTTCTGATCCCTTTGTCCTATTCTTCTTGAATTTCCTTTTCCTGCACAAAGGCACATCATTTACATCATATCTGGGGGCCTTCCTTCTGGCTTGTGGTGTGATTCCATGATCCTAGGTGGCCAGACTTGGTTCTTGATAAGTAAAGGAGAACTTTTCCAATATAGAGAAGACTTTTCTGCAAAAAAAAAGCAAGCTTGCAGTTTAACACTACTGTGTCCCTAGAAAGTCAACTTTGAAAGTTAAGGCTAAGAAATAAAATTTTTTTAAAGGAATGAGTATTGAAATTTGTCAAGTTATTCAAAATTTATGGAAATAGTAACATGATTTTATTCTTGAATCCATTAATATAATGCATCATATTAATGAATGTTCTTATACTGATATATCATATATTCTTTTTTCAATTGAAATATGGTTGAGACAGAACATTATATCAGTTTCGGGTATAGAATACAATGATTCAATATTTGTATATATACTGAAATGATGAGGTAGTTAACTTCTTTCATCATACAGTTATAAAAGTTTTTTTCTTACAATGAGAACTTTTATGATCTGTTCTCTTAGCAATTTTTAAATATGCAATATAATATTATTAATGTGAATCACCCTGCTGTACATTACATCCTCATGACTTATTTATTTCATAACCAGAAATTTGTTCTTCTTGTATATGGAGTTAATTAGAAATGTTCTCTGATTAGCTCTTCTTCCAAAGCAGCGAAATCCATCCATCCATCCATCCTTCCATCCATCCATCCATCCATCCATCCATCCAGTGTGGTATGGAGCCACAGGGCAATATTCTCTAAAAGGAATGAAAAATACAACTAGTTAATCAAGCACACTATTTTAATAACATTATCTCCTTTTATCTGGCCTCTTACAACACCCCCTGGGGTAGTATCATGAACTACATTGCTCTTACTTCTCATGTGCTTTCTGGCCATATCTGGGCAGTTGTCTCTCATCCCATACCACTCAAAGAATCCAAATGCAGTCAGGCGGAGTTCGCTTTCAGTCCTCACTGCCTTTGCTAGACAGACATTGTCAGATGGTCCTGAATACAAACTGTGTTTCTTGCATCCCCATATGTGTGACCATGTGTAAGTTACCTCTCGTTTCTGAGCCTAACTTTTATCTTAATTGTAAAATGTATACGATAATACTGGTCTCAAAGGATCATTGTGAATATTGAAAATAAGGGAATTCATAAATGTAAGAAATGGCCTGTGGAGTTGGTATTCCAAAAAATAAAAACGATAAAAGAGTACTACTTAAAACAGAATTCAGATTTCTGATCATAGCCTCCAGGTCTGGTGGCTAGGCAGTCTCTACGTCTAATAATTTTTATGCCTAACCAGCCAGTCCTGCAACACCGATGGAGTGTCAGACAATTCAGTTTGGTTCTGACACTAACTGCCAGGAGTTCACCTCAGACTCACCAGGACTTGTTCCCACAAGAGTGTCTGTCCTCACTTCAGATGCCAGTAGCAAGTGGGTCCCCAAGTTCCCACACTTTGGTCAAAGTTTTGCTACAAAACCGAGGGTTCTCAACCCTCCCTCTAACCCTGGTTCCATAATTTGCTTCTATGATTCACAGAACTCAGGAAAATGCTCTGCTTACTATTACGCTGTGTTATAAGAGATAAAAATGAACAGCCACGTGAAGCATCACATAGGGCAAGGGCCAAAGCACCTGAACACAGGAGCTTCTGTTCCGTGGAGTTAGGCTGCATCACTCTGCCAGCACACGATGTGACTGCCAATTTGTAAGCTCTCTGTGCCCATTGTTGAGAGGGTTTTACAGAGGTTTCCTTATGTAGGCGTGATTGTTTGGATCATTGGCCATTAGTGATTGAACTCAATCTCCAGCATCTCTTACCTCCCCCAGAGGTGAAGAAATTGGGCTGAAGGTTGTAACCCTCAAATCCTCAGGCTCTTTTCTCTGACAACTACCCCTTAACCTGAGGCTATCAAGATTTACCTCACTACCATAAACTCAGGTATGGTTGACAAGGGCTCATTAGGAGTAACAAAAGTTGCTCTAATCATCCATGTCACGTAGGAAATTCCAAAGGTTTTAGGAGCTATGTGCCAGGAACTGGGACAATGACCAGTTTTATTATTATTATTATTCCACCACCTTACACCCTATTCTTTGGCTACAGATTCCTCACAGCAAAATGATCATACCTGTCAGAGCATTTACATTTGATTTAGCATTTTAAGAACAGATACAGCAATAGCAGCAACATTAATCTACCTAACAGGTTTGGAAAAGCCAATGTAAGCTAGAGATAGGTTTAAAGAGATAACTAACTTATCCCACAAAGCCATTATACACACGTTCATATTCTTGACAATTATATACGTTTTCCCCATTCTGCTTAAAAGTTTTCCACCCTCAAAAACAAGGGTGATATGTATATCTGCATAACACAATGTGGCCCACGGGGCTGCTGTTGTATTTTGTTATTTTAAGATTTGATTGCTAATCGGATTGCTCTTTTCCCCCCTTGATCTACTGCTATTTGTACTTATCATGAGCTTGTGCGGAACTACTTATCATAGAAATCAGCTGATGGCTAGCTAGATCCAGTTCCTCCCCAGGCCAGTTATTTCTATAGGTATTATGTCCTGAAGAGCTTTTGACTCAACTCCCCAATACACTTGATAACCAATATTGGTGTTATCATAAGACTACATGAGCTAGTTGCATCTTACCAGTAACAGCAGTATGATAACATATTGTAGTATGGTCATGGTACAATTTGGTACCAGGAAAAATCTGAAAAATAGAAGCCCAAAGATACAGTAACGTAACTAGAGTTCTGTTTAGTTGTTAATGGTTGGTCCAGTTTATTATCATATCATATGACCACAGTGTCTTCCAGAGTGATCTCACTAAGATTTACAGACTATCAGTTGAACTTGTCAGGTCCCAGAAACAGGAGTGGTTTTGGGAACACCAGCTTCACACTTCTGGGCATCCTGTATATCTGTGCTAGGAGATAATATTATTCCTTTGCTCTGAGTCTCTTTAGAGTTATTAATATAATATTGAATTTCCCTTCTTGAAGAGCTCACTTATCATTTCTTTACCATCAGCTATTATTTCTACTTCTCTTCATTTGTTTTTTTTTTATGTTTATTTATTTATTTTGAAAGGCAGGAAAAGGCAGAGAGAGAGGGAGAGAATCCCAAGGAGACTCCAGGCTGTCAGTGCAGAGCCCGATGTGGGGCTTGATCTCGCAACCAGGAGATCATGGCCTGAGCCTAGACTAAGAGTCAGATGCTTAACCAATTGAGCCACCCAGGGGTCCCTGTTGCCTTTTTTTTATACCCAAACTTTTCCATTTTTGGAAGGGACACTGGTCCAAATTGCTGGCAGCAGTACTAGTCTAGCAATTGTCTATCCTTAAGTCCACTTCCATGTGTGTACACATACAGAACTAGTGGCCCATCTCAACCAGTAAGCAGCGCAATAGCATTTACTGTCAACTTCAACTTTCCCAGATGGAGTGCAGGCACAATCTACCCATAAGGCCCTGAGGTTTAAAAGTATTGTTATGGTTTCTGGAGTCATTTCTTCTTCCAGTAACTGCAGTAGGATCTCGGGCTCTGGCAGCACTGCATTAGGTAGGAAAAAAGAAAGTTGTGGGAGAGAACTGTACAATTGGGCCAGCATTCTCCCTCACCCCCTTTCCAAGATATCCCCCAAAATTGGAGGAATCCATCCAGTGGGGACCCTTAGCCCCACTCATGTTGAGTGTGAGCACAATAAAGTTGTGTAAGCCAGCCACTCACACATTTAGCTCTCCCCTTCCCATTTATTTAAAAATTTTTTTTAAGATTTTATTTTTAAGTAATCTTCACACCCAATATGGGGCTTGGACTCACAACCTTGAGATCAAGAGTTGCTCGTTCTACCAACTGAACCAGCCAGGTGCCCCTCTCCAGTCCCCACTTAGACAGCAAATGTTCAATTGTCCATTCCAATTCTATACTCAACCACTCCTCAGAGAATGACGTGCAGCACAGTATGCCCATTTGATGTGATATCTCTTGCCCACTGTTAGACACTATGGGCTGTAAAGGGCATCCTTTGATCTGAAGAAATGTAACTCAGCCGCATAAATTGGTCCAGTATACTCTATTCAAATCTTTTAATAGTGGTGTCAGCATTTGCACACCCTTGGGTATGCACAGCCCAGTCTGGAGTAAGTGTGTATTCTGCTCAGGGCCCATTTATAGCCTCCTAGGGCCACCAGCATTTTTCCGATACATCCACTCACCAGCAATGGGTGGGACTTTTCTCCCAGGGAATTTTCCCATTACCATTTGCAGCCTGTCTTGTTGGCAGACAGAACCGTTCTTGGCATTTTGGGACTTGAGAGTGTGCAAGAGGAGTATGTGAAGATTCAGCTCATCTCTGGATTGCTGCAGCACAGCCATGCCCTCTCATTTCATGGACTCAGACAGCCACTTCCAGGGAGAACACTAGAAAGTCCACTTGGTACTTCCAATCACCTTTTGAACCTGGAAAATAGTTCTTCTTATGAGCATCAACATGGCTCACTTTAATACACTTCTTAAATTCCCAGGGTGATTTCCATAGGGCTGTACCTCATATAAGCAACCTTTAACAGTCCAGTTTTCTGCTGCTCATTTACTTAAGCACAAAAACTCAAACACAGGGACTTTTATCATTGTTCAATTCTTCCATCGCTGCTATGAAAAGAGCATGTAGTTCAGCCAACTGAGCTGATTTATTCTTACCTCCTTCAGAGTTTTTCCATTTGCTGGCCTTAGTTTCAGCCTTGCAAACAGGATATTATTCATTTTCCTTGGATCTGCCCCATGAACCAAGTAACTTGGTTGGTCAGTTGAGTGCTTTTCACATGATAGGTTTCAGCAATTTCTGAAGCAATTCCAGTCAGTCATAGGAGAAAAGCAGCTACCTGTCTAGGTATACAGGTGGGTGCCTCCTCAGGTAGCATTCTCCTGGAGGAACTGTTTCCATTTTATTCTGGAACTCCTCTGGACCCTGCCTTCCTTAATAGAATGTTTCTCTGATATCTCCCAAGACATTATGTGTACCTCAGGTCTTATGGTTATTTCATGTCATTCAGCCATACAGGCAGTCTCAAATGCCCAAGAGCAAACTAGTAATTGTCTCCGAAATGCTGAGTACTGGGCAGCAGTATGTGGAATCTTCTGGTCCAAAATTCAATGGTTGTCACTGGGAGGCACACACAGGCTTTTACCATAGACTCGCCTGCATGTCCAGTGGCAGACACTTCTAAAAGTATATCTGGGTGGGGATCACAGGGCTTAAAAGCACTGAGAGAGTTATCCCTTTGTATAATTGAGACATGCCTACTTTTGTTCAGCTCCCAGCTCAACCATGGCCTTCTCTAGGGAAGTCTTCTGAAACTAGCAATATTTCCAGATGTGGAATATGTGTTCTTCAAATTCCAGATAAACCAACCACATGCAGGGCTATTTGTTTGGTCCTAAGGGTGGGTAATAAACAACAGCAGTTTATTTCCAGTCACTTGTGAAATGTGCTGGATGGCTCCTGCCCAATATTCATTCTTCGAATATTGTTAGTTGAGTGGGTCCTTGGATCTTCGTAGGACTTATTAACCCACATCGACTGTTCATGTGAGTCACAGGTATTCAGGTCAGCCCTAGCTTGCTCTTAGGTTTCCAATATTCTCACAAAGGCATCAATATAGCATATGATCACACTCGGGACCTGCACCAAATCCAAAACCCTTCTGACAAAATTATGAGAGTGAACTGGTGGATTCAGATCATCCTGTGGCCATAAAGTAGCTGTAAATTCAGATCCTTTCCACATGAGGGCGAACTTCTGTTGGTTCTCTTTTGAGATGAACAGCAGAAAGTGTTTGCAAGATTAATCACGAAGTATTTCATGATCTGTTTTTACTCAAAATACTTCTGACACCAAATGTGTGTGTTTTCCCCCTCCACATCAACCAATTCTACTTTCTTAGCACCAAATAGCTGTTCTACAATTCAGTTCTGATCTGAGGCCAACCTCTTGCAGTTAGTCTCAGATTCTACCTCTTCAATTTTTTTTAATGTTTGTATTTTAGAGAGAGAGAGAGACAAAGCATGAGCAGTGGAGGGGCAGAGAGAGACAGACACAGAATCCAAAGCAGGCTCCAGGCTCCAAGCTGTCAGCACAGAGCCTGATGTGGGGCTTGAACTCATGAACCATGAGATCATGACCTGAGCTGTAGTTGGATACTTAACCAACTGAGCCACCCAGACACCCCCAGAACCCGCTGCTTTCCTAGTTTGTCTGATGTTTCCTCCTGGTGTCATTTAAATTGTTCCTTTAGCCCCTGTATTTCCTGCAGTCCTGATGATGTACAGATATCTGACTAGATTCACATTAAATACTTTTCCCCCAGAATACTTAGCTTTCCTATAGCTGCTGTAACAAATCATTACAAGTAATTTGTGTGGCTTAAATCCACACAAATTCATTATCATACAGTTCTGGAGGTTAGAAGTCCTATTCAGGTCTCATTGGCTAAAATTAAGGTGTCTGCTGGGCTGCATTCCTTTCCAGAAGTTCTCGAGGAGAATCAGTTTCTTGGTCTTTCATTTCCTAGAAGCTGCTCACATTCCCTGGCCATGGATCCCTTGTCCACCTTGAAAACCACACTGCATCTTTCTGGCCATTCTTCTTCCTCTGAAAGTTCTCTTTTAAGGGCTCACATGATTAGAATAGGTCCACCTGGATATTCAGGGTGAGAACTTACCTGCAAAACTCCTTCTGCCAGGTAAGATAACACATGCACAGATTCCAGAAATTAGAACATGGGCATCTCTGGTAGGAAGCAGTGTCATGCCTACCACAAGTTCACAGGTGATACTTCACGGGTCAACCAAACAAGAGTCCCATTAGGAAGCTGTCTTTCTACCAGTGAAGATAAGTTTCAGGGGGTTCAATCATGAATTGGAGAGGGGAGTAGTTAGCAGAACTGTGTGAGCACAGAGCTACCTGGGGGTGCGAGGGAGGGGATAAAAAAATGTAGTTGCTGGAACCCTACCCCAAAGATTCTGATTCATTAGATCAGGGCTGGTAGCTGCCATCTGATGTCTTCTTTCCTCCTGCAGAAGTGGGTGAATCACCGTTGCCAAAGTCTGGGGCCCAGCCTTGGTGAAAATGAGTAGGAGATTACAAGTGGAAGCTCATTTTTCTTGCTCTCCTTCTGAAGTCTGGCCTCTCAGGGACACCTAGTTAGTGGAGTCATTTCCCAATTTACCAACAGTAACTAGCAAGAATGAACATGCAGGTGACAGAATTGCTGAGCTTCTTCAGGGAAATGGTTACTGATAGATTAACTTCCTTGGGAGACAGCAGACTTCCTTTTCACCCAGATCATTTGCCAGAAAAAAAAAAAAAAAAAAGAGGAGAGTGACAAGGCCACCTTGCAAATTTTTGTTTGCAATATGTAGCATTTAAATTATATTAGTTTAAAAATGTGAATTCTAACTAATCATATTAATTTTTAAAAAGGTAATAGAAAATTTGAAAACCATCAAAAGCGTAAAAAGATGAGCCTCCTTCCCTAGTTCTCCTTGTCAGAAGTAGGAGATTGATTGTCTGGTCAGTTGATCTACTTGATATCAATTTGTTATGTATCCTTCCAGAAATGTATTCTTTTTCCACAACCTATTTATGTGGACATGTCTATATCTTTCTTATACAAATAAGACCATCCTATACAAACACCGTTCCATATTTTGCCTGGACCTGACTTCATATTAGCACATAACATCTCTTGCCTTCCTCTTACAATTGCACACCTTGCATGGGAGACTAGGATTTATCATGCTATCTCCCTATTAAAGTTCTTTTAGGTTTCTTTCCAGATTTTGCTACTATAATCCTGAAGTAATTACTAATCTTGAATAAAAGGCATTTCCCACACCTCTGAGTCAGTTTTAGGGCAAGTATCAAGAAAGGGATTTCCTGAGTTAAAGGGTTTGTTTATTTATAAGTTTGATTGGATACTCCCAAGGAGGTTGTGGCGATTTTCCTCCCAACAAACAGAGTGTGAGAATGTCTACTTCAAAACGCCTTCCTTGTATGCACTCTTAGCCGAGTGGAGTCTCGGATTGGAGTCTATTTTAGAAGATAGGGCAGGTTTCTGAATGTGGGAGAAAGAGCATCAGTCTAAAAATCAGAGCAAACAAGACTTAGTCCTGGCTTTTTCATTCCTTTAAAGACCATGGACCACTTACTCACTCTCTCTGGGCCCAGGTTCCTCATCTGATGACAAGACGTTTGATCTAGAGAGATATTGACTCCATGAACCCAAATCCGTGACTCCTATCTGATATGACGATGCTTATTCACCACAATGTGTAAAGCAGCTCAACCCATACACTCTGATCAAGTCCCATTATGAGCCATCTTCACGTGTTAGGTGCCCTGGGAGATACAAAAGATAACGTGTGAACCTTGACCTTTTAAGATCCATAGCTAGTAAACCTCAGGGAAGCAGCCAACCTCAAATAACAGTATATAATGCAGTGTCATACTCGGTGGCATGGACTATAGGGCTGAGATTATTCAGAGAAGGAAGGCTAGACACCAGGCACTTGATTCATAGAATCAAGCACAGGATTCATAGAAAGGTGACGTTCCCTTAAGATTTTCAAGATAAGTAGAAATTTACCAGGTGAGGCTGGTGGGAAGGAACCTGGGGGCATATGGTGTGATGAAAGTCCAAGTGACATAATGAAACAGCACACTGGGGCACAGGGAAAGCCTCCACACCCAATGTGATTGTACCTTATCATGTGTCAGCACAATCACTGAGAAACAAAAGTGAACTCCCAGCCTGACATTCGCTGTCTCAGGCGACATTCTTTCAGTTTGGTCAAATCTTCAAGTCACCTTGGACTCCTCTTGTTCATGTCTGAGCAATCGCCAAATCCTATGGACTCTATCTTCAAAAAGATCCAAAATTCAAGTTCTCGTCTCTACCTTCACTGCTCCCACTTCTGTCTGGCTCTCACATCTCTCAGCTCGAGGTCAAGGGGTCCTGTTAAAATGAAAGTCGATCATCACATCACTCTGATGGCCTCCCATGGAACCCAAAGTGAAAGTCAGTCTTTGTAATGACAAGATCCTACAAGATGTGACTTGTCCCTCCTGCCTCTCCTCAGATCTCAGATCTATCATTTGCTCCTCTTCATTCACTCCTTCCCTTCTGTCCAGTTCTACGAGCTTCCTAGTTAACTCCAGGCACACTCCAGCCTCCGATCATTGCACTGGATGCTCCCCCTGCCTGGAAAACTCTTCCCTAAGAGAGCAGCAAGCTCATACCCTTGCTGCCTTCTCAATGAGTCCTACCCTATGCTCCCAACCCTCCGTTTCATGTTCCACTTTTTCTCAGAGCACTTGTTTTACTATATAATAAAATCACAATTTTCTTGCATTTCTTGCTTATTGTCTGGCTCCTCCAAACTCCTGCCCCACTAGAATGTCAGGCCCACGAGGGCAGGGAATTAGGTCTGATTATTGCACTGCCTTAATATAGTGGCTGGCTCATAGAAGGACTCACCATAAATTTGTTCAAGGAATGAATAAATAAATCATGGGATTTCCTGATGAGCTGCTAATGAAGACAGAACGGGTTGCACAGTCACTGTCAAAATGGGTATTTTCTTTTGCCCTGTTTTTGTTCTCTGATAAGAAAATTAGTATATCCTATTCTGAGTCTCTACTGGGCGCCAATGTATCCATTATGGAGTAAGAGGAAGAAAAGCAGAGTGATTACACTAAGAACTTCGCTTCTGGCTCTGTCACTCTCCCTGGACCTCATTTTCCTGTTTGATTCAGGGCAAATTGGGGGCAATGATACAAACCTCCTAGGTTTAAATAAAGCATTTTAGTAGGATGTCTGCCATTTTGTAAGTACTCAAGAAATTTTAATCAATTACTGACTGACATGTAACAGAGACATTATGTCTTCTCCTAGAATCTTCTTCAAGAAGAGCCTCAAAGTCAGAGAAAGCTCCTGGCTCTAAGGAAATTCACGGTAGAAGTGGGTGGGGGTGGCCTGGCAATCAAGCCTTGGGGCTCTAACCCAGGACACTCTCTTTTCACTGTCGGCTCATTGAACCAGCAGATTTCCCCCAGGTTTCCATTTCCTCTTCTGAGAAGTCACCTTCCCGTGACAATCTTTTGCCAGCGAAGCGGAAAAAGCCAGCTTAGGGTTGAAAACAAAAAAACAGAAACAAAACATTGAAAGCTAGCTCAAGGCCAACCTTGTAAGAAATGCTCTACCTGAGAGTGGATCCCTGTCTCCCCGCCTCCCCTCCCCTCCCCTCCCCACTACCCCTTCCGCAGGAATTAAGGAACCCGCCTTTTAAGGAAAAGAGTCACGAGAAGGCATGGGACGGGCCAGAAGAAGGGGAAGGTGTGCAAGTCGAGGCTCGGGAGAGCGGGCGAAGGCGCGCAGGTGGAGGGGTGCGGCCGGAAGGGCGCTCGCACCCCGCCCGCCCAGCCCCGCAGGCACAGGTGCGAGCCAGGTAGGAGGCGAGGTCGGTGGTCGCGCTGATTGGCCGGCGCGCGTGGGGCGACATCAGGCGGTGGGGCGGGTGTCGGGCGCGGCCGGGCGTCCAGGCCCGGGGCTCTGGCTCTGCGGGGTGCGCGGCCGCTGCCCCGGTTCCCTTCTTCCCCAGGTGCAAGGTGGCGGGCGTGCAAGCCGGGCCCCGCAGCTGCCAAGTGGGTGACTAAGTCAGCTTGGTGGGAAAGGAGAGTGAATTTAGAAAGTATGATAAAGGTTTCCTGACCGACAGGTGCTGCCTCCAGAGGGAACCCGCCCTAAAAAAAAGGCATTTTATTGGCCACTGTGTAGAGTATCTTAGGTGCTCACACATTGGATTTTCACAACAATCCTAAAATGTAGGGACTGTTTTCAATTCTCATTTTATACATGAGGAAACAGACCCAGAGAGGTTAAAAATTACCCAAATCACTAGAGTCCCCAAGTGGCAGCATGAGGCTTCCAACTCACAGCTCTTTATCTCCAAAGGGACTGAGTTGCTATGTTGCATTTTTTAAAGGGCTGTAAGTTTTTGTTAATAAAGTATCTTCTTTTTTAAATTGAAATATAACTGACATATAATACTATGTTAGCTTCAGATACACAACAAAGATCCAATATATGTATATATTATAATGTTTATCTGATATATATTCAATATACATATTGATGTATATATTATGATTATATACCACGAATCATGATCACAAGTCTAGCTAACATCTATCATCATACATGGTTACATTTTTTTCTTGTGATGAGAAACAGACAGCCATTTTTAGAATATTTGGTCTTGTTTTGCTTTGTTTTTTGTTTGTTTAAGGTTTAATAAATTCTAGTTGGTTAATATACAGTGTTATATTAGTTTAGGGTGCACAGTATAGTGATTCAACACTTCCATATGGCACTTGGTGCTCCATACAAATCCTCCTTAATCACTATCACCTATTTCTTCCCTCCCTCAACCCACCTCCCTTCTGGCAACAATCGGTTTGTTCTCTATAATTAAGAGTCTGTTTCTTGGCTTGTCTTTCTCTCTGTGTCTTCCCCCCACCCCTTTGCTCATTTGTTTTGTTTCTTAAATTCCTCATATGAGTGAAATCATATGGTATTTGTCTTTCCCTGACTGACTTTCCACTTAGCCTTATACTCTCCAGCCCCATACATGTTGTTGCAAATGGCAAGATTTCATTCTTCTCTATGGCTGAGTAATGTTCCATTGCATATCTGTCTACAGCAAATATTCTTTTTTTAAAAATTTTTAAAATTTATTATTTCTAGGAGAAAGAGAGAGAGACAGCGTGAGCAGGGGAGGGTCAGAGAGAGAGGGAGTCACAGACTCTGAAACAGGCTCCAGGCTCTGAGCTGGCAGTCAACACAGAGCCCGACGCGGGGCTCGAACCCACAAACCGCGAGATCATGACCAAAGCGAAAGTAGGACGCTTAACCGACTAAGCCACCCAGGCGCCCCTATCTACAGCAAATATTCTTTACCTGTTCATCAACTGATGGACCCTTGGGCTGCTTCCATATCTTGGCTATTGTGAATAATGCTGCAATAAACATAGGGATGCATGTATCCCTTTGAATTAGTGGTTTTGTATTTTTGGGGTAAATACCCAGTCGTGAGATTGCTGGATCATAGGGCAGGTAGAAGTACCTCTGTCACTGGGCAACCTGTCACACCTCACCTGTCTTCTCTGCAACTCTAGTTCCTACCTTCCCTCTCTCCATTTGCCTCCTTCTCCCTCTCCCTCACCTCTTTCTTCTTTTCCTTCTTTCTTCCAGCTTCCCTTCTCACCTTCCCCCAGTCTCTATCCCCCCTTTCTCACCTGCCTCTCTGTTTCCCCCTCCTCCTTCATTATCTCTCCTGCATCCCTTCCCCACTCTCCTCTTTCTCCCTCTCTCTTCCTCTCGGACTCTCTCAAGGGACAGAAGGGCCAGCTGTGGAAACAAGCGACCCACGATTGACTTGGTTTCCTGGGAACTTGTTCCATTCCAGAATCCTTTCCTTGAATCCCTGCCCCGTGTCAGGTGCTATGTTCAGACTTAGGGAAACACAGGTAAAGACCACCATCCCCAACCTAGATTCGCAGGACTCTCAGGAGTCAGTCAGTTATTCAAACAACTAATGAGCACCTACTACGATCCAGGCATTGGGGGCCTACAGGGGTGAAACTGGCTTTATCCTGCCCTTGGGGACCTGGGAACTTGCTGGCAGCTGTCTTAGGGATCTGGAAGCTTGCCTGCAGTGCCTTTGGTGGCAGCATGACAAATATGGAAGGTCACTGGGGGGTGTAAGGTGGCCACTGCTCAACTTGCCTGGAGGGGTCAGGGGCTAGCAGAGGACTGACAGAGAGCTTGGAACTATGTTTTCAAGCCGAGTTAACACCAGCTGAGTGGGTTCCCCTCTCCACTCCTGATGGGAGCATAAATGGGGCTGCTGTTCAAAGGTGAAGAGTTGGCACAAGCCACCAAAGTGAAACTGTAACTATCCACTGACTGAGGTCTCTACACTGTAGGATTTTAGTCTATGGATTTCCTCCCAAAAGCTTGCCCAGAGACAGGTACAGTGGTGTTTACGGCAGCTTTATTTGTCACTGAGAAAGCATGGGAAACAATCCCCAGGGCTGGGGTCAAGAAAGGAATGTGCTGGAAATGTGTGCAGCCCAGAAAGAGGCAGGTTTGTATAGGTAGCTACAGAAAAATAGCCAAGATGCAAAACTAGGTAAGTCATCATCATGGGTTTAATGGGGGAGGAGGTGGATATGCTGGTCTGTGCATATAAATCAGGTGGGCGGGAAGCCTAAGAAACTGTTCATAGTGGTTCCCTGTGGGGAAGCCTTAGAAAAGAGAAAAAAACCCACATTTTGTTTTTATTTTGCATCTTCTGCTGGAATCTGTCTGACCTTGTGTGATGGGCTGAATTGTGTCCTCCCCAAATTTCATGTGTTGAAGACCTAACCCCCCTCAGTACCTGAAAATGTGACGATATTTAGACAGGATCTTTAAAGAGGTGATTAAATATAAATGAGGTAATATGGGTGGCCCTGACCCAAAATGACTATTCTCTTTAGGAGAAGAGGAGACTGGGACACAGATATACATGGTAGATGTGGGGAGAAGGTGGCCATCGACAAGCCCAGGAGAGGCCTCAGGAGAAATCAACCTGCAACACCTTGGTCTTGGACTTCCAGCCTCCAGATCTCTGAGACAATATAATTCTGTTGTTTAAGCCCCTCAGTCTGTGGTACTTTGTATGGCAGCCTGAACAGACTCATTCACCATGTGAATGTATTACTTTTGATATGTATATTATATATGTATATTTGAAATATATATATTTGATACATATATACATGTACATACTATATACTATATATACTTCTCAGAAAGTCAGTGGAGTTATTTTTTAACATATTTGTTTATTTCTTATTTATAGAGAGAGAGGGAGAGAGAGAGATGCGGAGTGGGAGGGAGAGAGAAGCCTAGTGTGGAGCCCAATGTGAAGCCCAATGCGGGGTTCTATCTAACAACCATGAGAACATGACCTGAGTGGAAATCAATAGTTGGACATTTAGCCAACTGAGCCACCCAAGTGCCCCTGTTTTGTTTTGTTTTGTTTTTTTTTAATATCTCTGTATGAATAAAAACTCCTAGTAAGTGTTATATCAGGAAATGACCCGTGCTTGGCCTGGTTTGGGGGGTGGGGGGGAGGAGAGAAGGGAGCAGAGGGAAAGAGGTAAGCAAAAGCAGGGAAGTTCAAGGTCCTAGGGTTCTGGTGTGGTAGGAGTGTGCAAGGGGTGGGGGGGGGGTTTGTCTCAGTGAGCAGGTTGCTCAGGAGCCGAACTGGCAGGACTTTGGCTTCCGGAGGAGTTTGGTCTTGACCTTGAAGGTGGTGAGGACTGGTGGAGGGAACAAGGATGTGGGCTGACTATTGCACGGAAAGACCATGGAAGGGAACAAGTATAGTGGCAAAAGCCAGACGGGGATCTGTTGCAGAAGTTCTGAGAGGTCACAGCAAGCCAGAACTTATGCAGGGTTATGGGCAGGGCTCTGGAGCCAGGCCACTGGGTTTGAATCTAGCTCTGTCACTTAGTAGCTGTGTGACTTTAGGCCCATTGTTTCATCTTTCTGTACCCCAAATCCTAGCTGCAGGGCGGGGATCCTGAGAGCAGAGGGCTATTGTGAGGGTTGACTGGGTGCATATATGCCAACAGCTTGTAACAGTGTCTGGGTGTGGTAAGCACTCTCCTGTGTCTGGGTTTGCTATGTTGTCACCTTATGCAGGGCTGAACACATGATGCATGATATATGCTTAATCCATTCTCACCGGTTGACGGAAAAAGCATGCAGCACCGGGTTGCCGGCTCCTATTAGAAGTGGGTGTCCCAAGTCCACACAATTAGAAAGGCAATGAGCTGGAATGTGAATCCAGGTCCGTCTGTTTCCAAAACCTGAATTCTTAACACTATGTAACCTAGCTCAGGCTATTAGTAGGACCTCTACTGAATCGTTTCTAAGCGAGTTGACTGAAATTAAGGCTTAGCTTCTCTTTTAGCCTTCTTGGCCCCTTCTGTACATGAGAATAGGAGAGTAAAGACATCTGACTCTCAGTTATATGAATAGAAATTAGTATTCCTTTAACTTTCCAGAAAGCTATGTCTCTTCAACCATTGAAATAAGTATTAACTGGACACTAAAGCTCATATGTATTGACAGGTGACTGCATGCTTCAGCCTTCACTAAAAGCTTAAATATTCTTATTTTGATTGCCTGCTTTATGGCCTCCTGTAACCCCCTTTGAATTAACTTAAGAAAGCAGAGATGTATGGAATTTATTATCAAACACATTTATTCACAAAGATTCCAATTTTATAGGTTGGACCTTGTGAGATGATAGGAAATACATATATTGGTCTCTGCCTGAGTTCCTGGCACAGAACTCCTGAGATCCTTCCCAAGATACTAGGAGCATCTTCTGTTCCTTTGCCTTTGACTCAGTTCCTGACACAGAGTTCTCAAAACCCTTGGACGTTCCTGAATGACAGGACTATTTTGTGTTCTAATGAGGTGACTCTTGGTGGGCTCCTGGACGGGGCTGGTCACTGGAAAGACCAAACCATGATTAGAATCTTGGAATTTTCAGTCTCACCCTCCATTCTCTAGTGAGGGCAGAGAGGGTAGAAATGGAGTTGATGGTGAATCAACTTCATGATGAAGTCTCCATAAAAATCCCCAAAATACGGTGTTCTAAGAGCTTCTAGGAGGGTGACACACCCCACCTCCATAGGGACAGAAATTCCTGCACTTGAGACCCTCCCAGACTTCACCCTATGTGAGGTTTCTTCATCTGGTGTTTTCATCTGTGTCCTTTATCATATCCTTTAAGAAACTAGTAACCGAAGTGTTTCTCTGAGTTTTAGGCAGTGTTCCAGCAAATAAATTGAGCCCAATGAGGGAGTTGTGGGAACCTTTAATTTGTAGCCAAATGGGACAGAAATTGTGAGTACCCTAGAACTTAGTACTTGTGATTGCATGAAGAGGGGGTGGGATGGGAGCAGCCCCATCAGACTGAGCCCTTACCTGGGGGATCAGACGCTATCTCTGAGTAGTGAGAGTGAAGTTGTAGGGCACTCACTGGTGTAGCAGGATTGCTTGGTGCAGAGAATGACCCATATCTGGTGTCAGAAATGTTGTGAGTGTGGTACTGGTATCAGAGCAAAGGAGAAACATGGTGGTGGGGGAAAGGGGGATGAGTGGGTTTTCCGACCCAGACCTTTATACTCCTTGACTTGTGTTAATGACACCTGAATTGAAAGAGGCTGTGGGATTTGATGGAAAGAATATACAGAGGCTTTGGATTCTGACAAGCCACACTGCAAAACACACTGCAAAACACAGGTTTCCAAAACACGTGGAACCCCTTGCTAGCATTAATTCTCTCTGTTTTAGGACCTGTCAAATGGTCAGTGACTTACCTTCTGCTCCAGGCCTTGCCTTCAGTGTGTTAATCTCGGAGATACAGAAGTTTCAGCACACTCAAGAACTGGGAATAGTCACAGATCCTCTGTCCTCAGCCAAGACAAACTAAGCAACATTCAAAAAATTTGTTAATATTTTTATTTATTCCTGAGAGAAAGACAGCGTGAGCAGGGGAGGGTCAGAGAGAGAGAGAGACACAGAATCTGAAGCAGGCTCCAGGCTCTGAGCTGGCTGTCAGCACAGAGCCTGATGCAGGGCTCGAACCCATGAACCATGAGATCATGACCTGAGCTGAAGTCAGACTCTTAACTGACTGAGCCACCCAGGCATCCCCAAACTAAGCAACATTCAAATCTTGCTCACACAACTTCTGGCCCTTGGCCCAAGGCGGGTATTTTATTTTATCTTATTTTTTTTAGTGTTTATTTTTTCATTTTTGAGAGAGAGAAAAGGACAGAGGATCCAAAGCAGGCTCTGCACTGACAGCAGTCAGTGAGCCCGATGTAGGGCTTGAACCCATGAGCTGGGAGATCATGACCTGAGCCAAAGTTGGGTGCTTAGTCTACTGATCCACCCAGGCGCCCCCCAAGGCAGGTGTTTTAAAATGTAGGTTTCATTTTTGTTTGGGTTCAGTGAGGCCCACAGGCAAGAAGATAATTGCCATTGAAAAAATAGTTTGTTACTCAGTCCCCCAAGAGAAGGGGGCACATCACCCTATTCAAGGTTACTCAAGGAGGTACCAGGGTGGGTCAGGAGGCGGAGAGAGCACAGGGAACATGTGGCAAGGGTTTACATTGTGGTTCCTGCAGAAGTGATGTGCAAGGCAGGTTAAGCAGGTTCAGAAATTGGTTAGTTTAAATAATTTTGGCAGGCTCTGGGATATAGGGGCTGTCCTGAGGTGTCTGATTCCTGGCCCTGGGGTGCTGAGCACAGGAAAATATCCACCTGCAGTGTAACAGCCCTGTGAGAACCTTACAGAGATGTGTGGGCTTTGCATGTAAAAGGAGCACTTGCTGGTGGGTCCTTTAATGTTTCTAGAAATTGACTAGCCATGGGAGGGGGAGTCTCTCTTGGGTCAGCAAGACTTGAAGATGTCAAAGCATCAGAAAATGTAGAAAATACAAAACATGATTAATACAGTGGAGGAGTGACCTTGGCTCTCCAATGCCCCCAGAGCAGTTGGTCTGCAAAGCACAGCCAAGCTCTGTAGCCTTGAACAGCTGATGGAAGTGCGAGATGTCCTAAGTCTCGTCATGCTCTCCTGGGACCAGAGTCCCAGCTTTCTTATTTGGTTTGCAGTGTAGCACTGCAACATTCAAATATTCTATAGCAGAAACACAGCACTCAGCCAGAATGACCTCCCCAGCAAGCAAGGCTGGTGTGAGAACTTCTTTTTTTTTTTTTAAATAGAGCAATCTGTAGGACTGGCTCCATTCTTTTTTTTTGTATGTTTTATTTATTTCTAGGAGAGAGAGAGAGAGAGAGACAGCGTGAGCAGGAGAGGGTCAGAGAGAGAGGGAGACACAGAATCCGAAACAGGCTCTAGGCTCTGAGCTGGCAGTCAGCACAGAGCCCGACGCGGGGCTCGAACCCATGAACCGCGACATCATGACCCAAGCGAAAGTCGGACGCTCAACCGACTAAGCCACCCAGGCGCCCCAGGTGTGAGAACTTCTACAGGCAAAGCGTTTCCTCCTTTCTCATAGCCATTTGATTTTTCTTTATTTCCCAAGGAAAGGACACACCAGAGGTTGGTGGACTTGCTTCAAGTTTCACTAATTCTATTTGTTTCCCGAGGGGAGGAGCTGTCAGCAGTGCTGTCTGTCTGTCCTGGACAGCCTCTCTGCCACCGCTGTCCTGCTCTAAACTGAGCCCTAAGCCCATCTGGGGCTGGGAGAGACAGCACCTTGCTCACATTCACCTCTTTCTGAGGGGAAGTGGTAGGAAATGCATTCCAGCATCATTTGGTGAATGGACACTATTCATTAGTATGGTATGTTATCCATTCAGCATTGTTTTGTTTATGTATATATTTTATTTTATTTTTATTTTATTTATTTACTTATTTATTTTTACAAATAGTTTATTGTCAAGTTGGTTTCCATATAACACCCAGTGCTCACCCCAACAAGTACCCTCCTCCATGCCCATCACCCCCTTCCCCTCTCTCCCACCCCCCAGCCCTCAGTTTGTTCTCACCATTCAAGAGTCTTTCATGGTTTGCCTCCCTCCCTCTCCCCCACTATTTTTCCCCTTCTTCTCCTGCTTCATCCTCCATTAACTTCCTCCTAATCCACCTATACGTGCAAACATATGGCATTTGTCCTTCTCTGACTTATTTCGCTCAGCATAACACCCTCAAGGTCCATCCATGTTGCTACACATGGCCAGATTTCATTCTTTCTCATTGCCATGTAGTATTCCATTGTATAAATATACCACATCTTCTTGATCCGTTCATCAGTTGATGAAGACTTAGGTTCTTTCCACGTTTTGGCTATTGTTGAGAGTGCTGCTCTGAACATTGGGGTACATGTGCCCCTATGTATCAGCACTCCTGTTGGTGGGAATGTAAGCTAATGTTTGTTTATTTTTAAGAGAGAGAGACCAAGTGTGAGCTGGGGAGGGACAGAGAAAGAGGGAGACACAGAATCCAAAGCAGGCTCTAGACTCTGCACTGTCAGCACTGAGTCTGATGTGGGGCTCAAACTCACAAACCATGAGATCATGACCTGAGCTGAAGTCGGAAGTTCAACCACAGTGTCCCTCCCCATTTCCTCTTCTAAAGAGTGTGAGTTAGGGGAGCCTGGGTGGCTCAGTTGGTTGAGCGTCCGACTTCAGCTCAGGTCATGATCTCATGGTTCCTGGGTTCGAACCCCGCGTCGGGTTCTGTGCTGACAGCTAGCTCAGAGACTGGAGCCTGCTTCGGATTCTGTGTCTCCCTCTCTCTCTCTGACCCTCCCCTGCTCACGCTGTCTCTCTCTCTCTCAGAAATAAATAAAACATTAAAAAATTAAAAAAAAAAAAAGAGTGTGAGTTCTAAGGAGGGTTGATTACCTGCCTGGGACCGTGGTGTGTGCCAGACTGCAAATCCTGAGACACTCAGAGAGACAAATCATTTTGGAAAAGGGAAGCAAGAGCTTTAGGAACATGGAGGAAGGGAGGGGTTGGAGCCCTGGAACAAAGAAGTGAGGCCACTGTGGCCACAGCACAAGGTAGGGGAAGAAAAAGGTGGTTGGATGAAGATTGAAGTTCTGCTCCGCGACATGTGATGGAGCATTGTTTTCAGACTCTCCATGATATCTTCAGTAAAATGTAGACCCTTCATCAATGATATGTTTCAGGTTTACTCTTCTAAGCATTGAGTCTCACTCTGAAGTGGGCATGAAGATGAAGACCTAGGATGCCTGGTGACATGCTTATTTCTACTTCTACTTTACCCCAAATTAAGTCCAGGGGCCCCTCCAAGTTAAAGGTTTGTTAATTCTCTGTGTTTCCTAAAAGGAAGAGTTGTTCACATCTGTCTCACCCACCAGGACTGGAAAGGCCTGTACAATTAAGTCACTCTTACCCATCCTCTGCCTCTGGTGCCCAGCACAGTGCTTGATACAGAGCAGGTGCTCAATTAATGTTTACTGCATGAAAATATCTCTGTGGATTTGCCTTATCTTCCCATCACCACATCCCAAGACCAGGTGGGACCTGATTATTTCAGTGTCTTTTCTACAGCTCCCATCTTTCCAGGCTGACCCATTGTAAACGTAGCCTGCATTCCATAACCACTGATCTCCAACACCACCTTGATGGTAGTTTTCATTAACCGATCAAACTTTAGCACTTTTATCCTTTCCTCCTTGGAAATATGAAAGGATCCCCCATTGCCTAGAATCCCATCTACATTCTCCATCCGTGGGGAGTTTGAAAGATAGAAAGAACTCAGGTGTGTCAAAAGTTCTTGCAAAACATTCTGAGTGATACAAGTATGAGTTACCTGTGGTAGTCATTACTCTCTCCAGTTTTCTCTCGCCTGGATACAAAGTAAGAGGGCATGTTCCTGCCTCTTAAGCTTGGGTGTGGCCACTGGATTGGCACTGACCAAAGAGTAGAAATGAGTGTGTCACTGGGTGGTGACTTTAAAAATCTATGTGTGATTTGCCACACTCTTTTTTTGCAGGAGTAAAGCCATCTTGGCAGGTCCTCAAGCCATCCTTTGGGGTGAGAACCTCACAGAGGAAATCCCCAGGGCTGATGCAAGACAGGCATATGGTAGGAATTGTTGTTCCCATTTACAAAACAGGACCCATCACACCTCATATGACAGGAGGGAAGGGGGAGGAGGCTACATCACTTACCCAGGTCACTCTGCTCTTCAGGGGTAGAACCAAGATCTCCGGTGCGAGATCTCATCACCAAGTTGGCCCCAACTGGCCCCTCCAGGAGGACATGTGTGTAGAATGAAAGGCACAGAAGCTTTGTCATTAGACAGACCTGGTTCAAATATCAATGGTGGTAGTGAGTTCCAACTGACAAGAATAACAATAGTCTGTCCTATAAATTTACAGGAAAGGTGAAATAAACTAGGGTGGGGAGCCCTGGCAGGCATGCATAGGGACTTGGTGTAGGTCAGTTAGCTTTGTCTCTTTCCCAGTTTGGCTTTCCTCTTAAACCCTGGACTGATCACAACCACTGTCACCTCTGAGATCTTGCTCAAAATGCTCTTCCTGATTATAAATCCCCCTCACCTCCTCCCCATACTCCTCTCAGAGCCCAGCTGAAGTTGCTGCTTGTCCACACTGCCTTCTCCTTTATTCCTGCTCACACTCTTCTCCCCCAACATGGATTTAACGGTTTCCCTGGTGAGAAGCTTATCTCCCTAATTATACCAGACATATCTCAAGGGCATTGACTAGTCTCAGCTCCTTGCATCCCTCCTGGAGCTTGGCCCAGCCCCAGCCCTGTCTTTTATCGAGTCAGTGGCTCTGGGCACCTCCCTTCACATCACTGTGCCTAATTCCTCCCTTACACATGTGGGGAGTCACTCAAGGAGCTCTGAAGACTTTCCCACCCATGACCATCAGGTGAGTAAATTCAACTAGGCTGAGTCTACAAGTAAGAAGTGATCCCTGGGGATGAGTTAGCTTTCCTGAGCACCTCTATGGACCAGGTATTGTATCCAGTGCCTTGCATTATCTCTAGTTGTCAGAAGGTCTTGGGGTGTTTATATATGAAGAATACAAACTTTGGAGGTATTTCGTAACTTAACTGGCAACAATCAATTGAGAATGATTTGTTATTAATAACTTGATATTTATGTGTCAAGGACTGTGCTAGTGATTCAGAGAGGTAAATAAGGCAGATACGATCCCTGGTTCCATGGAACTCACAGCCCAGCTGACAAGACATTCAATGATTCTGTCAACCATCCTCCTCTGCTACATTCTTGTGTCATTATATTCTGTGTATGAGAAGTACCATCATCACTGAAATTACCTCTAACTCAACACCTTTCAAAAATTGTCACCAAGTAATTTTAAAGACGCTATCGCATATGCTTCTTAGAACATTCAGAAGAAAGGGTATTATTGTTCACTGATGCCTCTAAGTGCCTAGCTTAGTGTCTGGCACGCGGCAGAGGACAATTTTGATTGAATGCATTTCCATTTTACAGATGAGGTTCATGGGGGCTTTGCCTCTACCAATGGGGAACATGAATCTGAGACCCAAGGAGTGAGTGTACTTTCTTCCTTTATGTTACTTTTTTAAGTATATTTTTAAGCTCTTTGCTTTCCCCATTTACCCTCACCGTCTTCCCAAAATGACATTTCTTGTTTTGTCTTTCAGTGTGTTCTGAGCCAAACATCATGCATTGACTTTTTAAAAAAATCTTTTTATCTTTTTTTTTTTTTTAAGTTCAAGTTAGTTAACATACAGCGTAGTCTTGGCTTCAGGAGTAGAGCTCAGTGATTCATCACTTCCATATAACACCCAGTACTCATCCCAATAAGTGCCCTCCATGATACCCATTACCCATTTAACCCATCCCCCACCCACCTCCCTTACAGCAATCCTCAGTTTTTCTCTGTATTTAAGAGGCTCTTATGGTTTGCCTCCCTCTCTGTTTTTATCTTATTTTTCCTTCCCTTCCCCTTTGTTCGTCTGTTGAGTTTCTCAAATTCCACATATGAGTGAAATCATATATCTAATTTTCTCTGACTTACTTATTTTACTCAGCATTATACCCTCTAGTTCTATCCACATTGCTGCAAATGGCAAGATTTCATACTTTTTCATTGCTGAGTAGTATTCCATTGTGTAACTTTCACATCCTCTATGTAACTTTCTTAGTTGATGCAGCCAACTGTGGGCCCAAAATATTCCTCTTGCAGATAGGAGGGATGAGCTATGGAGACCATGGTCTTAGAGACCTTGATCAAGTGAAACAAGACCCTTTCCTCAGCTATTATTGCAAGTGGCCAAACTTTTAGTTATTATGGGAGAGAAATTCAACTGGCAACTCAAAGAAATGCCTTGAGAAAGAAACAGACTTCTCTCACTTCACCTCCCCGCCCCCCCCGCCATCAAGGTAAAAAATGAAACAACACAATCACAGTAGGTTCTTATAGCCAAATTAAATGTGCTAATAAAAATCAGTGCTGTTAAAATGTTCAATTCATCAAAACATAAAGATTGTTGGCTTCCAGCCTTTCTGGTTCTAATCCAACAGCTCTCACTAGAGGCCTTCATCCAGCCTGATATGGTTGGGGTATGGTGGGGACTTTGTTTATAGGTGTGTGTCTTTAAAGGATATCTGGAAGATTTCCTCACTGAAGACTGTTATCTTGTGCAAGGTGCCTGGAGTTCTGCTGAATGAGTTCATGTTTTGAATCTTAGCCTTCTGCCAGTTGCAGAGAGAAGCATCTTTTCTTCTGCTCTATCTCATAGTGCTGAATATCCACCCAGCTATTCACATAGTCATTCATTCACTCCACAAGCATTGACTGGACACAACCATGTGCCAGAAAATGTGCCTAATATGGAGCTGTTTCTGATATGGAAACAGCAGATATGGAGCTCCCATCTAGCAGTGGGGTTTGGGGTCAGGACAAATGTTCGAACAAGGAGTGTAAAGGGTGGTTGGCCCTGGTAACTTCCAGGACTGGGCTCCATCAGTGATCTCTCTTCTGAAGTGGGACCAGTGTCTCTCTCTTCTCTGCTTCTCCTTCTCTACCAGCTCTTTTTCAAAGCCAATTTCATACCATAAAGCTCCACACTCACCTGGTGGTCCTTCTAGGTATTATTCTACTTTTCTCCCTCTTCATCCAGACTTGTAAGCAGAAGAGTCTACATACTTAGTGTCCACCTCTTCCTCTTCATTTCATTCCTCAACTCATGGCAATCCATCCACCAACTTCAGTCATTACAGCTCCTTTGTTGTTGTTGTTGCTGCTGCTGTTGTTTAGCTTTTATTTCATGATCATAAACTCCACTCTGCACTCCAGCTGAACTTGGAGGGGGGTAAGGAAAACACGGGACTGTGGAGCTGCAGCAGGAGCACAAAGATTATAGATTTTGAGCAGATAGGAGTGGAAGGGTGCTCTCCTGAGCTACAGAAGGAATGGCCTGGTAGTTAAGATAAGACACAAGTTAAATTCATTAGATTTGGGGCACCTGGGTGGCTCAGTCGGTTAAAAGTCCGACTTCGGCTCAGGTCATGATCTCACAGTTCGTGGGTTAGAGCCCCGCGTTGGGCTCTGTGCTGACAGCCAGCTCAGACCCTGGAGCCTCCTTCAGATTCTGTGTCTCTCCCTCTCTTTGACCCTCCCCTGCTCACGCTGTCTCTAACTCTTTCTCAAAAATAAATAAAACATTAAAAAAAAATCATTAGATTTGTCCACAGTCAGCAATGGTGATCTTCTGGGTCTAACCATTCCTGGACCCAAAGAGTTCCACAGCCTCCACGATGTTCATGAGCTCCTTCACCTTGCCAAACACCACGTGGTTGCCATCCAACCACTCAGTTTTGGGGGTGCAGATGAACCCTTGGAACCGTTGTATCAGGTCCAACATTCCCAACGGTAAAGAAGCCAGGACCTGTGTGCTTCAAGATGAAATTCTCATCATCAAGTTTCTCCCTGCAGATGGACTTGCCACCAGTGCGATTATTGTGTGTGAAGTCACCACCCCAGCACATAAATCCAGAGATAATCCTGAGAAAGCAGAGACCTTTGTAACCAAATCGTTTCTCCCTAGTGCTCAGAGCACAGAAATTCTCCGCTTAGTTTGGAACTTTGACTGCAAACAGCTAGAAGCAGACGTGGCCCAAGGGCTTACTGTCCACATGGATGTTGAAGAACATGGTGGCGTTGGCCATGGCTGGGTGGTAAGGTTGGTTCCAGCTCAGCGGGATCTGCAAGGCCCACTACTGCTCTTTCTAAAGACACCCATGATCTACTATGTTCTGACCAGTAGTTGCTCTTATCTTTTCTTTCTACTGTATTTAATGGTGTTGGTCCTCCAGCCTCTGCTCTCAGAAGCTTCGTTCTCCTGACTCCCCTTGTCTTCTCTGGTCCCTGACTCCCCTTGTCTTCTCTGGTCTTTCTCTCTGTCCATTTCCATTGTAGTGGTTCTCCTCCACCTGCTTCTTGGTGCTAACACTCCCAGACAAGTTGGCTCTCTTCTCTGGACACTCCATCTTTCTGGGACATCTTATTCAGTCTCACCTTTTATTTTTTTTTTTTAATTTTTTTAATGTTTTATTTATTTCTAGGAGAGAGAGAGAGCGACAGCGTGAGCAGGGGAGGGTCAGAGAGAGAGGGAGTCACAGACTCTGAAACAGGCTCCAGGCTCTGAGCTGGCAGTCAGCACAGAGCCCGACGCGGGGCTCGAACCCACGAACCGCGAGATCATGACCTAAGCGAAAGTGGGACGCTTAACCGACTAAGCCACCCAGGCGCCCCAGTCTCACCTTTTAAACTAGAATTTACCTGGGGCGCCTGGGTGGCTCAGATGGTGAAGCGTCCGACTCCGGCTCAGGTCATGATCTCATGGTTTGTGGGTTCAAGACCCGTGTCCGGCTCTGTGCTGACAGCTAGCTCAGAGCCTGGAGCCTGTTTCAGATTCTGTGTCTCCCTCTCTCTCTGACACTCCCCTGCTCACACTGTCTCTCTCTCTCAGAAATAAATAAAAAAAACATTAAAAATTAAAAAAATAAACTAGAATTTACCTAATGATGGCTTTGATATCTAAATCCCTAGACAGAGACCAATCAATGTGTGAATTCAAATCAGAATATCTGCTAGATATCTACATTCTGATTTCCCATTAAAAACAGATTCACCTTGTCATGAATGAAACTTATTTGGTTATCCAAGAGAATCCTGGTTTTTGTCTTTACTAAGAACCATCAATTTCTGGCTTTCTCTTTTTAAAATAAAAGCTTAACCTCTTTCTTTCCTTTCTATCTATGCCTTTATTCAGCTCCTTGTCATCTTTCACCTGGATATATCCCATCTCCTTCTATCTCTATCTTTTATTCCTCACCATCTCTCTCACCTTGGCCTTTCTTTTCCCTGATCCAACAGGTCTCACTAACTCATGCCACACTGCCTGCAGCTCTGTCCACCGAATTACTGCCACAGAGGTCTTTTTGAAAACCCATATCTGACCAGGTTGCTTCTCAATGCAAAACCCTTCAATGGCGCCCATTACTAATGGGATAAAATATCAACTCCTTAACCTGGAAGTACTGGGTGGTCTCCATTTGCCCTTCCAGATCTACTTGCCACCTTTCTCTACCCTTCTCTGACCTAGGATACTGACTTCACAGATTGGTTCAGCTGGGCTCATTTGCCCTCTGGCCTCTGCTTGGGTATGGACATTGGGAAGCACCAGAAAGATGTCAGGGGGCAAGAGGAGAAAGAAGTTGGGATATCCTTCTGCTTCCCTCTGGACCGGTCAGAGGTTCTCTCACCAAAGCCTCCACAACCAGTGTGGCTCCACTCCAGGTGGGGGTGGAGTCTCTAGGGTTGAAGCCACCATTTCCATCTTGGGTTTTAGTAACAGTTTCTCTTTTTGCTCCTTCTGGCCTAGCGCAAGTGGTGGCTGCCTGGCTCAGACTTGCTAGCTCGGGTGTTCCACCAACCCTTGGTGATTTCCTTCAACTCTGACAACAACATCCTTATAATAGTCTCTTCATTAAACTTTCTTTAGTTACCCTGCATCTTACACCTACATCCTGCAAACGCACTCAGTTGGTGACAAATGAGGCTTTCTGTAGCCTGGCCACTGCTTCATCTCCTCCATTCTATACTCAGGCAATGACACCCAGCAACATCCCGCTGCTTGGGGTTCTTTATAGAACCACACTTCCGCTCACTGCCACACCTTTGCCTATGCTAACCCTCTGTCAAAGTCCTCATTTGAGAAGACTTCCTTCTGTCCAAGCTGGGTTTGAGGTTCTGTGTGTTTTTGTTGTATTTATTGCCTTCTTAATTTAATTTTTAACATAATTTATTGTAAAACTGGCTTACATACAACATCCAGTGCTCATCCCAACAAGTGCCCTCCTAAATGCCCATTATCCATTTTCCCTGTCCCCCATCCCCCATCTCTCTGTAGATGTTCTCTGTATTTAAGAGTCTCTTATGGTTTGGTTCCCTCCCTCTCTGTTTATAACTATTTTTTCCCCTTCCCTTCCCCCTGTGGTCTTCTGTTAAGTTTCTCAAGATCCATATATGAGTGAAAACATATGATATCTGTATTTCTCTGTCTGATTTATTTCACTCAGCATAATACCTTCCAGTTCCATCCACATTGCTGCAAATGGCTTGAATTCATTCTTTCTCATTGCCAAGTAGTATTCCATTGTATATATAAACCACATCTTCTTTATTCATTTGTTAGTTGATGGACATTTAGGCTCTTTCTATAATTTGGCTATTGTTGAAAGTGCTCTATAAACATTGGGGTACATGTGCCCCTATGCATTAGCAGTCCTGAATCCCTTGAGTAAATTCCTAGTAGTGCTACTGCTGGATTGTAGGGTAGTTCTATTTTTAATTTTTTGAGAAACCTTCACACTGTTTTCCAGAGTGGCTGCACGATTTTGCATTCCCACCAAAAGTGCAAGAGGGTTCCTATTTCCCCACATCCTCGTCAGCATCTGTAATTTCCTGATTTGTTCATTTTAGCCACTTTAACCAGAGTGAGGTGTTATCTCAGTATGGTTTTGATTTGTTATTTCCCTGATGATGAGTGACATTGAGCATCTTTTCATATGTCTGTTGGCCATCTGGATGTCTTCTTTGGAAAAGTGTCTATTCATGTCTTCTGCCCATTTCTTCACTGGATTATTTGTTTTTCAGGTGTCAAGTTATAAATTTTTAAATAAATTTTGGATACTAACCCTTTATCTGATGTGCCATCTACAAATATCTTTTCCCATTCTGTCAGTTGTCTTTTGGTTTTGTTGATTATTTCCTTTGCAGTGCAGAAACTTTTTATCTTGATGAGGTCCCAATAGTCCATATTTGCATTTAATTCCCTTGCCTTTGGAGACATGTCAAGCAAGAAATTGCTGTGGCTGAGGTCAAAGAGGTTGTTGCCTCCTTTCTCTTCTAGGGTTTTGATGGTTTCTTGTCTCACATTTAGGTCTTTCATCCATTTTGAGTTTTTTGTTTTGTTTTGTTTTGTTTTTTTTGTTGGTGTATGGTGTAAGAAAGTGGTCTTGTTTCATTCTTCTGCATGTTGCTGTCCAGTTTTCCTAGCACCATTTGCTAAAGAGATTGTCTTTTTTCCATTGGATACTCTTTACCAGCTTTGTCAAAGATTAGTTGGTCATACATTTGTGGGTCCCATTATGAGTTCTCTATTCTATTCCATTGGTCTATGCATCTGTTTTTGTGCCAATACCATACTGTCTTGATAGTTACAGCTTTGTAGTAAAGGCTAAAGTCTGGGATTGTTATGCCTCCTGCTTTGGTTTTCTTCTTCAATATAACTTTGGCTATTCGGGGTCTTTTGTGGTTCCATACAAATTTTAGGATTATTTGTTCTAGCTTTGAGAAGAATGCTGGTGCAATTTTGATTGGGATCGCAATGAATATGTAGATTCCTTTTGGTTGCATTGACATTTTTTAAATGTTTTTTTTTTATTTTATTTTTGAGTGACAGAGAGAGAGAGAGAGAGAGAGAGTCAGAGCATCAGTGGGGGAGGGGCAGAGAGAGAGGGAGACAGAATCTGAGACAGGCTCCAGGCTCTGAGCTGTCAGCATAGAGCCCAATGTAAGGCTTGAACTCACAAACTACGAGATCATGACCTGAGCCAAAATCAGATGCCCAACTGACTGAGCCCCCCGGGTGCCCCACATTGACATTTTAACAATATTTCTTCTTCTAATCCATGAGCATGGAATGTTGTTGCATCTTTGTGTCTTCTTCAATTTCCTTCATAAGCTTTCCATGGTTTTCAGCGTACAGATCTTTTACATCTTTGGTTAGGTTTATTCCTAGGTATTTTATGGTTCTTGGTGCAATTGTAAATGGGATCAGTTTCTTTATTTCTCTTTCTGTTGTTTCAGTATTAATGTATAAAAATGCAACCAATTCCTGTACATTGATTTTGTACCCTGCGACTTTGCTGAATTCATGTGTCAGTTCTAGCAGTCTTTTGATGGAGTCTTTCATATTTTCCATGTAGAATATCATGTCATCTTATCACCTTCTTATTAAACTCTTCTTTTACCTTGACACTTAAGAGTACTGAATTTAATGACAGATGGCTTGGGTTCAAACACTGATCCTACCTCAATTTTCCCCTCTGAAAAACAAAAGTCCCTACCTCATAGGATTGCAGTGTTGGTTAAGTGAAGCAACACATGCTGAATGCATAATACAATGCTGGACACATATCAATGTCTGGTAACTGTGAGCTTTTAGCTGATGTCTGCCTCTTACTCTTGACAATAAGCTCTATGAAGAAAAAGATTTTTTCTTAGTTAAGTTTCATCGCCCAAATGCGATTTAATAATTGGTATAGAGAGTAGGTGCTCAATGAAAAAGTGTTGAAAGAAAGAAGGAATAAAAGATGGAAAGAAGGGAAAGGTAAAGAGAGAGAGGGGGAAAGGAGGGATGCCAGACTTGAAGGAAGCACAAGTGCAGTAGAAACCAAGAAAAGGAATCCCGGCTCATCTGGGGATGGGAAGGGAGCCCAGGGTGGGGAGCAGCATTAGCAAAGGAGTCTTACAGTTGGCCACATGCACAATATGGGGCGAGGCTTCTCCAGGTGGAAACAAGCATGTATACAGTGGACAAAGGCAGTTGGCTTAAGAGGGCACAGGGCATTTTGGAAAGGGAAAGTGGTTGGATTTTGCTGGACGATTATCTAGCAAGAGCTGAAAGTTGTGGGAAGAGGGGACACTGGGAGAGCAGGCGGGGCCACGCCCCTCCTGCATGCTGTGCTACATTTGGATTCTATTCTGAAGGCGATGGGGAGCCACTGAGGAGTTTGAAGCAAAGGAGTGACCTGACCAGATGTGCTGCCTGCCACCCTTCCCCGTCTCCGAGTGGCCCATGCCCCTGACCAGCAGCTGCTCTCCCAGCTGGTCTCATCTGTCACCAGCTAGCATCTTCGACATTTGTCACGTCCAGGGTGACCATTGGGAGGAGGAGCTTTGGAGTAAGACAGACCTAGGTTCTAGGTTATTGGACTTACTCAAACCTCATTTTTCTCCCCTGTAAAGTAGGCACAAGATACCTCACCTTCTTGAGGAAGATGTTATGAGGTAATGTGCTAAGGCTTTCGGTTGTCTCCAGCTTTTCCTAATGTTATAGTTAAAGCCTCAGGGCTGTGGTGTTCCAGCTGCAACACCTGCCCTTGTGAGATGCTCCTAGTCATCTGTGGGAGGCCCTCCAAGTAGGCTCTAGAATGTGAAGAGCCTTGGGTTGTATTTCATCAGAAGCTGTCAAGATTGCTTAAGTTTCTTTTTATCTCTCCAAGTGAAAAAAAAATGTACATAAACCCTGGGAACAGATAGCTCCCAATATCCTCAAACAATGGTGGAGGGATATTTGGCTTTCTAGTTTGGGTTTGTTTTGAGTCTTTGGCAGGGTGTGGAGCTGACAGGAAAGGAGACCAGCCTACCTCTCAGTTCTCCTTCATTTTAAGTGGATTTAAAAGTCCATATAGTCTTAAGAATCAAGAAGGCATTCTTATATACTCTTCTGAAAGAATTGAGCTCATGGGATGTTGCCTGGATTTTAACGTAACTCTGAAAGACAAGAAATCACCTTGATTCTGGGTGGGGTGACATATCACTGGTCACTTTCCCCTCTTACTGAGAATATCAGCTCCAAATTCACATTCCAATATAATAGCTCTTCCTGACCATTTAGAAATTAATTACTTCTTTTATTCATAAAGAAATAGTACCATAAACCGTATGAAATTGCTGTTTTGTGGGTCAAAAATGACAGAATGTTGGCAATTTCATGTAGTTTAGATTAATACAAAGCACAGTGAATGAATTTTAAAGTACAGAGTGTTAAGAGATCTCTCTCTTATTCCAATGACCTGCTTCCTCTCCCCAAAGGCCATAGCTGCTGCTAGTGATTTGAGAAACAATTGGATACAATTTGAGAAATATTTTACACACGTATTATTTATAAACCTATGGAAGCATTATAGGCATGTTTTTTTTTCTTTTTTTTTTTCTTTTTTTTACAAATAGTTTATTGTCTAACTAGTTTCCACATAACACCCAGTGCTCATCCCCACTAGAGGCATGTTGTTTTTTTTAAACATTTATTTCTTTAGCTGCATCTCTTAGAAATCATTCCAGCTAACTCATTCGTGTTTTTAAACTGTGCCTATGGATATGTCCATTGTTTCCGGTGTTATGCTACTATAAACAATGCTGCACAAACATCCACACACACACAGTGTTGTCACATGCAAGTATATGTAGCGTAAATCTCTGAAACGGAAATTATTAAGCTAAATGGCTTATGATTTTAAAATTTTGAGAAATACTGACAAATTCCCCTCAAAATCGATTATACAATGTACATTCCTTCCAACGTAAGAGAAGCGAAGGTGTGGGGGGCTGAAGCAAACTCATCTCCCAGACTCCCTTGCCCATTGGCTCTTTTAGGATTGTCCAGTGGAGCAGAGAGAGGGAAGAAGCCAGGACACTGTTCTCTCTCCCCTTGCTGTCTGTTTTTGCTGTCATTCCCAGTAGGCACTGATGCTAGTTCCCCCAGCAGATTCCTTCCTCCAGGGTCCCAGCTCCAGATGGGTGCCCTGGCTCCTGGGCTCACTCTGCCTTGTTTGTCTTTTTAGCTTTTCCAATATCTTTGTAACTGATTCTCCATTCTAAATCACCTCTGTTGAATTATCTGTTTTAGTTTTGTGTGTCTGATTCCTGCCACTCCACCCCTTAACTGGACACTGAACCAGTCCACCCAGAATTGACAGAAGTGAGAAGAAATGGCCATGTTCTTATACTGTTGGTGGGAATGGAAACAGTTGCAAAATTTTTTTGGCAGGTGATTTGGCAATATGTTCCAAGAGCTTTAAAAATGTGCTTGCTCTTGCCCTAACTTTAAGAGATATGTGTTGAAATATTTATGAATGAAAGGATGTATGTCTGTCATCAGCTTCTAAACAATCCAGGGGGGAAAATAATTGGGACATCGTATAGATCAAATGATATTTGCCACAGGTTGATAGTTGTTTCAACTGGGTGAAGGATACTTAGACGTTTGTTACACCCATCTTTTTACTTGTGAATGTTTGAGTTTTTCAATAATAAAAAATATCTTTCAAAACCCAAATCATGGGCATTGCAGTCTACTTTCTAGGAATTTATCCTAAAGAAAACAAGTTCCTCAATGTAAAAAAAGATTTATCTTTAAGGACAATGTAAAAGAAGATTTATCTTTAAGGATGTTTGTTTGTTTTAGAGAGAGAGAGCTAGTGAGTGCAAGCAGGGGAGGGTGGTGGGGGGAGGAGACAGAGAGAGAGAATCCTCCATGCTCAGCACAGAGTCAGTTGTGGGGCTCAATCCCATGACCCTGGGATCATCACCTGAGCCAAAATCAAAAGTTTAACACTCAACTGACTGAGCCACCCAGGGGCCTCTAATGATAGTTTTTTTTAAACATCATTGTTTATAATAAACAATTGGCAACAATCTAATTTTTCAACAGTGGGTAGGTCCTACCATAATTTCAATATATCATATACCGTGAGCTTTTTAAGCTTAAAAAAGATATTGCAGAAACAAGGGTAGCATCAAAGATGTTCATGATATTTTTTGTTTGTGACGATTTAAGTAAAAAAAAAAAACAAGTTATAAAAGCATGAGATATTGTAATTCAATGAAAATATTTTTACATGTGTCTAAGGGAGGGTGTGAGGGATCTTTACCTTAGTATGATCAGTGTTGTCTCTCTTTTTCTTTTCTTAAGTTTATTTATTTATTTTGAGAGAGAGAGCAAGAGCAAGAGAGAGATATGTAGGGGGACAGGGAAGGACAGAGATAGAGAATCCCTTGCAGGCTCTATGCTGTCAGCACAGAACCCAACATCCAATGTAGGGCTCGATCTCACCAACTGTGAGATCATGACCTGGGCAGGAATCAAGAGGCAGACACTTAACTGACTGAGCCACCCAGGTGCCCTATCAATGTTGTCTCGTGATGGATGGAGCTGTGTTCTTTCTTCTTTACTTGTGTGCACTTTCTGGTTCATTTGTTGTTGTTCTTGTTATGATGCACTACTTTAGAATTACCAAAAATGACTAGCACATTCTTTCTGTGCCCCCCACTCTCCCCCAACCCTGGGACCTTACTTTTTTTAATGGCCCTTTTCAAATGGACACTGCCCTGGGTGAATGGTGTGCATGCGTTCATTGTGTTAAGGAGGTTAAGGAGCTGAAGGGGGTCACACTTTAGCTTCTTTCTAGCAAATGCCAATTATCTGTTAACCTTTACCAGGCAGGGCTTAGGATAAAATGAACAATTTGGGGACAGAGGGAAGGAATAAGACAGTGGGTGCTAAGGGGTGACCACAATGGCTTCCACACTTGGCTTACACCTGTGATCGGGAATTGGGGAGTTAGAAGATGCACAGGACACGAGGCACTGCCAGGTGTGGCTCAGTCACAAGCCCTAGCTATGCTGGTCTTCTCCCCTCCTAAATGCCTCTGTTTATTGGACTTCTGGTCCCCCTGCTTGGAATTGACCTCAGTTTTGCCTTTGCCTGCCCTTCAGCACATGATGCTTCCTGTTTCAAGTGATGCTCTCTTCTTGACATCTGCCGTCCCACCTGCTGACCCATTTTTGTAGTCTAATAATGATAAAGAACCAAGAAGTAAATTATGTGCCAGAAAGACTATAGGAAACTTTATAAACACCGTCTCATTAAATCCCCAGTGCTCTGTATAGGTGACAACATCCCTATACAGCAGGCAAGAAACTGAAAGAATCAGAGGAATACAATGACTTCCCCAAGCCCCGCCCAGACTCTAGTGGGGCTGGAGTGGGATTCAAACCCAGGTCCTTGCTCTTTCTGCTATGTAGTAGTAGCTTTTATGCTTGTATTTATACCTGTGAGCGTGGGCTCTGGAGGCAGGCAGCCTGAGGAAGATTCTAGGCTCAGGTCCTTTTCTGACTCTGACATATGATGAACCTCCTGTTAACACCCCCCCCCCCCATTTCCTATCTGTATGACAGTCTTTATCACAGGGAGGCCATGAAAATGAAATGAGATCATGCAGGGAAAGCACGAGGCACAGTGCTGGGCGGAGCAGATCTCAACCTTAACTGGGCATCACAATCATCTGTGGAGCTTGAAAAATCCCTGTGTTCCTGATGACACTGGTCTGGGAGCAGCCTGGGCAGTGAGGTTTTCTCAAGCTCCCCAGGAGATCCTCCCCTGCAGCCAGGGTTGGGAATCACAGCCCCTCGTACACAGGCAGCACCCAGTACAGGATCATTTTGTCCTATCTGGTCCTCACACCTGCTCTGTGTCTGGCCCTGCCTGGTTCCCAGGGCCTGAGGGTTCCAGCCTCAAGCTTCCTGGACAACAGTGGCGTCTCTTCTGGGGTGGCCCATCTGGGTTCTTGAACTCCTGCCTTGGCCAAACTTCAGCTTGTCCTGGAATTCCCAGTCCTTGGCTTAGAGAAAACCCCATGCGCAGTTCCAAGAAAGACAACTCCAGAGCATTTATATTTATAGGAGAAGATGCAGAAGGTGTTCAGGCTTGAGACACTCTAGATGCTCTGGAAACCCTCCTGTGGCTGAGCAGACCCCCCTCTTGCTGGTCATAATAGGGGTGTCACTTGACTTTGGAAGCCAGTTCTGACAGCATACATTATACAAGTGCCATTGCTGAGTCACATTGTACATGGCAGTTGGGTTCTGGGGTCAGTGCCTGCTTTGTAGAAATTCATTTTAGTCAAAATTCCCTTGGGGCACCTGGGTGGTTCAGTCAGTTGAGTATCTGACTTTGGCTCAGGTCATGAGCTCACAGTTCCTGAGTTCGAGCCCCACGCAGAACCTGCTTTGGATCCTCTGTCTGCCGCTCTCTCTGCCCCTCCCCCACTCTCTCTCTCTCTCTCTCTCTCTCTCAAAAATAAATAAAACATTAAAAAATTATTATTATTATTTTAATTGCCTTTATGGACTTTCTTTGAGCGCCAGAAGAAGTCATTCGTTTGCATTTAAAGTTGAAATAAAATGCATAATTCTGAACACTGGAAGGTGACTGAGTAACAGCAAACTCACCTCTTCCATGTCGTGTGTAGTTCCCCTGCGGACCATCTGCTGCATTCTCGCCTTGACACTTCTCTCTCCACCCCTGGCCTTCAGCAGAAAGCATAGTGTGGAATAAATTGAGTGCCCTGAGGATGTGCTACAACTCCCTGTTGTTGAGTTGTCCTCCACAGGGGAGAGTCTGTCCCCAGAGCACTTAGGACCCCCACACCTAAAGGTGTGCTGCCTCCTTGTGCAGCGTAGGCTTCAGAAGAGAGGGCATGGAATCAGAGACCCCAGTGTGGCCAGGACTGTTGATCAGTGTTTTGGTCCTTTTATGATGACAGTTGAGAGAGTTTCTCCAAGCTCTACCAGAACCACTCTCTGTGTGAATTTGGTTTGCCCAGGTAACCCCCTTTCCCTAAACATCTTACCTCCATGATCATCTCTTTAAGGAAAGCTTCTCTGACCTTGTGAACACTGCTCCCTCTTGTTCAGCTATACCTGCTGCCTTAGCTGATTGCACTTCCCACCCTACCTCCTTGCCCTACACAATGCTTACACCCCCATGGCATGTTTACACTGGAGCTCCCAGCTTCTTGAAAGTGCTCTAGTGGTCAAATGAAGGGACCCTGGAGCCAGAATGCTTAGACTTGACTTCCTTGTCTGATACTTACTATGGTCTTCAGCAAGTTTCCTAACTTCCTTAGCTCTTTCATAGGAAGAGAGGTAGTGCCTCCTCATGAGGGATTCTGAGGATTAAATGAGATAATACCCATGCGTGGAGCAGTGCCTGGCTTGCAGTACATGCTCAGTAAACACTGGCTATTCTGGCGGTTTATGTTGTTGTCTCTAGTGGCCAGCACTCTGTCCCACTTGCTGAATTAATGAAGCAGAGTCTCTGAAATGTTAAAGAACATGCCAGGGTCACACAGCTAGTAAGTAGCAAAGTCAGGATCTAAATCCATATCTTTGTGACCAGAGCCCACGCTCTTACCTCCAAGCCATTCTGCCTATGAATGCACAGCTCCTCTGTGCCTCCCACCCCACCTCCCTCAACTCACCTGGAGGAGATACTAAGCTTGGCAGGCACTGTGAGCCTGCAGGGCAGAACTGGCACACCTTCCAGAAAACAGGGCCCTTTGCTTCCTGCCTCTCAGAGAAGACAGTCTGCTCATCCCTCGTCCTGTCTGATTCTAGGCCAGTGTCTCTTTGCAGACCCTCATTCTGTCCCGGCCCCTCTGTCTGTTAGGCCTTTTTCATATTCTCAGAGATCAGATTGTCTGGGGTCCACGTTATACTCATGTATTCCTTCACTTATCCTTTCAAAACATTTTCCTAAAATCAAAACCCTCTCTCTAATCAAGTGAGTGGAATGGAGATCACAAATAAAGGGTCTTTATAATAATTAAATGCACATAAACTGGAAGAAATACAGTTTGTCATCTTTGTCAGGAACCCAGAGAATGAGCAACATCATGCCTTTTGGAAAGCATGATGTTTAACAATAATAACAATCCAGGCAAAATAAGAACAAGTAACATAGTTTTGATCAATGACTATGTTCTGAGCAGAAAATTTGTTACTTTATATTTATTGACTCATTTAATTTATAAGAGTTTCTTAAGCATATTCTCCAGAGAAGGATACTTAGATTTATTAAGGGAAGCACATTAACCTCAATCATGTTTCACTGGAATGGGTATTGAGGCAGAAGGCTGTCTGACAGAGAGAAATCTTGTCTCTTGATTCTCTTGTGGTTACATTGTTTTTTTAAAAAAATACAGTAAAACCTTGGATTGTGGGTGATTATCTCCCATGGTCAGATACTCAGTCTCAGGCCGCAGTGTTTGGCAGAAATCAGTGATTTTTCAGAATGTTGGAAGGTGCCCACAACTGGCACTAGTGTATTTTTTGTCACTTCAAAGCACCTCTGGACAGTCCTTTGCTTTTCCATACAAGAGTAAGCTTAAGAATGCTTTGCTTCATTTTAGGTCAGGTGATGCCTGCATATACAGACCCTTTCCTCTGCTGCCTTATTGCCAGTTACATTAAATACAGTAAATGACAAGAGTTTATCCATACTGTACTATAGTCAACCTCTATGAGAGGATGTACAATGGCCCCCATGCAGAAAATGGTTGAAAAGAAAGGCAGTAAGAAGGAGATGATTAAAGTGGAAGTTAAGGAAATCATCAAGAAGTATGAATGAGGTATGTAAGTGGCCAAAATAGGAAGATTTTATAAGAAGTCTACATCTGCATCTTGTCTGCAGAGGAGGAGGAAAAGGGAGAGGACTCTACCACTTCAAATGAGATTAGGGAGATGTGTAAAATGTGGGCAACCATGCAAAATTTTATAGAAAGGCACCATCTGAATAAGGCTGTGGCAGTGTGAGCGGTGAATCTGTTTAACGAGAATGTAATGTCACTTTTCCATGAAATCCTCAAAAGGAGGCAAAAGCAAGTCTCATTGGATATATTCCTGGAAAAAGATTCCATTGAGCCAATAGATAGCAGTGATTCCATTAGCAATAATGAAAGGTGTTCTACACAATAATCCTCCTCTCTCTTGCCTCCCTCACACCAGTCAGAAAGGTTTTCACAGGCAAGTGCAGGTTAATGTGTTTATTTTTCTTTATATTTTGTATTATGTTACAATATTGCAATCATTTTTATATGAATATTTTTGAGTTGTGGAATAAATCATCTGAGTTTCCATTCTTTCTTACGAGGAAATTCTTTTTGGTATGCAAGTGCTCTGGATTACAAGCATGTTTCCAGAATGAATTATGCTTGGAAACCAAGGTTTTACCATAGAGTTAAACAGGTTTTGAGATCCGCAGTTTGTGCAAATGCTAGAGGAACAGCAGTAACAAAACAAAGTCTGCTCTCAGGGATCTTATATTTCTAAGGGGAGGCAGCAAGAAACCAATAAGCAAGTGAAACAGGTAAATATAGTACCTGTTAGATGTGGAGAAGTCGGGAAAATAAAGCAAAATTGAAGACCAAGGAGACATTTGAGTTGACATCTGAAAGAAGGGTGTTCCCCAGATAGAGGGAACAGCAAGTGCAAAGGGCCCAAGACAAGAGAGTAGAGTGAGCTCCATGAACAGCAAGGCCAGGGTGGCTAGAACAGAGCATCAGAGGAGATTAGGTCAGAAAGTAGTGCGGGTCTGGCTTACAGCCTTCTGTAAGGCTTTGCAACAATTTTTGGCATTTACTCTGAGTGAGATGATGAGCTACTGGATAGATTTTAGCAGAGAAGTGGGGTGCTCTTACAAGTACTTTGGAAGGAATATCACTGCTGCTGTGCTAGAACAGACCCCAAGAGGCAAGGCCCGCAGCAGGGAAATGGATTAGAACCCGACTGCAATCATCCAGGAGGACAGGTTGGGGCTTGGTCCATGCTGGCAGCGATTAGGTGGCAAAATGTTATGTTTCAGAATATCCTCTGCAGGAGGAGATGGCAGATGAATTAGACGAGCTCAGTGAGAAGAGTCAAGTATGACTCTGCAACAGTTCTGACCTGAGCCATGGGAGGGATGGAATTACCATGAACTAAGTTGGGAAAGGCATGGAAGAGCAAGAATCAGCGGGGGGGAAGATGGGCAGAATGTTTTGGGTGTATGATGTTTACGATACCTTGTGGGGATGCAAGCAGTGATGCTGAGTGAGGCAGGAGGTCAGAAGAGAGGTTTGGCTGAAGATGTAAATGTGGGAGTCATTGATGTGCACGTGGCGTATGGAACAGAGCCTTCCCACCCCCACCCAGGAGAGGACCCAGACCGCAAGTGGTGCACTGAGGCTTGCAGCACTCAAGCTGTAGACCTGTGGGAGATGAAGGGTGGCAACATGGTGGGTCACTGAAAGGCAGGTTAAGAAAGTCTTAAAGGTTGCCCTGAAGAACCAGCTTTGCCTTCATCTTCCTCCTATTTCATGGAAAGTGCTGCCATCCATGAGTGTGGGATGCCTCCAGGGCCGTTAGGTAGAGACTGGTCTTCGGGAGGTGATAAGGAACAACCAGGCTCCGTTTGACAAGCATTGTGTGTCTTTGTTTTTTGGTTTTTTTTTTTTTTTACAAATAGTTTATTGTCAAATTGGTTTCCATATAACACCCAGTGCTCATCCCCACAAGTGCCCTTCTCCATGCCCATCTCCCCCCTCCCCCTCACACCCATCAGTCCTCAGTTTGTTTTCAGCATTCAAGAGTCTCTCATGGTTTGCCTCCCTCCCTCTCCCCAACTATTTCCCCCCTTCTTCTCCCCCATGGTCCTCCGTTAAGTTCCTCCTAATCCTCCTATACATGCAAACATATGGTATCTGTCCTTCTCTGCCTGAGTTATTTCACTCAGCATAACACCCTCAAGGTCCATCCATGTTGCTACACATGGCCAGATTTCATTGTTTGTCATTGCCATGTAGTATTCCATGGTATAGATAAACCACATCTTCTTGATCCATTCGTCCGTTGATGGACACTTAGGCTCTTTCCATGTTTTAGCTATTGTTGAGAGAGCTGCTATGAACATTGGGGTACATGTGCTCCTATGTATCAGCATTCCTATATCCCTCACCAAACTCCACGCCCAAAAAACAAACAACCCAGTGAAGAAATGGGCAGAAGATATGAACAGACACTTCTCCAAAGAGGACATCCAGATGACCAAAGACACATGAAACTATGCTCAGCATCCCTCCTCATCAGGGAAATACAAATCAAAACCACACTGAGATACCACCTCACGCCAGTCAGAGTGGGTAAAATGAACAAATCAGAGAACTCTAGATGCTGGCGAGGATGTGGAGAAACGGGCACCCTCCTACACTGTTGGTGGGAATGTAAACTGGTGCAGCCCCTCTGGAAAACAGTGTGGAGGTTCCTCAAAAAGTTAACAATAGAACTCCCTTATGACCCAGAAATAGCACTGCTAGGAATTTACCCAAACATTGTGTCTCTTAAGTCTCATGTAGCCTCTCTAGAACATGTCCTTCTTATCTTCTTTCTCAACTACTTGGATCATTTATTCACTCACTCACTCATTTATTCATTCATTCACTCACTTATAACCAAATCTTAGCGAAAATCTAATGTATAAGGATCACACTTTAGACTTTAGTTAAATCATGTCTAATTCCTATTGGATGGATACTTAGACCCATTTTATAAATAGGGAACCTGGGACTAAGAAAAAAAATAACTTGTCTCAGGTCACACAACTAGAAAGTCAAACCGTTTCTTTTAATCTGAAGCCCATAATCTTTGCCCTTGCTGATTTCTCTCCTTCTCTTTTATTCACTCAACCAGTAATTACTGAAGATCAATTATATTGCTGGCCTGTGACCTAAGTGTTGTGGCTGTGGTAGAGACCACCTTTGCTGTGTTATTTCCCACATATCCAACTGCCTTGATGAAAACTCTCCTTGGATAACCCACTTAAAACTCATGAGATTCTGAAACACCCTTTTTCTGGAATCTTCTATTTCACTTTTTGTCCTGATCCCTCATTCAGCAGAGCTCTTGATGGGTCCTTTCTTGCACATTGTTCATGAAGTCTCATTCCATGAGAGACATTTCAAGGGGAGTCTTGTGTGTGTAGCATTATGAGAACCAACACCACAGAGGATGGCTATCCTTGCGTTTGTCAGTTCCAAACACTTTTGCCTACTTTCCTTGTTCTGCCAAAACCAATTCCAGAAGGAGCCTGGGGAAAGAGGTGGATAGGTAGGAGGCCAGGTGAGATGGGCTGGACTCCAGAAATTCAAGTCAGTATTGGTATGGTTGTGAATTACTACACAGAGGCAGTGCTGGGGGCAGGGAAGAGGCTCTCTTTATGTTGGGAGGTGGTTTTTTTTAAGGAATACAAGACAATCTCATTGCTGAGCTGCTTAGGAGATGCAGACATGCCATCTTGAAACATCTCTTACTTAGCTGAAAGTTTCCTGTCTGTTGCGTGTGCACACACACACACACACACGCACAAACTGGCCTCTCCACTTCATATTCAGAAAGTCTCCAGAGAGAAAATATTGAGTGCCACATTGGATGGAAGCTAATGTAAAATCTTTGTTATGTTTTAAACTTGTTTTTTACTGTGTTTAAAATTTTTTTTAACGTTTAATTATTATTGACAGAAACAGACAGAGCATGAGCCTGGGAGGGGCAGAGAGAAAGAGAGACACAGAATCCAAAGCAGGCTCCAGGCTCTGAGCTGTCAGCACAGAGCCCAATGCGGGGCTTGAACTCACAAGCAGCGAGATCATAGCCTGAGCCAAAGTCAGACGCTTAACTGACTGGGCCATCCAGGTGCCCCTTACTGTGTTTTTAAAACATTGTCTTGGGATATGACCATGCAGGAAGGTTGAGCATGAACAAAAGTGTTAGCTTCTGGAACTTACTTTTTGTAGGACATGGAAGGGGACATGGATATGGAAGTGACTGAGGCATCCTGTTCACTTCACAGCTTGGTCCACGTCTAAAACCACAAATTTCATTCTTCTCCCATCAAGTGAAGAAAATCATGAGCTTCAGACACAGAAAGGGGGACCTCTGGACCTGGGTTTCTCACTTACAGGCTCTGCCACTTCATGCTTCATGACCCTGGCAGTTGCTCATCTTTTCTGGGCCTCAAGTTCCTCATCTAGAAAATGAGGATGATAACACCTACCAGACAGGGTTTTTGGGGGATTATATAAGAGAAGAGGCAAAGCCACTCACACATATTAGGTTATCAATATAGTGGCTCCTCATTCCCCTTGTGTACAAAGAAAAAAAAACTCTAACTTTTAAAGGGCAAAGACATTTTGAACTCACTCCACAACTGGTCCTGTGCTGTGAACTTTAGACATTCACTTGTGTTGAACAGCTCCTGTGCACACAGTGAGTCACCAGGTGCTTGAGATTTATTGACCAATGTGAGTCTTACAACAACCTTTAAAGGTGGATTTTATTGTCCCCATTGTTGAGATGAGTTCAAGTTCTGCCTGTGGCCAAAGGCCATGAGTGAACCAGAAAACCACCACCTCCTGGGCTGCAAACTACCTTGGAAAAGTCTTTGAATCTAGTATGGTCAGTTCTCCAATGTTTATGTCACTCAGGCTGGAGCAGGGTTATTTTTTAATGACCTCTGGAAGTGTTTAACAGGACTTCATGGAACTGAGATGTATGAGTAGAGGAAATGATCCAGAAAGCTCACCATCTGTGTAGACTTTAAGGGAAAATGTCCCTCTTATGGACTGGCTAGGAGAAGCTTGGGACAGACTTGGATGTTGGTTCAGTTCTCTTGTAAATGGGGGTAAGGTTCATAAACCAGGTCCTGGGTTCTGTCCTACAATGGTTCTGCAACCTTTGATATTTCTGAATATGCCAAGCATGAGCCAGTTATTGGAATATAAACACCATGAAAAGAAGGATTTTTTTTCTTTTTGTTTGCTGCTATTTTCTAGCACTAGAATGGCATACGGCATATAGTAGAAACTCACAATAGGCAATAAATAAGCTAATTTATTTCAGGGCATTTACACTGACTATTTCCTCTGCTTGGAACATCCTTACCCCAGAGAGTTACTGGGCTAGATTCCTCACTTCATACACATCTAGTCTCAAAAGTGACCTCTACAGAAAAGCCTTCCCCAACCATCTCGTCTAAGACTGAGTATCCTTCATCACTGTTACCCTCTTCTCCTCCTTTACTTTCCCTCTCTATCTCTTGTATCTTTGTGATTTTTTTCATCACTTTCCCTACTGGTAGATGCATGGGGAATGATGCAGAATATCCACCTGCTGTGGACTGATGTATCTCCAGTACCTAGAACAGATTCTGGCAGAGTCAGCATGTAATAAGTTACAGGTTGAAGGAATGAATGAATGAATGCATGCATGCAGACTCCATGGAAAGAGCACAATGTCTGGCACATAGCAGGTGGAAGAGAAATGTTAGTGTTGATAATTTGAATAATGACATTTGAATGTATCTCTGAGGCTGTCACACTGGATAGGCTACTGACAATCTTCAGTGTAGTAGCGACAATCCTCACTTCAATTTGGTGAGTGTAAATATCCACTCTTTCACTCCACAATGCCATTCCTCCTTGTAATTTTCAGAGATTCTAAAGTGCAGTCTTTTTTGCCATCTTTTGCTCCTTTTTGCTCCTAGTGAAATTGTGGTGAGACACTGGAGCTACATCTTCCTTTCTCCCCAGCTCTTGAATAAAAACACTTTCAGATCCTTCTTACTAACATGTGAATGACTAACAATAGTGTCATCCTGCATCCCACCGTATTCCAGCCACATATCTTCTCCCAACATCTAGAATTTTTATATCTCTTTGCTTTCACACATACTGTCATCTGTGGAAAGTGCTTCCATTCTGCCCTATTTCCTACCTACAGATACTCTTTCCAAATTCCAGCTCCATAATACCTTCTCCATGAAGTTCAACCAGAGTTCTTCCAGCAACTTCCACCTCCTCTCTCTGGTTTTCCACACTGCCTTTTCCTGTTTCCATTTAAATTTTCACCACAGGACACTGTACTTAACCAAGTCTCTTTCTCCCAGGCCAGAAATGAGCTTCTCAAAACCAGGGGTCCTAAATATAGCAAGAAGAAATGTCCAGCCCTGACCTGAGTAAGTGGAGGACATTCCTCTGGCTGTGGATTTGGCTTTACAAACCTTCTGGATTCAAATCTTGCCTCCCCTCTTACCATCTGCAAGACTCTGATTTGTGTTTTTAATTATACCATGCCTTATTTGTCACACTTGAAATCAGTTATCCTAATTATTACAGCGAAAAACCATCAAACACCATGGACTAATGGATGAAAGGACAAAGATAGGGATTCTGGAATGGGTCATCTTTGGGGATGACTTAGGATGAGTGGGGAAGAAAAAGTCATTCCTTAGATATTTTTTTCCACTGGCATATGGAGATTATTTATAAGTTCATTGAAAGTAGACATAAAGAAACAAAAAAATGGTTCAACATATTTCTGAAAAACACTCAGAGCTTTATTAACTTTGTTAATTCACCAGAAAGTGCATTGCACTGAAATCATCACTCTGGCTCGTTCAGCTCAGGAAATGATCCTCACTGCTTATATACATATAGCTTTGTGGGCCATGGAAACATATGCTGAGGTAAACAACCTCGGAAAATAAAATTTAAAGAAATGAATATAAAGCAAATTCCAAAACACGAAAACAAAAATTATAAAATCTGTTTAAATATTCTACTGCTCTCTCACAGCACAAATGTTCATCTTACTCGGAGATCTTTACCACATGCTGGAGAGCTTTACGTAACACCTCCTAAAAGACTCTGTTCTCTTTTGATCTCATTAGCAGGAATCGTCCTGGATCATGGTGATGAAGAATCTGCAGACAGAGCTCCAGGATTCCCCACAGAAGTCCAGGGCTACTTTCTGCTTTATCAAGTCTGGGTCCTCTGCACACTTGGGATCACTGGTGACTATGGTTTGGGTCTCTTCAGAGGGGATGTTCTCTTTGGTCATTATCTGTTCCTTAATGGATAACTCTCTGGCTTTGTTAAGTTCCACGAGGGAGGCTTCACTGAATTTGCTCTGCTCCTTGGATGAGGGCTCCATTAACTCCTGGCTGGGTTTCTTGTTCCAAACCAAAGTGGAGTTCACCAGCTTGAGATTGGATTCTGGAAACTTCTTTCTGCACACTCTAGTTTTCAGGATGGTTTTGGCATCCCCACAGAGGACCTTCTGAGAGCGCAGGTTCCTGACAATTTGTTTCCAATAGACATTCTTGTTTGACTCTAGGCAGGAAGTTGGATTGCCCTTAAAGACACACGAAAACTTGTTGTCTCGTCGGGTGCACTCGACTTTCAGGGCTATGCCTTTTTCTTGCTCAGTTGCTACCCATCTGCACTTGGCATGGTCTTGAGTGACAAATTTGCCTTCGGTCAGGTGCTTGGGTGGCTTAATCTGGGTCTCTCCCAGAGTATGCAATTTATCTGTGGTGCCTTTGCTGACACGTCTATTCTTTGCTTCCTTTTTGCTCTTCACCAATGACACCTGAGCAGCCAGAAGAAGGAATAAGAGCAGGGTGAGGCTGTGGATCCTCATGGCTTCAGTGTAGTGGGAACCTGTTTAGCAAGAACAGGTGAATCAGCGCTCGGCAACAGTTCAGCAATTCAGGGCTGCAGACGACTCTCCCTCCATCCTGACATGTGTCTCCTTGCTTAAGAGTGAGATCAAGAATCCTTCTGGCTCCTGCAATTACTAGACCAACAGCCCATCTATTCACATTTCTGCTTGACTTGAGTCTTGAATGTCAAAAAACCTACTCTTCCTTCCTTCATTCACTGTGCTCTGAGCCAAATGAACTCTCATCCCCCACTCACTACTCCTTTACCTGTGCATTTGCTCACTCACTCACTCCTTCATTCACTCATTAAGCAAGCATTTATGGAACATCTAGTATATACCATGTACTAGGCTATATGTTGGATTTATCAATGTGAATGAGGAGGTTCATCTTAAAGAGATTAGAAGCAACTTTTTGAGGAATTTAAATAGCATTGACAAGGAGTCTGACCCAATTCTGCTCCCAACTTGATCCTGGTCAAGCCATCCTCCTCTCTGGTCTCAGTTCTCTTGGATATCAATGTGTTAGGTGTAATAATTGCTAGAGTTGCCTAGCTCCATGTGCTGGATTTCTTTTTTTTTTTTTTTTACAAATAGTTTATTGTCAAATTAGTTTCTACATAACACTCAGTGCTCATCCCCGAAGTGCCCTCCTCCATGCCCATCCCCCCTCCCCCCCACATCCATCAGTCCTCAGTTTTTGTCAGCATTCAAGAGTCTCTCATGGTTTGCCTCTCTCCCTTTCCCCCACCATTTCCGCCCTTCTTCTCCCCCTTGTTCCTCCGTCAAGTTCCTCCTAATCCTCCTATACGTGCAAACATATGATATTTGTCCTTCTCTGCCTGACTTATTTCGCTCAGCA
>NW_024080827.1:1402893-1633261 GCF_003009895.1 Hyaena hyaena
ACACACACATATATATATATATATATATATATATATATATATAATGGAATATTACTTGGTGATCAAAAAGAATGAAATCTTGCCATTTGCAACAACATGGATTGAACTGGAGTGTATTATGCTAAGTGAAATAAGTCAGAGAAAGATAAAAGTCATATGATTTCACTCATATGTGAAATTTAAAAAACAAAACAGATGAACATAAGGGAAAGGAAGGAAAAATAAAATAAAAACAGAGAGGGAGGCAAATCATAAGAGACTCTTAAAAACAAAATGAACTGAGACTTGCTGGAGGGGTGTTTGGTGGTAGAGTGGACTAAATGGGTGATGGGCATGGAGGAGGGCACTTGTGGGGATGAGCACTGAGTGTTATGTGGAAACTAATTTGACAATAAACTATTTGAAAAAAAAAAAGATCAGCCACTCTTAGATACATAGGTTTCTGTGGGGGGGGGGGGGGTATTTGGGGTGCAGTAAGAGCCTAAGGAAAGGCATGAAGGAGGGGAGGTAATCCAATTTGATTGTACAAAATAAACCAAGGTGGATGGGGTGAATTTCAACCACAACATTTAGACTAGGAAGTTGAAGGGAAGGATGATATCTAATTGATTTCTGGAGCCATGTTGTGGCTCAGTGCTGAGCATGTAGAAAGCTCTCAACCAAATGCTTTTAAAAATAAATAACTGAATGAATAGGATGACCTTAAATGCTACACTAAACTGCATGGATTTTATCAGGTTGGCATTTAAAAAATGTTGAGAGGAGAAGAGAAATAGTGTTCCTATTTGACGCTTACTATGTGCTATGCCCTCAACAACTATTTGATTCTCACCTTGTTTAATCCACTCAATAGTTCTCCCTGGTACGTAAAAATAAATCACCCCCAGGAAACAGATGTAACATTTCAGGCTCATCTTGGCAAATAAGTTGCTCAGTATCCCATAGTGAGCAAGTAAAAGGCTGGGAAAGAAGCCAGACCTGATCTCTTTGGTCTTTTGTATACCACCAACTTTGCTCACTTCTTGCCTTTCAACTTTACTCTGTCCTTTGGAAAATATTGACAACAAATAAGAAGAGTTATAAACTACTCAGGGTTTCATTTGGTGTATTTCATGATAAGATGATTCATATTGTCAGTGCTCCATTTAAAATAAAATACAGATTTTTGTTGTATAAGGGGCAGGCCCAGAAAATGGTTGAGATCTCATTTCCACCCTGGGAATGTGGCTTCTCTTTAAGACTGAGAGAAGGAGACAGTCACAGGTGTGTAGACTCCTGAAAGAAGGATGGACAGGGGTCTAAGTACACCATGTGAATACCCCCTCGTTTATCAGAGAATTGAGACTCTGCCTCCACATGTCCCTGATGAGATTCATAGCAGGATCCTGAGGTCCTCAGGGACCTGAGAAAAAAAGGTGGAGAATGAAACACGAAAGAGACAGGCTCTTACCTTGTTCTTGGTATGCAGATCCAGTGCAATCCCAGATGTGAGAGTGAGCTTGTTGACCCTCAGCTGTCTCGACTGCAGTGTCAGGCACGGAAGGTCCTTCTTTTAGGGAGCCTTGGCAGAAAGGGATTTTATAACACACACAATGTCTGTCTTTATAGACTGTTTCCTCCTAGCCACACCCCTTGGGAAGGAGCCAGTTCCTGCAGGGAAAGTGGCTGGTGTAATCCTGTAAGAGTGGGGTACATGCAGGGCATTATACCTTCCTCCTCCAAGTGCTTCTCTTTCCCCCCAGTGACCAGGATAGGAGCACAACTCAGCCTTTGCAGAGACCCTTCTTGATGGGATGGGGATCCCAGCAGTAATGTCTGTAGGAGAGTTATAAACAATAACAAAACTCATAGCTTCCAAGACCTGTGCTGCCTATTTTACCTAAAGCTCTCCCTGAATTCCCATCACACCCACTCCCAAGATATGGTAACTAGTATCTCTACCATTTTATAGCTGGAAAATTGGAGTGTATTGAAAATTCAGGGCTTGTCCAAAGTCACAGAGCTGGAAGGATGAGGAGCCCAGAATTGAGCCCTGGGGCTACCTGAATGCATTGCCTGAACTTCCGTACCTGTCTCTCTCAAGAAATGCTTGGTGAATGATTGACTGAGGCTAGGGAAGCCATGTCAGTTTGAGTCCGTTTTCTCCGAGGAACCTGAAGTCCCTGTGTGGGCAGAGGAATCCATGGACTCTGAGAGGCTGGTAGAGAGTGTGTTCCTGGTCTGGGGGATTTCTGCTGAAAATATTCACCTTCAGGTTGGCCTTCTATTGGCAGGGTCTCGTACCAGAATACATTCTTTTATCTCTGTGGACTTACCCCAAAACAATGAACCTCCATTTGTTCATCTACAGATTGCTGACAGTAACAGTACTTTATTTTGGGCTACATGCTAAATATTTTACGGGCTTGAGCTATTCACACAGAAAGTGAAGCAGAACGAGTCTGACTCATATTGATGTTTCAAGTTGTATTCAACTTGCCTGGTTTTCATAAAACAGACATGCTTGGTTTTCATAAGCATATTGAGGGAGACTCATTTCATAAAGAAGATATGGACTTTGCTACATTTTGTCACTCCACTTTTCATGATATTTGGGCACAAGAAATTATTTATTTTCTTTTTGACTCAGGTATAAGGGAGCAACAACACCAGAGTGATAGTAAATGCCAACTGACCCTTGTCTTTGGGACATGGATAATAGAAACAGTAGGGTCTGTGGCAAATTGGGTAGTTCCTGATATCTAAGTGTTAACACACAGCATCAGTTGACTGAAAACATGTTGGCATGGGGGTCAGTATTTTAAGATCTCATGAATTATTTTCATGTATAGTTTTGTAAAAATAAGAAAGGAGACTTCATGTGCATTTAAGAAACACATTAACATCCAGATGTGTGCATACGAAATTGGGTTGGCATCTAAAAGACATTTTCTAAAGACACTATCCTGGCCCAAAGATAGCATAGGTATAAAGATACCAAAGGTCATAACTATGGTTGATTTCCATTCAAGATCCACCTTTTTGGGAATTCCAAGGTCACAGAGATATGGATATTGACTGGTTCACTCAGAGGTTCAAAGAGTTTCTTCATGAATTCCATCAGAGGAGGCTGTTTCCCCCAACTCCAAGCTTCCTGTAAAATAGGATCACCCCAAGATCCATCCCCATTATGATGAACACATTGAACCATGACCTCCATGAACACACACTCACAATGTGGTATTTTGGGAGATTATTTGGACATAGGCAAAATAAAATTGCTTCGTTTCCCAGGGAGCTGTAGACCACAATGCTCTCTTTTAAAACAAGAAATTTGTCTTGATCCTCAGGTAGCAGTCAGATCCTTTCTGGAAGGAGACTGTAGGTCAGAACACGAAGTATATTTATAAGGAAACATGGACCCCAGAATATTTTTCTGATAATTGTTTCTAAACTTTGCCAGGGAACATGGAACTTCCCCCCACTGACTTTGCATGGACCTTTAGCCCTCCTGTGATCTCCTCCCAACTTCTGCCTTGATTGTTCTATTCCAAGCAGGTGGAGAATCTTAGCCCAAGCTGTGTAGCTCTTCCCCTGTTGGCTCAGCCTGTCATTCCAAACTCATTTACACACACACACACACACACACACACACAGCACACACACTCCATCTGGGACACACTCAACCTCCCCCTACCTACCAATATTTCCTGAATACTTGGTCCACTTGCTTGCTCCCTTCCAGCTTTTGATTCTGCTGTTCCCCTTACTTGGAATGCCCCTTCAGTCCTAATTTATGAGGCACACACCTGCTCATCCTTCAAGATTCATCTCAAATGTCATTTCCTCCCTGCTGGTGTCATTGGTCCCTTCATCCTTTGCTGTGCCCTCCACCTTTTCATGGATGTTCATGGAGAGAAACAGACTCATTGCCAGTTAGTGTATACAATGTGCCAGCATCATGCTGAGGCTGTGCTATTATTTCACATCTTGATATGCTGAGAAAATAATGCACTTGCATTATACTGCACTGGGGAGCCTGGAGAGGTTTGGGGCCCCAGCAAGGCTGTCCACAACAGGTTCCCTCCACCTCCTCATGCTCCCAGGACCAAGAGGGTTATTGGAGCAAACATGGACTCCTGGGGAAATATGTAAGGCTCATTGACTTTTCCCCACATGAACCCTAGGAGGAAGTGCACGTGGATCTTCATGGTACAGTCATGGAGCTGAGGCTCAGGTGGGCTGAGCAAATGTCTGGCACACCACTGGAGAAGAATTAAATGGAAGCCACTTCCAATATTCCTATTAAAAAGAAATTAATGTACCCAAACTCTGATAAATTGTAAACTTTCACTTTCTCTCTCTCTCCTCATTCTAAATGTACATATTTTCAAATATAAGAATATTACAAGCCTTACAAAATAATTGGTATTTTTAAAAGTTTATCTATTGGTGAGAGAGAAAGAGAGAGAGAGAGAGGAGTTGAGAGAGAACAATGTGTGAGCGAGGGAGGGGCAGAAAGAAGGGAGAAAGAGAGAATCCTAAGCAGGCTCCGTGCTGTCAGCTCAGAGCCCATTGAGGGTCTTGAACCCATGAAGCACAAGAGGATGACCTGAGCTGAAATCAATAGTTGGACACTTAACCACCTGAGCCACCCAGGCAGCCCTAGCCTTACAAATAATTATAAAGTTGGTTCTCTTGCCCCATATCTCACCCAATGTTTTCTATCATTCATCATTTACATTATATGCTACGTTTATAAAACCACTGAACCAATATGGATACATTATTACTAGTTGAACTTCATATTTTGTTCAGCCCTCCATACTTTTTACCTAGTATTCTTTTAAAAATCATTAATAAACTATTTTGAAGAGTAGTTTTTGGTTCCCAGAAAAATATCCAGAGAATTATCACATATACCCTGTCATTCTCTGACACAGCTAATGGCCCTTGACAACACCCTCCACTGGGGAGGTACAATCATTATAGTTGATGAACCTTTCTTGACACATTATAATTACTCAAAATCCATATTTTCCAAAATAGCTCACTCTTTTTTTTTTCAGTGTTATTATTGTGATTTATTTATTTTTTTTTCTTTCTTTGTTTATTTATTTATTTTTTTTACAAATAGTTTATTGTCAAATTAGTTTCCACATAACACTCAGTGCTCATCCCCAAAGTGGCCCTCCTCCATGCCCATCCCCCCTCCCCCCCACATCCATCAGTCCTCAGTTTTTGTCAGCATTCAAGAGTCTCTCATGGTTTGCCTCTCTCCCTTTTTTTAATTTTTATTTTTTAAATAGTTTATTGTCAAGTTGGTTTCCATATACCACCCAGTGCTCATCCCCACAAGTGCCCTCCTCCATGCCCATCACCCCCCTTCCCCTCACCCCTATCAGCCCTCAGTTTGTTCTAGGCATTCAAGGGTGTACAATCTATGTATTTTGACAAACGTATAATGGCATATTTCCACAATTATGGCATCATGCAGAGTACTTTCACTGCCCTAAAAATCCTGCGTGCCACCTATTTATCCCTTCTTCTCCCAACACCTGGTAATCTTCAATCTTTTTTTTTTTTTTTTTACTGTTTTCATGGTTTTGCCTTTCACAAATATCATATAGTTAGAATCATACCAATTTATTCTTTTCAGATTGGCTTCTTTCACTCAGTCATATGATTTTGAATTCCTGCCATGTCTTTTCATGGCTTGATAACTCATTTCTTTTTAGCACTAAATAATATTCCATTGTCTGGATGGTCCACAGTTTATCTATACTCCTACTAAAGGGCATATCGGTTTCTTGTGACACGTTTTCGGAGTTATGAATAAAGCTGTTATAAACATTCATGTGGAGATTTGGATGTGGACATAAGTTTTCATCTCCTAATGGATGATCTCAGCCAAGATTCCACATGAAAGTTAACACTCATGACTCTTCAAGTTCCTCTCATCTGTGATGATTCTTAGCTGCTCCTTTTTTTCTGACGACCTTGAGAGTTTTCAGGAGACTGGGCAGGTATTTTGAGACTGCATCCCTTTTGGAACTTGCCTGGTGTTTTTCTCATGATTGGGGTTATGTCATTCTTCTTTTAATCAAAGATTTAAATGATGGATTCCAAGTTTCCATGGGGAGTTCCATAAAGTCTGAATGATACTCAAAGATTAAGGCTGGTAGTTGAATGCATGTCTCATGCAGTCGGGTCACTGGCAGGTGACTTCAAGTTCAAAAGCTGATTTTACATTTTACTCTCATTTGTTAGGTACTGTAATATGGTTCTTTGACATGGGGGCTGGTACCTGTAAGTGCAATCACCATTCTAATACTGAGTGAGATTTTGTTCTGAGCTGAATCTTAACTGTGCAGTAATGCCAGGCCAAATTTGGTAGAAAATCAGTCCCTTCACCAAAAGTGACCTCATGTTTAGAGAGAATGCCAAGTTGATGCATCAAAGCAATATTACTCTGTCAAATCATGTGCTTTGAAAACTTATTCATTGGCAGAAAAGGAGGAAACTGGCTAAACAACATCAGCTGAAAGCTAGTTCGGTGGCAAAAAACATTCATCTTAGACCTACTGAACAGTATTGGCATTTCCAGTTTAAAGTGCTCGTTAGTAATGGGATTTCTGAACCCCTATTCAGAAAATCAGATGATGCATAGTGCTAAAGGTTTACTTCAGAAGCGGGGTGATGGGCATGGAGGAGGGCACTTGTTGGGATGAGCACTGGGTGTTATATGGAAATCAACTTGACAATAAACTATTTAAGGAAGAAAAAAATGTAAAATTATTGACAAAAATAAGCAAGTTACAAGGGAACACAAAAAATATAATTCCAAACACATAAAAGACAAAAACATGCATAATCAAATAATCTATATTTTAAAGTGATCTGTATAGATGGTAAAATCATAGAGAAGACTGCAGGAATATTCACAACAATGGTTTTCTCTAATAGAGGAGAAAAAGAAATGTGATCAGAGAGGCACAAAGAGGGGATTTTAAGTGATAGAAATTATTATCATTCTAATATACTGTTATAATATTAAACGTGAAAAGAAAAAGCACGGGTATTATTTTATTATCATTCTTTAAATACTACATGTATATTTTCTATGTAGCACTTTTGTATGTAAAACAGATTTACAATAAAGATAAATAAATATCCATAGATCCCCTGTAAAAAAATAAATAAAAAATATAAACTTAGCATCATCACTAAGTAAAAAATAGTCGGAGAAAGACAAATACCATACGATTTCACTCATCATGTGGAATATAAGAAACAAAACAAATGAACAAAGAGAAAAAAAGAAAAACAAAAAACCAGACTCTTAACTACAGAGAACAAACTGGTGCCAGGGGCATAGGGATGGGTGAAATAGGTGAGGGGGGATAAGACTACACTTACTGTGATGAGCACTAAGTAATGTATAGAATTGTTGAAGCCTATATTGTACATCTGAAACATTGTATGTTAATTATCTTGAATTTTTAAAAAGAGAAAAATAAACATTTTGGTATCATCAAAAAAAAAAAAAAGAAAGAAAGAAAGAAAAAGAAAAAAGACCCCACAGAGTTGATAGGGGACAGCATTTGGTATGAGTGCTAATTGAAAGTCTATTAAAGTTTATTTATCTTAGCTTTTTTTGCAATGCGTTTGCCACCAGAGCATGGGTGTCATGAAAACCACCACTAAACCTAAAGCAAAATGGAAAAGGAAAAGACTCGTATCAACATCATTGTCATTGGACATGTAGTGTTGAGAAGTCTACCACTACTGGTCATCTGATCTCCAAATGTGGTGGGATCAACGAAAGAACTTCAAAAAATTTGAGGAGGCTACTGAGATGGGAAAGGGCTCTTTCAAGTGTGCCTGAGTCTTGGAGAGACTGAAAGCTGAATGTGAACACGGTAACACCATTGGTATCTCCCTGTAGAAATTCAAGATCAGCAAGTATTATGTGACCATCATGGGTGCTCCAGAACACAGATTTTATCAAAAACTTGATTACAGGCACATCTCAGGCTAACTGTGCCATCCCGATTGTCACTGCTGGTGATGGTGAATTTGAAGCAGGTCTCTCTAAGAGTGGACAGAACTATGGGCATGCCCTTTTGACTTACACACTGGGTGTAAAGCAACGTATTGTTGGTGTTAACAAAAGAATTCCACTGAGCCTCTGGAAGTCAGCACGTACATTAATAAAATTGGCCACAGCCCTGACACAGTAGCATTTGTGCCAATTTCTGGTTGGAAAGGTGACAGCATGCTGGAGCAAATGCTAACATGGCTTGGTTCAAAGGGATGGAAAGTCAACATACAGATGGTAATGCCAGTGGAACCACATGCTTAAAGCTCTGGATTGCATTCTGCCACCAACTAGTCCAGCTGACAAGCCCTTGTGTCTGTCCCTCTAGGTCATCTACAAAATTGGTGGTATCGATACAGTCCCTGTGGGCCCGTGCGGAGACTTCAGTGTTCTTAAACCAGGCATGGTGGCCACCTTTGTTCCAGTGAATGTTACAACTGAAGTAAAGTCTGTTGAAATGCATCATGAAGCTTTGAGTGAGGCTCTTCCCGGGCACAGTGTCAAGACTATATCTTTCAAAGATGTTCATTGTGGCAATGTGACTGGTGACAGCAAAAATGACCCACCAATGGAAGCAGCTGGCTTCATGGCTCAGATGATTATCCTGAACCATCCAGGCCAAATTGGTGCTGGAGATGTACCTTTGCTGAATGGTCACATGGCCCACATTGCTTGCAAGTTTGCTGAGCTGAATAAGATTGATCACTATTCTGGAAAAAGGCTAGAAGATGGTCCCAAGTCCCTGAAATCTGGGGATGCTGTCATCATTGATATGGTTGCGGCAGGCCTATGTGTGCTAGGAGCTTCTCTGACTATCCTCCTTGAAGCTGTTTTGCTGTTTGTGACATGAGACAGACAATTGATGTGGGTGTCATCAAAGCAGTGGACAAGAAGGTAGCTGGAGGTGACAAGGTCACCAAGTTTTGCCCAGAAAACTCAAAAGGCTAAATGAATATTATCCCCAAAACCTGCCAACCCAGTCTTAATCAGTGGTGGAGGAATGGTCTTGGAACTGTTTGTGTCAATTGACCATTTAAGTTTAATAATAAAAGACTGGTTAATGATAATAAAGCATCATAAAACCTTCTGAAGGAATGAAGAGTGTTTTGTGGACCATTTGTGTGTGTGTGTGTGTGTCTGGCACTTTTAAGTTATTAGCTTTTAAATTTAGTACTTTTTAATGGAAATGACTAAAAATCTGCCATAGAATTTTGAGACCCATGTACAAAACTTGATCCCGCTAAAAAGCAACTCATGGTTTTGTATTAAATTAAGCCAAAAGAAAGTGCTGTTTGTGGTAGGTAAAAATGACAGAGGATGAGCAATTTTTAATAGATTTACATAATAATAATAGTTAGGGGCTTTCCCTTAAGTAATAGAGCTGTTTCAGTGTTTCATATGTTCCTTATAATTATTTTTTTAGTGTCTTATAACAAATTTTCCATATAAAGAAAGTTCATTGATCATTTTTGTGTTCTTCATACCTTTTCTTTTTTTAAAAAACATTATCACTCTAAAACACTGTAAACATCTTTTAAAGAAGTTTGATCCTTTTGGATAACATTTCCAAAATACACAGATGGCTGTACGTCTATACACACACATACACATACATGCACACACACATATCACATGTGGGTTTGCACATATATGCACACCTGCCACCTCAGTATCTCTGGGCAGAAGAGTCTACATTTAAAATTTTCATTCTCTAACTGACGTTTGTTCCAAAGTATGCCAGTTGCCCACCTGGAAAGCTGGCAAAAGGAGAAGACAAGCTTCCCTTTTTCTATGTTACTGCTGTGAGTCACCATGAGTTTGGGCAAAGGAATTGGTGCTACTGTCACATGAAGAGGTGAAGATATTTAGATGAAAATCATCAGAAAACAGCTGAAAAGGCCTGTAAGTCACCTCCATGCCCAGAGAACCAAATACTCCACATGCTGACATTGGTTGGCTCTAGGAAGTATAAGGCTGATGTCTAACCAGATATCATCCATTCTGCCATGCAATCATTTATTCACTCTGTCATTCCCTCATTCTTCTGTTCACCCAAAGAGCACTCACGAAGCACCTAAGGGCCAGGCTCTCACTGTCATTGAATGGAATCCAGTTCAGAGTGGCATGTCCTCTTCATTAAAAAGATGGCAGACAATGGGGGGAAGACAAGGATATCAATCATGAAAATATAGGAGTAATTGCTATATTGGTGGGACAGTTGGGGTGATCTGGCTGGAGACATCTAATCTCGCCAGAGGCAGAGAGAATTTCTTAAGAGCCTGAAACTGGTTAAGATACACTCATGAGCTGGAGGAAAAAGAAAAGTATTTATTCAATCATTCATTACTCAGTAATCACTCTATGCAAACTCCAATATTAGTCATGCTGGGGAATGCAAGATGAATGTGATATGTCTCTTACTTCTGAGACTGCTAGCTTAGTTGCTGGCTCACTACATGATGATTGCTATGGTGGCAACATCTTGTCACTTCCTAGCCTCAAGCCACTGATGGTTTTTTATCTGCTTATAGAATGGTGTCCAAATTTTCCATCTGAAATATGTGGCCTTTCCCTTCTTGATACCAGCCAGCTTCAAAGTCAACACCTACTACACTATATACATATGTCCCTGGGCTCCAGCTATACCTTACTGTCCACTCTTCTCCCCATATGTCAGGCTGTTTCAGGACACATTATCTCTGCCAAACTGCTATCTTTGCCTAAGATTCCATCCCACCATTATCTACCTGGCAAATTCTCCTAGTGCCCATACTCCCTGTGCCCTTAACAGATTTCAATATTTTTTCATCCAGGTTCTCTTAAAAAATTTTTTACAGACTTCATCATTATTATAGTTGATTTGTCACCTTGTTATGTATTTGCCACCATCATCCTTGGAAGTGACATCTCTAGCTTAGAGTTCAAACATGAAGCTTAGAAAGTACATAGTTGTTAGATCGAACTGAATTTTGCATTTATCATATTGTTCTGATTGTAATAATAGGAAGAAAACTGAGAACAACAGACACCAAATTGGGAATTTATTAGAAGTTTCTTATAACTCATGGAAAGTTGTGTAGGACTACTTTCGCAAAATGTACCTTTGAGATTTTAACTTATAGGAGTGACTAAATGACTGTAGGAAAGGCTAAGGCCATTGAAAGAATTTATAACTTACATTTCCCAAGAGAAGGGGGCATGCCACGCCATGTAGGGCCACATAGGGAAGCATCTGGTGGGATCAGAAAGTAGGATCGAGAGAGGGGAATGCCTGATTCAGAGCCCTTATTATGGTTTCTAATATAGGGGAATATCTATACTCTGATATTCTGACATCATGTTAAGGAAATCTTGGTGTGATAATCATGGAAATAGCAAAGAAAGCATTTTATTGTGAAATGGAGGAACACAAGTAGAGGTTTATGGTGTCCTTGTAGACAAGCCCAATAATAGGTTTTCTATTATATGGAATAATCCACAAAAATAGATCTAGAGTTTTGGGAGCTCTCTAACAACAATACCTTGGTGGAGTTGGGAGCTAGTAAAAAGTATAAGTTTGACAATAATATCTTGGTGCATTTTTTTGGGTCAGGGTGGTAAATCCAGCAGTTATGTTGTTGGAGGGTATGAACTGAAAAGTTAGTAAGGTATATATAAATATTAGTGGGATTAGTGGGATTGTGTGTAAGTAAGGGGAAGGACTTGTATGGTGGTCATGACTGGAGACCAAGGCAGGAAGCAGTGGTGCTAAGCTGATAGGGATAGTAGGAGAAGGCATTGAAGAGCAGGTGGTCCTTTACCCAGTGGGTCAAGGGGATTGACTGATAAGAGGCAGGTGTCTCCTGGGGACAGCAATAATTTTCATTAATTTCTTGAATGGCATAGATAGTAGCAACCTTTACCAGATTTCCCTTTAGTCATGGGGGATGGGGTTCATTTTGGCAGAGAGCAAGGAGTATAACAGGATCATGAGCTAAACACGTGATCTCAGAAACACAATAGAGTTCCTAATATCAAAGGAAGAAAAGCAAAATATGTCCTGTGTCCAATTTGTACCTTAGGATAGGCAGCCCATGGGCATCGCTGAGGCAGCGATTTAAGATTGAAATGAAGTTACCTCTGGTACAGGGGTTGGATTGGAGTCTAAGGTGAGGTCTTGGGTAGGGTAATGTCAACTGAGGCCATGTCATTTCCAGGGATGAGCTGGACCAGGTGATGGCATCTAGGAAGTAGGACAGAGGTAACTTCCAAATAGGAGCCCACTTGAATTGATACGGGTGTAAGCATTTTCCAATGAAAAATTGGCTTATTGGGGTATTTGGACCTCTAGATTATAAACCAAGGAAAACACCTAGACCAGTAGTAATAAGACCAACAGTCTCTAGAAGGTGTACAGCTGCACTAAACCAGTTTTATATTCAGTAGAAGTATAGGTTCAAATAAGTCCTGTGTCACAGGGACTTTGGAACAGTGTATGATGTATGGGTTTCAGAAGAATATGTGCTCTTGGTCTGACCTCCAAAGCTTAGGGGATGGGGGCAAGATAGAAAATCTATTAAAATAGATTAAGGCCTGGGGCAAAATAGAAGCTCTTTTAGTGGTTTATTTTCTCATTTGGAATAGTAAAACCAGTTGTTTGAGAAGTGTCTCAGTTACATTGGTTATCTGGGAACTATCAAGGATATAGCCATTCTGGTGAATAAGTCTTCCAGGAGTCTGGGATTGTGTGTTCTGAGGAATAACATGTGTGTCTTGGCTACTATTTGTAAGGACTGTAACTCCGAAGGGAATGCAGGGTGCCCTGGCATGGCATTGTATCGTGGCCTTAGTATACATAGAGGCATGATTTGGATTGATATTTTGGATATTTGTGAGAAAAGAGATTCCCAGAGTTCTTTACACTAAAGGGGACATTTTTAGGCAATGGACCAACTGCTTATAACAAATATGGAGATAGAGCCACTTATTCAATTAAAATAAGTCTCTGGCCCTTGCTTTGTATTGAGAGGCAAATTAACTTCCAGAGACTGGGATTGTCTTTGCCAATAAGTTAACTCAGGTTTGGTGCAAGAATTTCATAAACCAATAAGCATACAGGATTATGTCTTTTAATAGGCTATAAAGAAATAACATACTCTAAGCCAATGATTGATTAATCACATTGTCATTTCAGGCAAGGACAGGTGAAAGGAATAAAGTCCAAGTTTAGTTGGGGTGTACCTTTATACTAGTTGGTATTAGAGAAATTCAACTGCCAGTGCAAAGTAAAGACTCTTTGTTGCTAGAACAAGTTGCTAGGGAACAATGGTGCTCGTGTTGACAGGCAAAAGGGTCTTCTTCTTAGAGCCAGGCTACTGCAAGGCTTTTGCCACTGTAGGTAAAGCGTGGCCTTTACCGTGGCAGGAACTCATTGCCCCATGTCTTTGGAGAGCTCTTTCAGATCAGCCAAGTGTAGCCATGCCCAAATCAAACACTCTCAGATTATCCTCATACACTCTTGGTATTGAGATAAAATGTCCCTTTGCCATAACTGCTTCTTCGTATGTTTTTTTAAAAAAAAATTTAAATGCTTATTTATTTTTGAGAGAGACAGAACATGGGCAGGGGAAGAACAGAAAGAGGGAGACACAGAATCTGAAATAGGCTCCAGGCTCTGAGCTGTCAGCACAGAGTCCGATGTGGGGCTCAAATTCATGAACTGTGAGATCATGATCTGAGCTAAAGCTGGATGTTTAACCAACTAAGCTACCTAGGTGCCCCTTCGCGTGTTTTTCTTGATAGGCCCCCGAGTGGGGCCCCTCACCAGCCACACTACTGACTTCTTATCGAGAACAATGAATAAGACGATGACAACCTCACACAACTTACTTCATTTTTGTATCAGAACAACTTTACTTCTAAAAACAACTTCATTTTTCTGTCTTTGTCATGAACAAGTGGGTTTGAAATCTTAGCAAGCCAATACACAATAATACATATATATTTAATTTTATACATTTAACTTTTAATTTTTATTTTTTTAGTTAATTTATTTTTAATTTATATCCAAGTTAGTTAGCATATAGTGCAACAATGATTCCAGGAGTAGATTCTTTAATGCTCCTTACCCATTTAGCCCATCTCCCCTCCCTCTACCCCTCCAGCAACCCTCTGTTTCTATATTTAAGAGTCTCTTATATTTTGTCCCACTCCGTGTTTTAATAATTTTTGCTTCCTTTCCCTTATGTTCATCTGTTTTGTATCTTTTTTTTTTAATATTTTTATTTATTTCTAGGAGAGAGAGAGACAGTGTGAGCAGGGGAGGGTCAGAGAGAGAGGGAGACACAGACTGAAACAGGCTCCAGGCTCTGAGCTGGCAGTCAGCACAAAGCCTGATGTGGGGCTCGAACCCATGAACCGCGAGATCATGACCTAAGCGAAAGTCGGACGCTTAACTGACTAAGCCACCCAGGCGCCCCTGTTTTGTATCTTAAATTCCTCATGTGAGTGAAGTCATATGATATTTGTATTTCTCTGACTAATTTTGCTTAGCATAATAAGCTCTCGTTCCACCCATGTAGTTACAAATGGCAAGATTTCATTCCTTTTGATTGCCAAGTAATACTTCATTGCATAGATATAGACATAGACATAGATGATATAGATATAGATATATACTATATCTTCTTTATCCATTCATCTGTTGGTGGTCATTTGGGCCCTTTCCATACTTTGCTATTGTCAATAGTGCTGATATAAACATTGGGAAGCATGTGCCCTTTGATAACAGCACCCCTGTATTCCTTGGATAGATACCTAGTAGTGCAATTGTGGAGTCATAGGGTAGTTCTATTGTTAATTTTTTGAGAAACCTCCATACTGTTTTCCAGAGCGGTTGCACTAGTTTGCATTCCCACCAGCAGTGCAAAAGAGATCCTCTTTGCATCCTTGCTAACATCTGTTGTTGTCTGAGTTAATATTAGCCATTCTGACAGGTGTGAGATGACATGTGATTGTGGTTTTGATTTGTATTTCCCTGATGATGAGTGATGTGGGGCATTTTTTCATGTGTTGGTTGGCCATCTGGATGTCTTCTTTGGAGAAATGTCTACTCATGTGTTGTGCCCATTTCTTCACTGGATTATTTGTTTTTTGGATGTTGATTGGATAAGTTCTTTATAGATTTTGGATACTAACCCTTTATCTGATATGTCATTTGCAAAGATGTTCTCCCATTCTGTCAGCTGCCTTTTAGTTTTGCTGATTGTTTCCTTCGCTGTGTAGGAGATTTTTATTTTGATGAGGTCTCAATAGTTCATTTTTGCTTTGGTGTCCCTTACCTCCAGAGATGTGTTGAGTAAGAAGTTGCTGCGGCTAAGGTCAAAGAGGTTTTGCCAGCTTTCTTCTCAAGAATTTTGATGAATCCCTGTCTTAGATTTAGGTCTTTCATCCATTTTGAGTTTATTTTTGTGTCTGGTGTAAGAAAGTGGTCCAGGTTCATTTTTCTGCATGTCGCTGTCCAGTTTTCCCAGCACCATTTGCTGAAGAGACTGTCTTTGTTCCATTGGATATTCTTTCCTGCTTTGTCAAAGATTAGTTAATTTGTGGGACCATTTCTGGGTTCCCTATTCTGTTGCTTTGAGCTGAGTGTCTGTTTTTGTGCCAGTACCATACTGTCTTGATGATTACAGCTTTGTAATACATCTTGAAGTCTGGAATTGTGATGCTTCCAGCTTTGGTTTTCTTTTTCAAGATTGCTTTGACTCTTTGGGGTCTTTTCTGGTTCCATACAAATTTTAGGATTGTTTGTTCTAGTTCTGTGAAGAATTCTGGTTGATAGGGATTGCAATAATGCATATATATTTTTAATTTAATTACCTTCCCCCCCCCCTTATAGTTAGGGATTTTTTTTCTTTTTTAACTTTCAGTTGCTTAAAGCCTCAGTTTTTAGATTCTGTCTCTGGCTGATGGGAAGGAAAAGGTACAGGAAGGGGGCCAGTGATCTAGGCAGAAGCTTCCCCCTGTGGCAGGTCTGTCTACAACTTAATCATCCCTTTCACCACCTCCTTTTTCTCTTAAACAGAATCTTTTAGAATGACATGTCTCCAGAAGACTAAAATTGTCTTTATACTTTTTTTTTCCCCCTCTCCTATCTGGAAGACCTCTTTTCCCCCTTTGGGTATTTACCTTATAAGCTCATGGTGGTCTTGAGTGGCCTCAGTTGTGACTGGCAGCCTCCCTTAATAGGGGGTCCCAGTCAACCTCAGAGGGGCTGAGGTCTACATACAAGAAAGCAATGGTGGTAGAATCCTGAGTTTCAATAATTTAGTTATAAGAAGAGGCTCTTAGCGTGTTGGTAAGCAGGAGAACTCAGGAGTACCCAAATACATTGTCCAAGTGAGAAGCCTCTTCGGGTGTTTCAGGAAGAGCAGGAACCAAATACTCTTCCTCTTTTCCTTTTTTTTTATTAAGCCTTGGGACATCAGAGTCCAAAGATGTGATCCCTTATACCACACCAAGTCAAGGGATGAATCATAGGATCAGCAAGGCAAGCAACAACAAAGAAATTTGCCCTTAAAGCAACACTTAAAGTTTTGGGAGACAGCTATGGTTTTCCACAGAGAAGGTGCCCTATACCTAGCTATTGATCAGGGGAAACACACTAGTTCAAATTTGGAATCAAAGATGTGTCTCTAGAAGGTGACAATGCTTAGGAGACCAGACTGATAGTCATTGTTGCTCTCTGATGAACTGTCGTAGGGGGACTTTATTCACCTGGGACTTATTTGTCCACCAGAGTAAGACATTTGTTACAAATAGAGAGCACCCCTTGGGCTCAGTGTCAGGCTCCTATGCCCTCTGTGGTGGCCTCTGGTGGTGGTCTAATGGTGCCACCAGGGGAAATGGTCAGTCTCAGCACCCTCAGAGCACTCATCAGGAACCCCTCCATGCTTCTCACTCCCACACAGCCTTTGTTGTGTCAGTTAGCTCTGGAAGCCACTTTGATCCCTCCTTGGAGGCCTCTAAAACCCCTTACTTGTGCTAAGCAAGAATCTGGGTGGATATCTGGCCACAGTTTAGGTTAGAAAACTATGGAAAGACATAGCAGACACAACACAAGGCAGTGGAAGTTAAGCACCAGCACCGCAAGCCAGCAGTGCTACCCGAGCAAAGCTGGCTGCAGAGCAGAGTCAGCTGGTGTCCCAAAAACATCTAGAGGCTTGGTCCTCAGGGTGCTATGGTTGAGTCATCCACTAATTGTTCTATTTGTCTCAAAATAGATCCCTGGTGCTTACATATATGGAGGTGATTGGGTGACAACAAAGATTAATGACATTAAAACAAGAATTTATTACTAATATTTCTCAAAAGAAAGGCACACAGCATGCCACATGGGCCATAGGAGAAGCATGGCTTTGGTCAGGAGGCAGAATCAGGAGGGAGGAGAAAGCTTACTCAGAGCCCTTATTGCAGGAATTTTATTTGTTTTCTTTTAATTTTTTAAATTAAGTTTATTTATTTATTTTAAGAGAGAGGGCATGAGAGACTGAGCACAAAGGGGGAGTGCTGGAGAGAAGGAAAGACAGAATTCCAAGCAGGCTGTGCACCATCAATGAAGAACCAGATGTGGGATTTGAACTCACAAAATGTGAAATCATGACCTGACTTGAGATCAAGAGTTGGATGCATAACCAACTCTGCCACCCAAGTGCCCCTGCAGGTAATTTTTTTTTAAAGTCTATTTATTTATTTTGAGAGAGAAAGTGGAACTGAGAAAGGAGTAGAGAGAGAGAGAGAATTCCAAGCACGCTCAACACTGATAGTGTGGCTCAATGCAGGGCTCAAAGCCAGCCTTGAACTCATGAACTGTGAGATCATGACCTGAGCTGAAGCCAGATGCTTAAGTGACTGAACCACCCAGGAGCCACATATTGCAAGTATTTGAGGGGAAGACCCTTTCCTTTGAAAATTTCAACATAACACAAAGGCAAAGTAGACTAAACAGTTGAGGATAGGCAAGTGTGAATAATTCTGGAGATTTGGAACAGAGTGGCTAGCTGTCTGGTATCCAGCTATGGGCTGACTTACTATTGGCTCGGTGTGTAACAGTTAACAAAGGGAATGATTGGCTTGCATATGGGAGGTGTGCCCCTAGGCAAGCTGTTGTTTATCTTTAGGAATCAGCTGGCCCTGGGTGGGGCATTTTCTTCCTTAACCTGTAGGTCCTTCAAGATGTCAAAACATCACACAATACAGAATGTACATTACATAATGAATACCATCACCTAGACACACAGAGTTAGGGGTTGAAGCTCTGTTCTCACATCACTTCTCAGTTTTCTCTGCATGTGTGCTTTGTTTTTTCTCTTCTGCTTTTCTCCATGTGGTTGGAAACATGGGTGTCAGCAGCTCTGAGCTGAGCTGCAATGTGGAAATCTCAGGCGGAGACTTTGATAAGTTGGACTGGAGTCATGTTCCTTCCATTGGACCCCTCCTCCCTGGCAAATAGCAGGATTCTGGGGTGAATGGCCCAGTCACCTAAAACATGTGGTTGGATTTACAGGGATTTGTAAGAGGAACAATTGTTCTCAAAGGTGTGGATAGCTGTTCACAGTAGAGAGGGACTCTATAGATTTCAGGTCTGCACTGGAAGAAAGTTATGGATAAGGTAGAGAAGCAAGTGAGCAGGAGGGCATTCTAGATTCACCTGAGGCTGCATCCAGATCAATGGCTCCCAATCTTCCCAGGCATGAGAAGCGTTTATGATACCCACAGCCTGGCCAGACCTCCCCACCACAGCACTCACACATTTACCAAAAGTGCTGGAGCAACAATTCGGTGAGGATGACAGCAGCTATCACAAGAGCTATTAGTACAACAGTTTGTGTGATGAGCTCACTCAGTCCCTGCTTACAGATAGGTGCTAGCCTTAGCCACAGGCAGAGAGGAAGAAAAGATCACAGACAGCGAGTGACTGGTGAAGCCAGGGCTCCAAATCAGGTCATGGAGACTCTAACAAAATCCTTGCACTTACTCTAGGCTGTTGCCAAAAAGTATCACAAAGGAAATTTGGTAATCTCTTCGCATTGAATTAATCCCAATGCTATATATTCTCGTTGTCATTTGAGCATGAATTGTGCATCTATTTATAAGAATGTCACAAATATCCTCCCGAAACCCTTCCATACCTCCCCTCAAGCCCACAGCCTCTCCACTCCTCCTACCTGACAGCACCTCCTCTGCAATCTTGGGTCCAGTGGTTAGAAAACTCTGAGATCACATAGGCTGCCACCTTCACTTGGGAAAGTATTGGCCACTCTGCTCCAGATGGGGAAGAGGTGAACGTACCAGTAGTTTGTCACCAGCTGATCCAGGTTTGTCCTTAGAACTTACAAGGTTTTCAATAGGAAAGCTGAGCTCTGAGAGTGACAGTGTCATCTGAGTGTGACAGCAGGGAGAGAAAGACAATAGAGTTTCACCCACAGTGTAAGGGGGAGTGGGGTTGGATTTAGTAACATAATGTCCTCTTCTGTTAACATCAAATGATTTAAAAACATAAAAGGAGTCATTAAACTTTTCCTAGTTTCTCTTTAAAGCAATCATCTGAATGAATTCAAAGATTTATTTTGTCTTAGATTTAAACTTCTTCTAACCACGTTCTATAACAGATTTTTCATGTTTCTTGTCAGTCCTATTTAGGTTGATGTTCTTCTCAGTATGATTGGGGGACCCATGTTCCCAGTTTTCAGGAGCATTGGTGACTCCATATCACAGCCATGTAGTGATCATATCCTGGAAAAGCATATTAGGATATAAAGAGATTTTCCTTCTCCTTGAATATTTCCATCTCTTTTCTCTTGATTGATGATCATACTACACTCCCACATGGCACCATATCATTGCTAAAGCCTTTACCACACCTTACTATGTGACACTTTTATCACAACACTGTCAAAAGTGGTTGTTATTTTATTCTTAATTAATTAATTCATTTATTTATTGGGCGTGGCCATTATTTTAAATTGAATTAATGATGAGCAAACTGACCTAAATGACTTCTGTAAAGTCCCAGAACTGGGGTGCCTGGGGGCTCAGTCGGTTAAGCGTCAGAATTTGGCTCAGGTCATGATCTCACGGTTTGTGGGTTTGAGCCCCGCGTCGGGCTCTGTGCTGACAGCCAGCACAGAGCCTGGAGCCTGTTTCGGATTCTGTGTCTCCCTCTCTCTCTGACCCTCCCCTGCTCACGCTGTCTCTCTCTCTCTCTCAGAAATAAATAAAACATTTAAAAAATTAAAAAAATAAAGTCCCAGAAATCATTTCTCTCAGGTGCACCAGATCTCCAGCTCCTGGTACAGCCTTTCTTCTGCTCTGACAGATAAAAGATGAAAAGTGACATCGTAACTCCAAATGGAGCCTGATGGCACCTAAGGACAGGATTCTGGAAGAATCCAGGAGTTGAACTTCTGGTAAGACTCGAGGTTGCCACCTGACCTGGCAGTGTTTCCAGTGGCAACGGGGGCCTAGTGAGGAAGGAGAGGCAGAAAGGGAACAAGGTTCCCTGGGACTTGTAGAGTTGAGGCTGAATAATTAAAAGGTGAGCGGTATGGTGATATACCTTCACATTAACCTGGTCACACTTTGCTACAGCTGGGCCTCTCACTTAGCTGTGCCCAGAGCTGTCCCATCCCCCAGAATGCCTGCCATAGCTGGTCAGCCTCATCCTACTGCGCCAGGGGTTAGCCCTCCCACCCGTGCACCCACAGTAGTCATGGCTGATCATTGCTGACAGCCAGACTGAGGCCAGCCTTGCATACCTGCACATCTCTGGTAGTCGCAGCCCAGCCACAAGAGGTGGGTATATGCCTGGTTGTGGTGATCAGGGTTGTGGGAGGGGATGGTTGTGCTATTGGGCACCACAGAATACTTTTGACACAAAGGTCAAAGATCACCACTTATTAAGCTGACCTACTTAATAAATAGTAACAAACTCAGAGAGTCAGACAAAATGCAGAGGCAGAGAATTATGATCCAAATGAAAGAGCAAGATAAACCCTAGAAAAAGAGCTAAATAAAATGGAGGTAAGCTGTCTACCTGGTAAAGAGTTCAAAGTAATGTTATAAAGACACTCACTGGACTTGAGAAAAGAATAAGTAAACTTAGCACTTTAGCAAAGAGAAAAAAACATGAGAAAAATCCAGTCAAATATGAAGAATATAATAACTAAAATGAAAAATGTACTAGAGGGCATCAATAGCAGAACGGGATACAGAAGAATGGATCAGTGATCTGGAAAACAGGGTAGTAGAGAGCAAGAAAGTTGAACAGCAAAAAAACAAAACAAAACAAAATAAAATAAAATAAAATAAAATAAATACAAAGAAGAAAGAAAAGAAAATGAAAAATGAAGGTAGGCTAAGGGATCTTTGATATAACATCAAGAGTAAAAACACTGGCATTATAGGGATTGCAGAGGAGAAGATAAAGAAGAGAGGGCAGACAATTTATTTGAAGAAATAATAGATGAAACTTTCCTCCCCTGGGAAAGGAAGCAGACATCTATGTCCAGGATGCTGAGAGCCTCCAAACAGGAAAACCCCCAAGTAGTCCACAACAAGACACATAAAAATTAAAATGGCAAATTTTAAGATACAGAGAGAATCCTAAAAGCAGCAAGAGAAAAGCAAACTTTTATGTACAAGGGAAACCCCATAAATCTATCAGTTGTTTTTTCAGTAGAAACTTTGCAAGCCAGAAGGGAGTGGCATGATACATTCTCAAAGTGCTGAAAGGGAAAAACCTACAACCAAGAATACTCTACCAGGGCAAGGTTATCATTTGGAATTGAAGGAGAGGTAAAGAGTTTGCCAGAGAGACAAAGTTAAAGGAGCTCATCACTATTAAACTGGCCCTATAAGAAATATTAAAGGGACTTCTGTAAGTGGAAAAGAAAAGGCCATAATTGGAAGTAAAAAAAAAAAATATGAAAAGAAACAACCTCACTGGTAAAAACAAGCATGTAGTATATGTAGTAGATTAATCATTTGTAAAGCTAGTGTGAAGGTTAAAAGACAAAGGTAGTAAAATTAATTATATCTACAAAAATTAGTCAAGGGATATATAAAATGAAAAGATGTAAAATATGATATCATATACATAAAATATGGAACATAAACATAATACATACACACACATAAAAATATAATGTTTTAAAATGGGTTCAAACTTCATCAACTTAATATAGATTGCTATATACATAAGATGTTGTCTATGAACCTCAGGGTAATCACAAACCAAAAACCTATAATAGATACACAAAAAAATAAAGAGTAAAGAATCCAAATACAACACTAAAAAAAAAAGTCATCAAATTATAAGGGAAAAGAGAAAGAAAAGAAAAGAACAGAGAAGAATTAGAAAACAATTAGGAAACAATTAACAAAATGGCAATAAGTGCATACCTATCAATAATTATTTTAAATGGGGAGCCTGGGTGGCTCAGTCGTTTAAGTGTTTGACTTTGGCTCAGGTCATGATCTCACAGTTTGTGGGTTTGAGCCCCATGTCGGGCTCTGTGCTGACAGCTCAGAGCCTGGAGCCTGCTTTGGATTCTGTGTCTCCCTTTCTCTCTGCCCCTCCCCTGCTCGCACTCTGTCTGTCTCTCTCAAAAATAAATAAACATTAGAAATTTTTAAAAAATAATAATTACTTTAAATGTAAATAGACTAAGTGCTCTAATCAAAAGACATAGGATGACTAAGTCAATTTAAAAAACCCCAAACATCTGTATGCTACTTATAAGAGACTCACTTCAGATCTAAAGACCCATATTGTTGGGAGCCATTCTGAGCCCACTAGTCAAGAAAGCTCCTGGTGAGGTTAAAGCAAGTTTGTACGGTCTCTTGCCAATAAGTTGACACCAATATCCACCCCCACTCAATTATTTCTGCTTGAGTACCGACCCCCAAGGTACCTTGGTGATCGGTATTGGGAGTGACTTGTCCCCTTATTCTGGACCTGGTATGATGATTGCACCTTGTGAAGGAACTTATTGTGGGAACATCTTTTGATTATGGGAACAGACATCGTGTCCCTAGCAGGCCCTGTTTCCCTCCATACTTTCCCTTGATCTATGAACAGGTTAATGACCCTTACTCATAAAAGATTGACCTTTATGTGTACAATTCTGTTTCTACTGTTGTGTTAGTCTTAGAGGTTCATACAGCTCAACATGTAAGTCAGGTAACCAGAAATGTCTCTCAAGCCCTAGCTATTCAAGAAATCATAAAACTAGACACAAAGGCAAATGCACTCAAAGAGGCTATTCTATGTATTGAAAATGAGCTAAACTCTTTAAAGGTATGGTTGGCTCTCCGGTGCCAGAAAGAATATAACTGGAAAACCAAGTCTTGCCCAGAGACAAAGAGCCTAACTTAGAGAGAGGGAACAGATAAGAGCAGAACATAAGTTACCACATATACCTTTGCTAACTGGTGATGTATAGCAGCCCCTTCCCTAAGGCCTACATTCCACAAACCCCTTCCCTTACCCTGGCAGCTGTGCTGAGGACGGATAGGAGGATCTACAAACCTGTAACTTAATCTTAGTGTTATTAAAATGTGAGCACCTTGTTATTTTCTTAGTTACTCAACGTCACTACAATTGGGGTAGTTCTGCAAGAAGACTTCTGTAAAACCTGTTTCTGTACATTTTCCAAAACATCTTATCACAGAGAACTAATCATTGTAAAAATTCCATTTTCTGATGCCATGTTAACATTTGACCTATAAGTAAAGACACCAAAACTGACGGGACAGAGATGTCTGCCTGGTGATCAGAAAGAATCTCGGGGCTCTCTCACTCCCTCCCTTGCTGACACCGTCCATTCTTCAGGGACTCCTGGACCTGGCCGGAGCTGGACTCCGGTACCATATAAACTGAAAGCAAAAGAGACTGAAAAAGATATTCCATGCAGTGAAAAGAAGTTGGATAGCAATACTTATATCAGACAAAATAAACTTTAAAACAAAACCTTTAATAAGAGACAGCAAAGAATTATGTAATTTTAAAAACATCAATTCAACAAGAGAACATAGCAATTGTAAATATTTAGGCATCCAACATAGGAGTACCAAAATATACAAAACAAATATTAACATACATAAACAGATAAATTAACAGTAACAACTGTATTAGATTTTAACATCTCACTTGCATTAATGAATAGGTCATTCAGACAGGAAATCATTAGGGAAACAAAAATTTTGAATGACACATTAGACCAGATGAACTTACTAGCCATATACAGATCATTCCATCTATAAACAGCAGAATACACATTCTTTTCAAGTGGGACATCCTCCAGGATAGATTACATATTAGGCAATGAAACTAGTCTCAGTAAGGGGTGCCCTGATGGCTCAGTTGGTTAAGCATCTGACTCTTGATTTCAGCTCAGATCATAATCTCATGGTTTGTGAGTTTGAGCCCTGTGTTGGCTCTGTGCTAACAGCCCTGTTTGGGATTCTTTGTCTCCATCTCTCTCTGCCATCTTCTACTTGTGCTCTCTCTCAAAAATAAATACACATTAAAAAACTAGCCTCAATAAATTTTAGAAGATTGATTCCATACCAAGCATCTTTTAAAAAAAAAAAATCACAACAGTGGGAAATTAGAAATCAATTTAAAAAAACACACAAAACACCCAAACCTCAAAACCCCACAAGCATTGGAAACTAAACAACATGCTACTAAACAACCAATGAGTCAATGAAGAAATCAGAGAGGATATAAGAAAATACTTTGAGAAAACTAAAAATGGAAACACAATTGTCCAAAATCTTTGGAACACAGCAAAAGTACTTCTAAGAGCAATGTTTATAGCAAATAAGCCTACCTCATGAAACAAAAAAGTGTCAAATAAACAATCTAATTTTACACTTAAAAGAACTAGAAAAAGAACAAAGCCCAAAGTTAGTACAAGAATGAAAATTATAAAAATCAGAAAGGAAATAAATGAACTAGAGACTAAAACAAAAACAAACTAACAAATTTTAAAAAACCCACACAATAGAAAATATCAATGAAATTAAGAGCTGGTTCTTTGAAAAGAGAAACAAAATTGGTAAACCTTTAGCCAGACTCATCAGGAAACATAGAGAAAACTCAAGTAAATAAAATCAGAAATGAAGAAAAATTACAACCAGAACAACAAAAGACTATAAGAGACTACAAAAAAATAAATGCCAAAAAATTATAAAACCTAGAAGAAATGAATAAATTTTTAGAAATATACAATATTCCAAAGTTGAAACAAGAAGAAAAAGAAAAGCTGAACAAATTGATTACTAGTAATGAAACAAAAGTCCAGGACCAAATGACTTTGCAGGTGAATTTTACCAAACATTTAAAAAAGAGGAAATGCCTAGCCTACTCAAATAATTTCAAAAAATAGAAAAAGAATACTAGCCCTTTATCTGATATGTCACTTGGAACTATCTTTTCCATTTCCATCAGTTACCCAAGGGATACAGGGGTGTTGATGTGTAGGGGCACATGTACCCCAATGTTCATAGCCACACTCTCAACAATAGCCAAAACATGGAAAGAACCTAAGTGTCCATGAACTGATGAATGGATCAAGAAGATGTGTTATGTATATACAATGGAATATTATAAAAATCGCCATAAAAAGGACGATTTCTTGCCATTTGCAATGACCTGGATGGAGCTATAGAGTATTATGCTAAATGAAATAAGTCAGCCAGAGAAAGATAAACACCATAGGATTTCACTCACATGTGGAATTTAAGAAACAAAACAAACGAACAAAGGAAATAAAAGAGACAAACCAAAAAACCAGACTCTTTAACTACAGAGAATAAACAAATGGCTACCAGAGGGGGAATGGGTGAGAGATGAGTGAAATAGATGAAGGGGATTAAGGAATACATATATCATGATGAGCACTGAGTGATGTATAGAATTGCTGATTCACTATATTGTACACCTGAAACTAATAAAACACTGTATATTACCTATATTGTAATTAGGTTTTTTAGAAATTCTTCAAAGGGTTTCTTTAGCTGTAGTTTATAAACTACAATCATTCTGAAACTCAGAGACCTGAATGTATTTGCAACTAGACACATAGCAAGGGGTTTCTCATGCTTACACTTTTCTTAGACATTTTATTCAAAGCAGTTACACCCTATCCATGATATATACATCTCTCAGGCATTTATTAAACCCTTCTCACATACTGGGATGGTTGTGAAAGAGGCCAATGATTGTCCCAAAGCCCAAATTGGCGCAATGTTCATATGATCTTTGGATCATAGAATGTGAGAGGAGGAATATGTAGTTAAATGTCATCAGTTTAAATTTATCAATTCAGTTAATTTGACAACTATTTACTGATGTTCCTATATAAAGCCCAGACAGATTATATGCCGCTCACATGGTCCTAGGGCATGTGAAGCAGCAGAGTGAAGCATCTGGGTACCGCCAGTTGCTATAACAAAAACACCCCAACCTTGGGGCTTCACACACTGAAACATCAATTCTCCCTCACATGAATGCAATATGGGGGTTTCCACAGTGGATTACCATGAACTAAATTCAGTTGTTGCCTTAAAACCCCAGCTTTGTCAGACTTTGTGACTGCAGCTACATAGATTATACATTTTGGCAGGATTCCGTCTTGGACATGGCTAATGACTTTTGCTCAATCTCTTTGGCACAAAGTGTCAAGGATCATTTGTGTGCAAGCTCATCGGGGCCTGCAAACCTGTTTCCTGTCCTGCCACAGGGGCACCTGGATGCTCACACTCTGTGCCACCAAGGCAGGGCCAGTAATGGGACAGGTCTTCCTCCCTCAGGAGTGACCGCACTGATGACCTCAAGCTGATGGGCTCCCAGGAAGAGCAGGTGGCTGCCACTCAGGAGCAGAGTCCTGAGAGACCAGCCTCCAGTCAGTCTTGGGAAGACTGTGGACTGAGACTTGAAGATCGAGTCCCGAGGCAGGAAAGGAAAAGTTACTCCCCCTACAGACCTCAGAAGCCAAGTGGGAAGCCCAGATTTACTCAGACTGTTTGGGGTTGGGGGCCAATATGTGCCTCATCCAGGGATTTTGTTGAGGTTGAGCCCTGTGTACAAATGGATCACAGAATCTGCCAAGTTTGTCCGGGGACCTGGGTGGCAGGTGTGTTAAAGGCAGCCCACAGGCCACCTCCCTCAGGCCCTGTAAAGCCCAAGGACCTGGGTGGAATCCAGGATTCTGACGCTGGGAAGTGTGTCGAGTGGCCCCTCTGGCAGTGGAGGCGCCTCTGTCCAGAGTCACTTCTTGGGGGCTCTGACTTCCTGCCCATGTGGCCCCATGCTGTGCTGCACTTGACACTCTGCTGCTGGCCTACTATTGGGCACCTGTGGAGAGCGAGTGGCTTTAGGGAGGGCTGCCAGACATCACTGTGTCCAGGTGTTCCCATCCTGCATTGCCCCCTCAGATACTGGGAAGGCGAACATATTTCTCATACAAAATGGAAATGGAACATTCCAGAACAACAAGTCAGGTCCCATAGACAGATGCTCTTCACACAAGGAGGTAGTGCCTCATCTCTAGGGACCATTGTATCTCCCTTGATTACTCACATGGGAATCTTTTGCTACCTGGAGATGGCTCCCAGGAAGGCCTGAGGATGCCTGGAGCTGGTTTACTGAAGGCTCATCCCAGCTATAAGATGATGTGTCCATGGGGTGGCAGCAGCCCTCTAGAGCCAGTGACAACTCTGTAAGACTTATTGTGGTAGAAGCCTATCAGCCAATCAGCTAAATTCAAAGTACAGCCCTTAGGCAACACTCTCATCTATGAGGAAAGCATTTTATCCCCCCTTCTTAGGCTCTGGCTAGCAATCTTGTTAGTAGGTGACAATGACAGTTTTATTAGACACTCCCCTGTGGAATTAAGTGCTCTGGAAAGCTGCTGCTGCAAGCTTGGATGACATTTTCTGTATCCCTTGTGGATGCTCATGGGAAGGTGCAAACTTGGAAGAGACTCACTGCAGCAACGTGGCAGCATCTGTACCTCCACCCATTATTGACTAATCTGCCATAACCAAACAGGCTGCAAAGATGGGCCTCCATATTCTTGCCAAGGAGACTGAAATGGCTTGCCAGCACTGTGGTTCCTGTCAGTAGTTGATCTGTCTGCCTGAAGGTGGACCAGGACTCAGGTCTCTGGTTGGCCTTGTCCATTTCTAGCAAATTGAACACATTTGTCCTCTACTGCCATCATGTGGCTACTTCTGGCATCTCTCAGCTTTTAACAACCCTATAAGGAGTTGCCATTCTTGTGCATGGGATGGATTCTGGCCACACCAGAGTAGCTCTGGAAATAAACTGTGCCATATATCTTAGATATGGGAATAACTTCTGGTCACATGATGTCATGCCATTGATAGCAAAGAGACCCTGACAGTGAGCTAATGAATATGATATTCAATGGACATTTCATGTTCTTTCAAATTCTGAGGCTGGTGGCATCATCAAGAAATAGAATAAACTTTAAAAGAAATGATTAGTAAAGATTGCTAGATAAGCCATGTTATCAACATTGCAGACTACTCATATAGCCAGTGTGAGCATTAATGCAGATGGAGCTCAGAAGGAACATTCCCTTTGAAGATGTTGCTTGGAAAGAATTAAAGCAGAAGAGATAGGGGTATGGGAAGATTGGCTCTTCATATCCATGAATCCACCCTAATAATGCAACCAGTACTCTTTTTAAAATTTTTTCCCCACTAACCCTACAGTGTGAGGAGCATGACTTTTTTCATCATCAGGTGCCATTATTGGTGACAACTTGGAGAGGGCATTGCTTCTACACTACCTGTTTTTGGTAACTGGATATAAAGCATCACACAGCATGATAATTATGATCAATAGACAGAATTTTTAAAGCCTAGACTACTCTTACATCAGTTCAGTTGTGAAGCCCAATAGGTGATAGCATTGGACAATGCAAGTTCTACTATGGTACCCCAACCCCTATAGTTTTGACCCATCTGGATGAGAAATCTGAGTGTGAGTGAGTAATGGGTTGGCAAGGGGAGATGTAGTAGTTGCTAGATTAAGACAAACAGATTATGTAATTATAAAGGGAAACCACATACCTAATACCTGGAGAAGGAACACCCTTTACATTTAGGCAGCGAAATTTCCACTTCAATTATATTTAAGCTGTAGAATTTTGAGCGAATTTTAAAAGGTTTTCTATCACTTTTTTTTGATGTTTCTATTTTGTTCATATATTGTTTTGACTTTCTCCATAACCTCCTTCAGTTCTTTGGACACATTTAAGACAACTGTTTCAAGTCTTCGTCTAGTATGTCTGTCATTTCCTCTTTCTAAGGCACAGCTTCTGTTGCTTAATCACCCCCTGCCTTTGGATGAGACATAATTTCTGTTTCTTTATATGTCTTTTTGCTGTTGGTATGTTGAATATGGGACAGTTCAATCTAATAATGTGGTAATTGTGGAATCTAGAATATCCTCATTTCTCAGGGCTTACTGTTTTTATTATTGTTGTTGTTTTGAATGTTGTAGACTATCTTCATGCCATAGATCACCCTGGGGTGTAAATCTAAGATCTTCTCAGTTCTTTTCTGAATCTGCGTCTTTAACTGGGAATCCCAATTACTTTGTAATTTCCTCTTACATGTGCAGTTTCTTTTGAATGTCCTAGTTTTTAATGTCTGGCTCTGAAAAGGAGAACAGGAGAAAAAAGAAGAGATAGAAAAAAAGGCACTGGTTCTCTAAGCACCGTGGACATGTCATAAGCCAGAGATGCAGTGCCTTGCAACCATGGGGAAGAAGTAAAATGATGGCTGGTGTCTCTATGTTTGCACCTCTGTACTTAGAAGCAGCAATTTGTGATCAAAGCATAAACCCATAGTTTTGAGGATAGAATCCTTATTTCCCAACTGATACTTACAAGCTGCATGCAGACTGGCTCATGAGCGTGTCTCATGAGCGTACAGCTCATGAGCGTACAGCTGCCTGCCACAAGACTGAGGTAGAAGATGGGAAGCCCCTGCCCAGCTAAGAGAGGAAGTTGATTTCAATCAATTGCAACTTACTGTCCAAGGCATCCCCTAGAATATGCAAGTTCTCAATAGACTGCAGAGTGCTGTAATAGTACACTGGGCAGACTCTGCTAATATAATTGTTGACTGGGTGGAGAGACAGATACCTGCTGCTTCCTCCTCTGTGATCTTTCCTTCCCTTTCCTTTTTGAATTGAATGAGGACACTTCTTCATGATATGTCATGAATAGGTTAGCCAACCTATGAATCTTCCAGTATTTCCAGTAATAAGGACTTCACTGCATCACAGAGAACCTTGATCTGTTATTTATTGAAAGACTACTATGGGCAAGTGGTATTGGCCCATATTTATTAAGCCTTACTCTGTGCCCAACATCATGTAGACCATCACTTCTACCCAATGAAGTGTGTGCAATCGTCTCTTTATTTTTCAGAAGAGGAAACAAGACTTAGGATTTTGTGTTAATTTCTCATGGCAGATTCATATTTAAAACGTGGTTCTGAAACTAACATCTGTCCATACTGCCTCTAATGGTGAGGAATCAAAGCAATTTAAGATATGAGCCTTGTGTACAGGTGTTTGAGATCTTGCTGGGGCAGAAGGTTATGAAATTAATGCTTGTTTAGGGAGGACAAAGAAGTAATAGAACAACTGCTTTGGCCTGGGGAAGCATAGCAATAGTTCAGGAAAGGCACAAGATGGAGGAGGAGCACCTATATACAGGAATATGGGGATAGAGACAGACATTTCAAACTGAGAGTGGGCTTTGAGCATGGTGGTTAGCCCTGTAAAACCCTCCCATGGAGACACTCAGAATTTCCCTCCTTCTCCCTTTTCTTGTACAGTAGTTATATATGCATAGATTCCTCTGCCAGTAATCTATAGTTTTTTATTCGGCGGAACCACAGCTTCTGGATAAATACTAATTTTTAAGTGGATCAAGACCTTTCCTTTTAAGGTGATTTAAAATACTGTTCGGCCAACTTCATTGTACTTCAGATTCATCTGTAAAGCTGTTAAAACACAAATTTTTGTGTCTCATTTTCAGAGACTTCGGTTCAGTATGTTTGGGTTGGGACCTGATAATTAGCATTTCTAAAGCTGCCCAAGTGATGCAGATGTGTCTGCTCCTCAGGCCACACTTTGAGTAGCACTGATTTAAATTGCATTTCATCATTTAAAAGATACCAGGCAGCTATATAGTGGTTTTTCTTTGTACTTTATTTCCTTGAGAGTTGCTCTAGTGAGTTTGAAGTTGGGCATAAAGCAATCTGTGCCCAAACTCATGCTAGACTGTGATGTTTATGTAGTAAAAGCTACAGGCTATAGAATTGGGCAGACCTAATTCCCCTTCCAGTGTAAAACCTCATGATCTGTTGGATGTTACACAACTCACACGCCTCTAAGCTACTAGAGTGTAGTTTATAATAAGGAATAAAACTGCTAACCTCATAGGGATGTGGTGAAGATTATATTAGGGACAAGTGAAAGTCATAGAACCTTTTTAATAAGCAGAATTGATAAGTGTGTCATAATAGATGGTTGTATATTTTTGTTAGAAACTCATTGGCAGTAAATCTCCTCTGTCCTCCACCCCTCAACCATCAGACTTCTGTATCTCTAGACAATCACCAAATGTATTGTCCTGGTCCCTCCACTGACTCTGAGCTCCAAGGATGTTAGACTTAGTCTGATACATCATAGTAGATCATAAATAATATAAAAAGGACAAGATACATATACAGGCTGAATTAGTATTTGTTAACAGATTTCATGTGAAAACTACCTATAAATTAAATGAAATTACCACTGCCTGGGGGACACTCCAGAGATTTTGATTTAATTAATTTAGTGTTTGTCAACGTTGGATGTACATTAAAATCACCTGGAGAAATGTAAAATTCCACATCTCTACCAATTACTTCAGAATCTCTGGGGAGGGGACTGAAACACCAGTAGTTCTTAAAAGTTCTCATAGGTAAGTTCATTGTGTAATATGGGAATCATTTGACTAAATGGAGAGAGAAGCAGTGGATTCCTAATGTGTTCTTAGATAAAGATAAATATAAAATTAAGGGGAAGCGAATCACTATTTTGCATGCACCTGATAAAATCTTATTGTCTGCCCTTTCCATCTTTGTTCATTTCTTTTACTTTCTGAGTGTTTAGAGTTGCTCTCTTTCACGTTCACTTCTCTCTCTTTTTGGTTATTTGCTATTGCTTTTGGGTGACTGTGCTGGGTTGAATAGTGTCTCCCAAAACTTCAACTCTATGTGGAACCTGTGAATGTGACCTTAATTGGAAACAGAAACTTTACAGATGTGATCAAGGTAAGATGAGGTTATACTAGATAAGGATGGACTCCAGTCCAATGATTGTTGTCCCTCTAAGAAGAGGGAAATTTGGATACAAGACACACAGGACATGATCCATGTGACGACAGAGTCCGGGACTGGAGAGATACTCTACAAACCAAGGTGTGCCAAGGTTTGTCTGCAGCCGCCAAGAGCTAGATGACAGGCCTGCATTGCTGTTTGGCTGAAAACAATTTTATAGGGAGGCTGGGGAATACAGTGGATAGATGGATGGCCAGTAAGACGTGTTGGCACTGCTGTGGGTGTGGTTTTCTGCATAGAATGAGTGCTGAAATGTGATTTTCTGAAGGAGGAGAGAGATTTCCAACACTGAGCAGTGTTAAGAGATGTAGACATGCCATCCTTCAGAACCTCTTACCTACCTGAACGCCTCCCATCTCTTGCTATCAAGGGAAATAATTCTTTAAGGGACACACACACACACACACACACACACACACTAACCTTTTCACTTCATATTCAGAAAGTCCTCAGAGAAAAAATACGGAATGCCAAGTTGTATGCAAGCTAATGCAAAGTTTGTGTTGTGTCTTTCAAGATAGGACATGACCAGAATTTTGACCATGAAGGGAAACTTAAGCTTATGAAACCTCCTCTTTGTAGGGAAATGGGAAGGGATATATTCATGGAAGGGACTGAGGCATGCTGTTCACTTCACAGCTCAGTCCACATCTAAAACCACAAATTTCATTCTTCTCCCACCAAGTGGAAAAAACCATGAGCTTCAGACACTAAAAGGCCTGGGGGACCTCTAGACCTGGTGTCGCACTTACAGACTGCCACTTCAGTCTTTGTAACCCTGGTAATTTGCTCAGATCTTCTGGGCCTCGATTTCTTCTTCTGGTAAAGAAGGATGATAACACGTACCAGACAGGGTTGTTGGGGGGATTATATAAGAGAAGATGCAAAGTCACTGTTGGTATGTAGTAGGTTATCAATATAGTGGTTTACATTCCCTTCTGGACTAAGAAAAGATCCCATTAACTTAAAGAGTTTACATCAGGAAATGTTGAACTCCCTCCACATCTGGTTCTGTGTTGTGAACTTTAGATAGTTACTTGTGTTAAACAGCACTAGGTAGCACTTGTGTTAAACAGTGCTGGGTGCTTGAGATTTATTGACCAATGTGAATCCTACAGCAGCCCTTAAAGGTGGGTTTCATTGTCCCCATTGTTGAGATGAGTTCATTGGAGTTCAGAAGAGTTAAATAATTTGTATAGAGACGCTGGGCAGGAAGCATTAGTGGCAAAACTCTAACCAAGTCTAGGTGACTCCACCATATTGGAAACAAATATCCCCTCAGTTTGGTCAGTGGCCAAACACCGTAAGTGAAATAGAAGAATCATCACCTTTATGGACTGAAAGAAATCTTAACGAATCCTTGGGCCTGCTCTGGTTGGTTCTCCAATGTTCCCATCACCCAGACCAGACCAGGGTTATTATTTAATGACCCCAGGAAGTGTTCAACCATCTTTTCTTATCTCTGAACTATATGGAGCGGAGATGTATGAGCGCAAGATGGGGGTCACAGGGGTGACAATCTGTGTAGAATTTAAGGAATATGTCTTTACTATGTTGTGCCTAGGAGAAGCTTGGGGAGGATCAGAGATGTTGGCTCAGTTCTCTGTGGTGTGGAGGTAAGGTTTAAAGGTTAGGTCCTGGGCCCTGTCCTACAATGGTTCTGCAGCCTTCGATGTTTCTGAACATGCCTAACGTGAGCCAGTCATTGGAATATAAGCACCATTAAAAGAGGGATTTCGTTTGTTTGTTTGCTTGCTTGCTGCTATTTCCTCTTCTTAGAACATTGTCTGGTATATAGTAGGAGCTCAGACTAGATAACAAGTTAACTAATTAATTTCAGGGCATTTGCACTGATTGTTCCCTCCGTTTGGAACATCTTTTCCTTAGAGAGACACCTGGGTTGATTCCTTACTTCACTCATGGTAGGCTCAAAAGTCACCTCTAGGTAGGGGTCTTACTTGCCGTTGCATCTAATACTGGCTACCATCCATTGCTTTTACTGCTTTCTCCTTTACTTTTTCCTCTCATTACTTGTATATATCTGAGTTTATTATCACTTTCCCTACTGGTAGTTTTATGGGTGCAAATCATCCATCTCTTGTTCACTACTAGCACTTAGAAAAGAGTAGTCTGGCAGAGTAAGTGCTCAATAAATTATGTGTTAAATGAATGAATGCATGCAGACTCCATGGAAAAAGCTTAGCACAATGCCTGGCACATGGCAAGTGGGAGATAAATGTTAGTATTGATGATGCTGATGATGACATTTAAATGTCACTGTGAGGCCACTCTGGACTGGCCACTGATGTTGCTCAGTGTTAGTCCTGGTAGGCTGGTGGGTGTAAAAGGCCAGCCTTCTACCTCACTTACCATCTTCTCTGCCACCACAGGGACTCTACAGAACAGTGCTTTCATCATCTCCTGCTCCTTGCTTTTTGTTCTTCATGGAATTGTGATGAAGCCTTGGAGGGCACATCATCCTCTCACCTCAACTCTTGAATTAAAATACTTTGAGGTACTTTATAGTGAGATGTAAATTACTAATAGCAGTGTTATCCCTGCATCCCACCATATTCTAAGGATGACTTCTCCCATCTTCTAGGGTTTTCTCATCTCTCTGCTTTCACACATGCTGCCATCTACCTAATGTGTCTCCATTCTTCCCCATTTTTTTTTTTACCTAAAGGTACTCTTTCCAAATCCTAGCTCTAATGTTACCTCTTCCATAAAGTTCAACCTGAGGTCTTCCAGCAGTTTCCACCCCCTTGCTCCAGTTTTCCATGCTGCCTTTCCTCTCTGTCCCTGGAATCTTAAACTCAGGACACTGTACTCACCCAGGACCCTAGCACCTAGGTCAGAAATAAGCTTCCCAAGGTTAAGGGTTCCACAAATTGAAGGTGGTAATGGACTCTGACTTGAGTCAATGGCAGGCATTCGTCCAACATGTGGACTTGGCTTAAAAACTTGGGTTCAAATTCTGACTCCCCTCTTATCATCTGTGAGACCCTGAGAAGTGTCTTAATCCCCAGGTTTCCCACTTAAAGTCAAGGATCCTAATTTTATAGCTCAGTAAGTGTCAAACACCTCAGTGTTTCAACAGTGGATGAAAGAATAAAGACAGGGATTCTGGAACGTGTCACTTTTGGGGTGACATAAATAAATAAGAAGTCACTCCTAAGAACTTTTTTGACTAAAATATGGTACCTGTTTATTAATTCATTTGGAGCCATATGCAGAGCAACCAAATAATGCCATAGTTATATATATATATTTAAAAATTTAATGTTTATTTATTTTTGAGAGAGACAGACAGACAGACAGACAGACAGAGTGCAAGCAGGGGAGGTGCTAAGAGAGAGGGAGACACAGAATCCGAAGCAAGCTCCAGGCTCCAAACTGTCAGGACAGAGCCTGATGGGGGCTCAAACTCACCCCCCATGAGATCATGACCTGACAGGGAGTCTGATGCTTAACTGACTGAGCCACCCAGGTGCCCCAGCCATAATTATATTTTTTTGAAAAATGCTTTACTTTCTTTATTAATTCAGCAGAAATTGTATCACACTGAAATCATCATTATGATGACTGAGCACAAAGACTCATCCTCAATGCCTATATACACACAACTTTGTGGGTTAGGAAAACATGTACTGAAGTAAACAGCCTCTGAAAATCACACACAAGGAAGTGTGATAGCAATTTTCAAACACAAACAAAAAAATTGCAAATCATGTTTAAAAATCTGCTATATTCCCATAGCATAAACGTTCCTAACTTACAGAGAAGTCGGAGAGCTTTACAGTCTACAGAGGAATAATGACATGACATTTCCTAATAGTCTCCATTTACTTTTGCCTCATTACAGTTATTTGTTCTTTTAATCAAAGGCTGAAGATTTTGCAGAAGGTGCTCCTGGATTCATGATAGTAAATTCAGGCCTCTCTAGTGAACTGTCTTCTGGTCTATATCCTGGTATATCTGATAGATTATCTAGAGAAAATCTGCTTGACTTTAATGTTTGAATTATCCTTATAGTTGGATTTGGTGGCAGTAATCTCTGGAACAGTGGTCTGTTCTGGGGTGATTCTCTCTGATCATAGTCTGCTGTGTAGTGGTGGTCTCTTCCTTAATCGACTGCTCTGTGGGGGTGGTTTCTGCAGTATAATGGACACTGTGGGGTGGTCTCTAGGACTTGGGTCACCTTTTTAGAGAAGGGTGGAGTAGTCTGTTTCTCGGAAAAGTAATGTTTTGCATTTTTAGAACTTGTTGGAGGAGCCCTTTTGATGATAATAGGCCTCCAGGAATTAAGCTCTGCATAATCATAGCTGGGACTGTTAATCCAGTGAATTACACCAATCTGAGATTGGATTCTGGAAACCTACCACCATACAGGCTGGACCTCAGACCATGATTTGAGTGCTCATGATTTGAGTGCTCATAGATGTTATTCTGGTGACTCAAGGAATGAGCAATTTGTCTTCAGTAGATCATCTTGGATTTAAAACACTCCATGAAGGAAGCTGGATTACCAGCAAGGACACAGGAAAATTTGTGGTCCAATTGGGAGCACACAATCTTCCTGGCAATACCTTCTTCATGCTACATCATTGTCAAACTGCATGTAACCTGGTCTGGGATGACAGTCATGCTAAGGACCATGTACTTTTGTTGCCAGCTTCCCTGCACATATTGTGGGGTTGCCCAGAGGGAGCCATTGATCCTTGGTTGTTATACTGCTTTGTCCTTTCCAAAATTCCTGTTGACCCCCCACCAAGAACGCCTAAGCAGCCAGGAGGAGGAAGGGGAGAGCACAGTGAGGGTATGGATCCTAATGGTTTCAATTTGGTGGGAACCTGTTTGACACAGAGCAGGTGAGTCAATGCTGGGAAGTAATTCAGCAACTCAGGGCTGTAGGATGACCCTCCCTCCACTCTGACACATGCCTTCCTGCTTTGGGAGATCAAGAATCCTTCTGACTCCTGGAATTACTAGACTAACAGCCCATCTATTCACATTTCTCCTTGACCTGAGTCTTGAACATTAAAAACCTCTTTCACCATTCTCTGAGCCAAATTAGGTCTCATCCCTCCCTCACTCACTCCTTCAATAAGCATTTATGGAGCACCTGCTATATGCCATGTAATAGATAGATATTGAATTAACTAAGGTGAATAAGAAAGTGTCATGTATTAAACACTTAGAGGCAATTATTTGGGGGGATTTAAATAGCACTGACCATGAGTTTGCCACAGTTCTGTCACCAATTTGATTTTGACCAAGTGACTCTTTCTCTGACCTCAGTTCTCCTAGATACTGAGGTGTTAAGTGTGATATTTGCCAAAGTCTCCTCTGGCTCCATGTGCTGGATTTCTAATCCGTTAGTTCTACATGGACTCAGGTGACTACACCATGAGTAGGACATGACAAGTAACATGAAAGGTGATGTTTGATCCATGGTTCAATATGTGTGGGATTTGGCCACATTGAGATCGATGGGTTTGTGAGGGGAGTTTTGGGGTATGGCAAGAGCCTAAGGAAAGGCATGAAGGAGGGGAGGTCATCCAACTTGACTGGGCAAAGGGAATCAGAGTGGGTGGGATGAATTTCTATCACAACTTTTACACTAGAAAGATGAAGGGAAGGATGGTTCCTAATTGATTTCTAGAGCCCTGTTGTGGCATAGTGCTGGGGATGTAGAGAGCTCTCAATCAGTGCTTTAAAAAATAGATCATTACATAAACAAGATGAGCCTGTTATGTAACAGATGTGAGAGTGAAGGCTCAGACCAATAAATAAATGGCTCAAGATCCCATAGTGGGCAAGTGAAAAGGCGGATCAGGCAGTTAGATCACACATTTTTGGTCCTGTATACCACCTTTTATTGACCAATTCTTGCCTTTAACATTATTCTACTTTTCAGAGAATACTGGCAACAAATAAAACTATGACCTACTTAGGGTTTTGTTTGAAGTAGTTCATGATAGGATGATTCATATCGTCAGTGCTCCATTTAAAAATAAAATACAGAATTTTATTTGCAAGAAGGACAGGCCTAGAAAATGGTCCAGATCTTATTTTCACCCTGGGCATGTGGCATCTTCTTAAGAAGATGAGAAAGGGAGATAGTCATAGGTGTGTGGGCAGTCTGACCTTTTCTACCTGTCTCTCTCAAGAAATGTTTGGTGAACGGTTGACTGAGGCTAGGGAAGCCATGTCAGTTTGAGTCCGTTTTCACGGAGGCACCTGAAGTACCTGTGTGGGCAGAGGAATCCATGGACTCTGAGAGGCTGGTAGAGAGTGTGTTCCTGGTCTGGGGGATTTCTGCTGAAAATATTCACCTTCAGGTCCCACACAAGAACTTCCCTTTGGTTAGCCTTCTATTGGCAGAGTCTCATACCAGAATGACCTAGGTAGAATCCTGGAGATAGTATTCTTTTAGCTGTGTGACCTTATCCCAAGTAATGATCTCTCTGAACCTCCATTTGTTCATCTGCAGGTTGCTGACAATAACAGTACTTTATTTTGGGCTACATGCTAAATATTTTATGAGACCGAGATATTCACATAAAATGAATATCATGTGGTTTCAAGTTATATTCATTAAAAACAGACATTTTTGGCTTTCATATTGAGGTATAAAAGAAGACTACCTTGTGCAAAGAGGATGTGGACCTCACTGAATGTTGTTGCTTCACTAGTTATGAATATTGGAGCATAAAAAATTGTTCATGTTCTTTTTAACTCAGCTATAAGGGATCCAATAGCACAGGTGTGACAATAAATGACAAGTACGTTTGGTGTTTGGACAGGACAATAGGAAGTGGGAGACTATAGAAAGTAGAGAATTACTGCCTGTAAGGACTGACAACAGCTCTAATGGAGAACAAGTGGGTATGGTTCTCAGTATAGTCAGATTTTTAAGGAATGTCTCAAATTCAAAAGGTATATTTATGAAAATGGGTTGACATATAATTAAAAAAAAAAAAAAAACAGGGTCTAGGCCAAAAATATAAGACCAAAAGTCATAAGTGTGATTGGATTTCATTCAAGATTCTCCTTTTTGAAAACTCCAAGGTCACAGAGATATGGATGTTGACTGGTGCACTCGGTGTTTCATAGGGTCTTTTCATGAATTTCTTAGGAGGTGTCTATTTCCCCAAATTCCAGGCCTTTTGTAAAATTGTTTGTTTAGGGACCATCTCTACTGTTCTGACCACCACCCCACTGACCTCCTCACCTCCATAAATAGGCACTCATAATGTGATACTTTAAGGATTATTTGGACTTAGGCAGGATAAAGCTGTTTTGTTCCCCAGGTAGGTAAGAAATTAAGGTGGCCTCCTGAAAAAAAATGAGAAATTCATCTTGAGTCTAGGAAGCAGCCAGATTCTTTCTGGAGGAAGACTTTAGGTCAGCAAACTACACAGATTTAGAAGGAAACATTCGAACCCCTAGATCTTTTCTGAGAAGTGTCCCTAAGCTTTAGCAGAAAACATGGAACTTCCCCTCAAGAGCTTCCCATTGACCTTCAGCCTTCCTGTGATCCTATCCCAAATTCTGCCTTGATTTTTGTATTCAAAACAGGTGGCACAATATGAGACCAGGCTGTGTGGCTGTTTCGCTGTTGGTTCAGTCTGCTCTCAAAACTCACTTGCAGCCATTCACACATGCACACGCGTGCGCACATGCACACACACAAACACACACACTCACTGACACGCACACACCCTCCAATCTGGCCACAGTCAACCCCCCACCCAACATTTCATGAATTCTTGCTGCACTTGCTTGCTCCCTCCTGGCCTTTGATCCTGCTGTTTCCCTTACTTGGAACGCCCTTCTAGTCCTGATTTCCCGGGGACAAACCTGCCCATCCTTCAAGATCCAGCTCAAATGTCATATCCTTTCCATTGGTGTCACTGGTTCTCTCATCCTTATACATGCCCCCCCCCCAAACACACTTCCATGGATCTTCGTGTAGAGATTACCACTCCCAGTTAATGTGTACGGTGTTTCAGCACTGTGGCTGAGGCTGTGCTATGATCTCACATCCACATACTGAGAAAATGATGTGCTTGTACTACAGTGCACTGGGGAGACTGGAGAGATTTGGGGCCCAAGAAGGCTGTCCACAGCAGGTTCTCTCTACCTCCCCATGCTTCCAGAACCAAGGGGATCACTGACCCCTAGGTTACTATGTCAAGTCTCTTTTTACCTTTTCCTACACAAATCCCAGGAGGAAAGTGCACCCTGGATCCTTATGGTAGAGACATGAGGCTAAGTCTTAGGTGGGCCAAGTCCCTTGGCAAATGCCCTGAGCTCTGAATAGCAGACCCCGAATTGATGGTGGGTCTGTTGTTGGTTAATCTCCCAGCAGAGTATTTTGGATATTGTCTTATGGCTCTGAGGCTTGATCTGTCAATTCTACATTGTGAGGAGAAGACACTGCCATGCTGTACTATGTACTTCCATGTCCATATTATCCACAGCAATTCCTGGCATATAGTAGATGTTTTCATCAGAATTGTTGAAGTAATGAATTGAGCAACTCAGTTTCATTCACTGAAAAGAATAGAAAAGGAAAACACTTATTGGCTCATTTGGGCCAATTGAGTAAGACTGGTTCAGATACACATAGATTTAATGGGTTAGTTACACACATATCTCTCTCTGTCTCTCTCTCTTTCTCATTCTCTCTGCCTTCTGTACACTCTCTGCTGTCTACCTTCATTCTCAGGTACGTTGCTTTTATTTGTCATAGAGCAGAACATGACCTTCCATCCCTAGCACCATATGAACACCCAGGAGAACTTTGATAGCCCATGCCTGGTACATTTCACTGAGTCTGTTGCAGGAAGCAGAGACATGTGGTGGACAGCCCACCAGAAGCACAGGGAGTAGAGGGCCGGCAGTTTTCAACAAGAAAAGGGGCTTCTGTTACCCACAGAAGGTGAAAAAGTGGACAAAACCAAAAACAACTAATCTACATTCCAACAGGTTCTCATTTAATGGGAACAAATGTAGATAATGAGTTATATTGGAATTTCACAGCTGTTGGTTACTTGGTAAGGTAGTCTTGAGAAAGACTTCCTTGAGGCTAGGTAGGACTTTGCTAATTAGGGAAGCCATATCAGATTCATGGGACAGAACTGTTCCTAATCTGTTTGAGGATCAGTCAATAAACTAGTTGCCTAAGGAGAAGGTTTGTGACAGGAGAAGGTGGGTGATAAGATCTCAAAGTCAAAGAGAGGTCTTGAATACAAAGCTGAGGGTTTCATTCCACAAGTTGAGGATGACAAATACGCAACCCAGGAGCCCTCATTTTGTCTTCCAGTGTCCTTGGCAGACTGCCAATAGGCTGTGCAGGGCACTCCTGCTGAGCCCAGAGACAGCCTCAGAAGTTATCTCAACCCAGTTCTCCAGAAAGCCACTAACTAGAAGGACAAAACCTATTTATCATTCTTGCCATAGATAGTGCTTTGACCATTTTTGATATTTTGGCACAGAAGAGTGGGCACACTTTGATTCAGATTAAATAACCCTTGAGAAAAGGAAAGCAAATAGCATGTGTAGCCAAGGGTCGTGTGTCTTTCACTGATCTGAGAAAAGATTTATCTTTGGCTAACCAACCCCCCAGTGAAGATGGGAAATACAAGCAATGGTATAGGGAGGAAACCATGAAAAAACAGTTCAAAGAATGGCGCCCGGCTGGCTCAACTGAAAGAGCATGCGACTCTTGATCTCATGGTTGTGAGTCAAGCCCCATCTTGGGTTGTAGGGATTACTGAAAAAAAAAAAAAACACACAAAAAAACCCCAAACCAAAACAAACAAACAAAAAACCCAACACAACGGTTCATGCAACCAGAAATCTGAGCATTGCCTTGATGTCACCAAGACTGTGTCTTTTGGAGATATGATGTTTAGATATATTCACATAACTAAAATCATTTTATCCTTTCATCAGCTGTGAGACATTATCCCCATTTTATAATTGAGAAAATTGATATTAAGTATACTAATGTCCCTCAAAATATCTAGATGATAATGATGATGATACTGATAGTAACATCATAAAATAGTGAAGTGACTTCACTTCAAATCATGACATCTCTATTATGACTCCATTACCATAGTTATAGAAACAAAGGCACAATCAAGAGAGGAGACTTTCTAGATGAGCTACTTAAACCTGGAATGTCAGATGATCTCATCTGCAAATGAGGGGGATTTGTACCTACTTCACAAGGTTGTATGATTCTTTTTTTTTAAATATATTTTTTAAATGTTTTATTTATTTCTAGGAGAGAGAGAGAGACAGCGTGAGCAGGGAAGGGTCAGAGAGAGGGAGACACAGAATTGGAAACAGGCTCCAGGCTCTGAGCTGACTGTCAGCACAGAGCCCGACGCGGGGCTTGAACCCACGAACCGTGAGATCATGACCTAAGCAAAAGTCGGATGCTTAACCGACTAAGACACCCAGGCTTAAATGAGATATGACAAAAGTGCTTAGCACAGTGCCTTACACAATTAGAGAAGAATTAAATGAGGGCCACTTCTTGCATTTTTATTAGAAATGAACTAATGTACACATACTTAAAAAAAATTCCCCTGTCCTTTCTTTTTTTATTCCTTTCATTCTATTACAATATTTTTCAATCTTAGAATAATTTCAGACTTACAGAAATATTACAAAGAGATTTGCATTGCTCCATCTCTCACCTAAGTTGTCCTGCCATTAACCTCTTACCTAACTATGCCTCATTTAGAAAAACTATTAAACCAATATTGATATATTATTATTAAATCCAGACTTTATTCAGGTTTCCTTAAATCTCACCTAATGTTCTTTTTTTTAGTTTAATAAGATTAATAAATTTTATTTTTTGGAGCAATTTTAGGTTAACATCAAAGCTCATCAGAGACAGAGTTCCCATACATGGCTTCCCCATACATGCACGTCACTCACATGTAAACACCCTTACCAGAGTGGCACATCTGGTCCAACTGATGAATTTACATTGATGCCTTATTATCATCCTAAATTGATAGTTTCCATTATAGTTTACTTTTGGTATTGTGCAATCATGGATTTTCACAAATATATAGTGACATGAATCTACCACTAAAGTATCATACAGAATAATTTCACTGCCCTAAAAATCCTCTGGGCTCCACTGATTCCTCCTTCTTCTCCCCAGGCTCTGGGTATCCCTGGTCTTTTTACTGCCTCCTTAGCTTTGCCTTCCTGAATGTCATATAATTGGAATCACGTAGAATTCAATTTTTCAGATCGGCTTCTTTCACTCAGTTTTGTAATTTTAAGATTCCTCCAAGTCTTTTTATGGCTTGATAGTTCATTTCTTTTTACAACAGAATAGTATTGTGTCATCTGGATGTATCACAGTGCATTTATTCATTCTCTTCTGGAAAGACATCTCAGTTGCTACCATATTTTGGCAAATATGAATAAAGCTACTATAACCATCTATATGCCAGTTTTGGCATGGACCTAAGTCTTCAACTCCGAATGGAGTTCAGCTTTTCTGTCTAGGATCTAATCCAAGGTTAGCTGTGACAGTTTCTCAGCTGTTCCATGTTTTTCACGACTGGGCAGGTGTTTTGAGACTGTCCCTTTTGCAGTTTGCCTTGTGTCTTTCTCATGATCAGATTGGCATTAGTCATTCTTCTCTTCATCAAGGATTTAAATGATGGATGTCAGGTTTTCATGGGGGTTTCCTTAAAGTCTGAATGTAATTGGTAACCACCCACAGGTTGAGGTTGGTAGTTGGATGCATGTCTTATGCAGTCTGGTCACTGGAAAGTGACTTCCAGTTCAAGAGCTGATTTCACTCTCATGTATTTGTTACTGCAGTATGTTTCCTTAACCTTGGGGGCTGGTACCTATGGGTGCAGTCACCAGAAATTCAACAGTGGGAGTGATATTATTCTGAGGAGAGCCTTAACTGTGCAATAATACCAGGCAAAATTTGGTCAAAACCAGTCCTTTCTTCAAAAAAGACTGCATGAACAGGCATAGAAAATGCTTAGTTGCTGCATCAAAGTGATATTAATTTGTGGGTCAAATCATGTGCATTAAAAGTACTTTCATTGTCAGAAAATGAGGAAATTGGCTAAATAAGCCTCAGCTAAAATCTTATTAGTCTGGCAAAAAGCATTAATCTTAGACCTACTGAAGAGTATTGGCATTCCAAATTTAAAGTGCTCATTCATCATGAGATTTCAGAATTCCTGCTCAGCAAATCAGATGATGCATAGTGTTAAAGTTCTACTTTAGAAAAATGAAAAATAATGAAGAGTTGATGGTATAGCATTCACTATGAATGCAAATGGGAAGTTATGAAGTTTATTAATCTTAATAGGAATATCCCATCTCACACCCCATATATTGAACCCAATTTGTTAGAAACCATGTGCAATGTTTGATTCTTATTCCGAATCCACCTGAGCAGTAAATCATAGTTTGTGTATTAAGTTAAACCATATGAAATTGCTGTTTTTAGTAGATCAAAAATGGTAGAATACCAACAGTCTTAAGTGAATCAAACTAATAACAGTTTTTTTTCTTTCAATAGGACTGTTTCAAAACCTTATATGTATTAAAAACAGTTATTTTTATCTCTTTGTAAAAAACATTCTCCCTACAAAGCAGGTTCATTTATTATCTCTGGGTTTTTCATATGCTTGTTCTTAGGGATATCAATCTTACAAGATCCTTTTAAAGGAATCTGCTCCTATTGCCTAAGATTTTCTTAGACACATGAATGTCTGTGATTCTCCACTCACACAGACACACACATGCACCATACTGCCTTAGTATTTGGGGATAGAAGATAAGGTCCCATAGATTCTCCCCCTATAAATTTTTAGACTCTAACCTATTTTTGTTACAAAGAGAGCCAGTTACCACCCTGGAAAGCAAGCCTGCAAAGGGAGAAGACAAGTTGCTCTTTCTTAATGTTATATTGAGCCACCATCCATATGGAAGTATGCATTGTCCTTCTGACACAGTAAGAGGTAAAGATGTTAAGATGAAAGGCACACCCAGGACAATGGGATCACACTCACATCCAGACAGCAAAGCACTCTCACATGCTGTGCATTGTTTAGGGAAAGTCAGAGATGGGAAGGGAAATAAAACACTGGTTGAGTTCCAGGAAGACCAGGGTTGGCTTCTAACCAGACCTCATTCATTCTGTCAGTCAATCATTCATTAATTCTGTCATTCACTCATTTTTCAATTCATCCAAAGAGCACTCATGAAACACCTAAGATCTCAAGGTGACACAGTCTTTGTTCTCAAGGAGATACAGACAGTAAGGGGAAAGACAAGGATCTTGACTGTGACAATAGAGAGGTAATTGGCTTCCCTGGGGTGATCTGGGTGGGGAACACCTAACCTAGCCAGAGGCAGAAAGAATTTCTAAAGAGCCTATAACTGATTAAGGGACACTCAACAGCTAGAGGAAGGAGATGTCATTTATTCAATGCTGACTCAGTAACTGCTCAATGCCAGCTGCCAATATCAGTTTAGAAAATCAAAGGTGAATGGGAGTTGGCTTCTGCCCTCAAGGTGGGCTGGTTTAGGCTGTGGCTCACTATCTGATGATGGCTCTAGCTAGTGATGACACTTGTCACCTCCAGACACTCAGCACCAGATGCTTTTTATTTTTCCACAGAATTAAGTCCTAATTTCTAAGGGCAACATATAGGAACTTGCTCTTTTTAATTCCAGCGAAATTCGGTCCAGCATCGTCACCCCCTATATAGGCTCCATTTACATCTAAGTGTCTGTTTTTCTTCCCAAATATCAGGCTATTTCAAAAGACTTTACCTCTGCCAAGCTGTTATCTTTTTCAAAAATTTCCATCCTGCCATAATGTACCTGTCAAATAGTTATTCTGACTTATACCCACAACAGAATCCATGGTTCCTTTATGTGGAATCACCTACTTTTTTATAGACTTCATTGTTATTACAGTTCATTTGTCATCTTATTGTGGTTCATTTATGTTCTTGCCAGTGTCTTTCTTCATCCTGAGAAGTGACATATTTAATCCAGATCTCAAGCATGAAGCTTAGAGAGTACTTAGCAAGTATTTTCTGGATTGAATTGGATTTTGTATTACCCAAGACTCTTCTTCTTGCAATAAAAAATAATTATATATAGTAAAACACAGAAAATTGAGAATTTGTCGAAAGTTACTTATGAATCATGGAGGCAAGTATGGGTCAGGACCTTGCAGACATACAGAGCTGGGGACTGAAACTCAGGAGTACCACCTGTCTTACATCTCATCTCAGTTTTCTCTGCATGTGTGCTTTGATTTCTTTCCCTGCTCATCTCCACATGATTGGAAACATAGGTGTCAGCAGTTCTGAGCTGAGCTGTAGTATGGAAATTCAGGCCAAGACTTTGATACTTTGGGCTTGAATCACATTCCTGCCATTGGACTCCTCCACCCTGGCAAAAAGCAGGATTCTGGGGTGAATGGTCAGTCACCTAAAACATGTGGTTGGATTTGCAGAAGGACCAATTATTCTCAAAGTTGTGGAGGGCTGTTCCCAGCAGGAGGGACTCTGTAGGTTTTATGTCTGCATTGGAAGAAAGTTATAGATGAGATAGACAAGGAAGTGAGCAGGAGGGAATTCTAGATTCACTTGAGGCTGCATCCAGACCAATGGCTCCCAATCTTTCCAAGAATGAGGACCATTTATGACACCCACAGCCTGGCCAGACCTCCCCACCCAGCACTCACGCATTTATTAAAAGTGCTGGAGCAACTATTCGGTGAGGATGAGAGCAGCTATCCCAAGAGCTATTACTGCACACAGTTTATGTGATAACTCACTCAGTCCCTGCTTAGCAGATAGGTGCTAGCCTTATCCACATGCAGAGAGCAGGACAGCTATGACTGGTGCAGCCAAGGCTCCAAATCAGATCATGGAGACTCTAATGAAATCAGTGCACTTGCCCTAGGCTGCTGTCAAATTATGCCATAAAAGAAATGGTAATCTTTTTACATTGGGTTAACCACAATGCTATCTATTGTCATTTGAGCATTAGCTTTGTGTCTATTTACAAGATTATCAATAAGATTCTCCTGTACTCCTGCCACACCTCTCCTCAACCCCCCACACCTTCTCCACTGCTCCCACCTGACAGCACCTGCTCTGGGGCCTTGGGTCCAGTGGTTAGAAAACTCTGAGACCACATAGGCTGCCACTTTCACATGGGAAAGGCTTGGAAACTCCATTCTGGATGGGGAGGGTGGTGACGGGACCAGTAGTTTGTCAACAGCCCATCCAGGTTTTCCCTTAGAACAGTTTTCAAATAGGAAAGCTGAGCTCTGAGAGTGACAGTGTCATCTGAGTGTGACAGCAAAGAGGCACAGACAGTAGTGCTTCAGCCATGAGGGCCCAGATTGTTGTGGTGACTCTTAGGACTGTCTTATTTCTTCTGCTCAGTGAAGCTGTCCATTGTGGCCCTAACTTATCAATAAAAGTAATATTCATTGAAGAAAAAGGTGTTGAACTGAAAGCAATTAGACTCCAGTCATAGTATATGCACCTCTCAGGCATGTCTTAAATCCTTCCTGCAGACGGTGGGATGGTTTTTAAAAAGGTCCGGAACCACCCTGCTCCCAAATTGTCCCATGTTCATATAAACTTTGAAACACTAAATGTAAGAAGAGGGATACATATTAGAGATGAGGAGGTCAATACCATCAGTTTAAATCCATTAATTCAATTAATTTAACAAATATTTATTGATGACCCCAAATGGGGCCCAGATTATGTGTCTCTGACAAAGACTTCAGAGCCCATAAATAGCACAATGTATAAACTAGGGGATACAGTAGCTATTATGAATAAAGCCCCATGTTTTGGGGGCTTCACACACTGAAAAGTCAATTCCTCCTCACATGGATCCAAAATGGGGGTTTCTACAGTGGATTATGAACTAAATCCATTTGTTGCCCCCAGAACCTCAGCCTTGTCAGATTCTGTGACTGCAGGCACAAAGACAAGAAGGGAAAAGTTTTTCCCCCTATGACCCCCACAGGCCAAGTGAGAAGCCTGGGACTTACTTGGACTTTTTAGGGATAGGAGCCAATATGTGCCTCATCCAGGTGTTTTGTTGAGGTTGAGCCCAGTGTACAAATGGACCAGAAAATCTGCTATGTTTGTCTAGGGACCTGGGTAGCAGGTGTCTTAAAGGCAGTCCCACAGGCCACCTACCTCAGACCCTGTAAACCCCAAGGACCTTGGTGGAATCCAGGATTATGACACTGGGAAATGTGTTGAGTGACACCTTTGGCAATGGAGGCACCTCTGCCCAGAGTCACCTTGTGGGGCATCAACTTCCTGTCCACATGGCATGGTGATGCTAGCCTGCTATTGGGTAGTTGTGGAGAGTGAGTGGCTTTAGAGAGGACTGCCACACATCATTGTGTCCAGGTATTCTCATCCTGTATTGGTCCCTTCAGGTTCTGGGAAAGGCAAATAGATTTCTCATAAAAAGTGGAAATGGAACATTCCGGAACAGGAAGTCAGGTTCCACAGACAAGTGTTCTTCACACAAGTAGAATCTCATCTTTAGGGATCCACTATATTTCCCTTGATGACTCACATGGGAACCTTTTGCTACCTGGAGTTGGCTCCCAGGAATGTCTGAGGATGCCTGAACCTGATTTACTAAAGGCTCATCCCACTATAAAGTGATATGTCCACAGGTGACGACAGCCTTCTAGTGCCAGTGACAACTCTATAAGACGTACTGTGGTAGGAGCCCATCAGCCAAGCAGCTAACCCCTTCCCTTAGGCAATATTCTTAACTACCTAGAAAGCCTTTCTCCTTTGTTCTTTGGCTCTGGCTAGCAACCTTGCTAGAAGGTGACAACTTACTGGTGTATCTTTTTGGATCCTATGTGAGATGTCCATGGAAGGTACAAGCCTGGATGAAGCTGACTGAAGTGGTGTGCCTGATTGGGTCTGTCTAGCCCAGGTGGCGGCATCAATACCTCCTTCCATTATTGGACTTGGACTGAGTATTCTCATCCCAGCACCATACAATGAGTTCTAAAGACAGGCCTTCTTTAAATGCCAAGGAAACTGAAATGGTCTATTGGGTTGTGATACCTGTAACTGATCTGTCTAAGGGTGAACAAGGACTCTTAGGTCTCAAGGTGGGTCCTGTCCATGTCTGGCAAATAGAACACGTTGGCCTTCTGCTGCTGTCATATGGTTGCTCTGGCATCTAGTGGTCTTTGACACTTAGCCCCACAACTAGAATTGCCATTCCTGTACATGTGGCAGATTCTGGCCATGCCATAGCTGCATTTGAGACCAAGCTCTGCCATAGTTTGGATATCTGGGGCATTTACAGTCATATGCTGCCACATTGCTGCATATGCTGTCACAGCAAAGGGACCCTGACAGTGGACTGATGAACTTAACATTCAGAGGATATTTTATATCTCTTCTCATTTTCAGTCTGGTGGAATCGTCAAGAGATGTAATGAACTTTAAAAGACTTGATAGGAGGGGTGCCTGGGTGGCTCAGTTGGTTTGGCATCTGACTTCAGCTCAGATCATGATCTCATGCTTGGGTTTGTGAATTCAAGCCCCATGTCGGGCTCTGTGCTGACAGCTCAGAGCCTGGACCCTGCTTTGGATTCTGTGTCTCCCTCTGTCTCTGCTCCTCCCAAGCTTGTACTCTGTCTCTTGCCCTCTTTCAAAAATAAATAAACATTAAAAAATTTTTTTGAAAAAAGTCTTGATAGGAAAGGATTGCTGGATAGACCATGTTACCAGTATTGTAGACTACCCATATGGCCAGATGGTGTGAGCATAAGGCAGGTGATGCTCAGAGGGAGCAGTCTCTTTGGAACAGGTGTTTGGATAAGTTTAAGGTATAAGGCTTAAGGATAAGTTGGAGGGTAGGAGAGACAGCTCTTCATATCCATGAATTTTCTTCCCCTTCTGAATTGAATGGAAACATTTCTTCAGGATATCTCATGCAGAGGTGGACAGGTCTGCCAGTGTTTGCTTGAACTCCTAGTGAGAGGGAGTTTGCTGCCTTAGAAAGCAACCTGATCTGCTGTTTACTGGAATCTTGCTTATGGGCAGGAGATGTTAGTTCCCTTTTACTGAGCCCTACTCAGTGTCAGGCCTGATGCTGATAGTCCAGTCAATAAAGTGGGTGCAATCCCCTTCTCATTTTACAGAGGTAGAATGTGACTAAGGGAGCTTGTACTGCTTCTCAAGGGACGGTCACATGGGAACCCAGGCTTCTGAGTCTGATACTAGACCATTCTGCCTCTAAAAGACCATGGGAATCAAAGGAACCTAAAGACATGGGCTTCATGACCAAGCGTTTGAATTCTTGTTGAGGGAGAGAGAAATGAAATAGTCACTCATTGAGACGAGGACAGAAAAGGAATGGCAGTGTCCAATCTGACCTAGGGAGTGATAGCAGCAGCTCCAGAAAGGCACACGGGGCTGTAGGAGCCCTTACCCTGAAGGACAGGAATGGAGATGGTTATTTCAGATGGACAGTGGGATTCAGGGCTGTGGTTAGCTCTGTAACTCCCTCCATAAATACACACTCAGGACCAGCTACACCTCTCCCATTTCCCTAGCAGTTACATAGCTACTGGTGCTCTGCCAAAAATCTATAGTATGCAATGGATATTAGCCATGTATCTTGGGCAATAGCTATTTTCTAAATGGATGAAGACCTTTTCCTTTAGGCTGATTTGAAATATTGCTTGGCCAACATTATTGTGCTCAGATTCATCTGGAAAGCTTGTTAAAATACACATTTTTGAGTGTTATCATCAGGTTAGCAAACTAAAATGCTCTGTATCTTCTTTTTCCAACAGTTAACAACAATGTATAACCTGAATAGTGTCACGAGAACTCAAGAGACCAGTTGAGAAATTACAGTTTCCAGATAAAAACAAACCAAGAATGGGTTCTTGTGAAAGCAGTAGGAAATTGTATGGCTCTTTGCATTCCCACCTATGCCCCATTCTGCTAGGCATAGTGTGGTACAACTAAGAGGAAGCCTCTCATACTGGGGCTGTGCCCTAGAGAGGGTCCTGTGTCCAATGTCTTGGCATGTCTGGGGGCTGCCAAAGGTACTGGTTTTTGTCTTGCCTGACTCAAAGCCTAGATGGGACCAGGCTTAATTTGGAAGCCAGTGAAAACAGTGAGCACCTCAGCCAAGTTAGAATGTAGTCCCACAGGAAGACACTAAAGAGATAAAGAGACCATGGGCTTCTGATAAGAAGCAGGAATAAGCTCAGGGAATTTGAGACAGTTTAAAGCCCATGCAGGAACAAAAAAGAAGACCCATCTATGTGTTGTCTACAAGAAACCCACCTTAAAGGTAAAGACACTTATAAATAAAATTAGGTTGATGGAGAACAATACCATACTAACAGTAATTAAAAAGAAAAAAAATCTAGAAGAGTTCCATTAATTTCAGATAGGGGAGGCTTTAAATAAAGAAAATTATAAGGGCTTAAAACATAAGGCATTATATAATGAGGGAGGGGCAATGTTCTAAGAAAGCATAACTATCCTTAATGTACATATTTCCAACAACAGAGCATCAAGCTATGTGAGGCAGAGTAATAGATCTGCAAAGAGAGGAAGCAGTCCACCATCATAGTGGGAGACTTCAACACACCTCTATCAGGAATGGGAAGATTGAGGAAGAAAATCAGTAAGGACAGAGTTTAACTCAATACCACCAACAATGAACTGGATCTAACTGACATTTGTAGACTACTTTATCCATCAGTAGCTCAATACACATTCTTTGCAAGCTGACCTGGAACATTCACCAAGATTTTAACAAATTTAAAAATATAGTAATCAGTTTTCTCAACACCGTTTGTTGAAGAGACATTTTCCCATTGCATATTCTTGCCTTCTTTGTTGTAGGTTAATTGAGCATATAATTGTGGGTTTGTTTGTGGATTGTCTATTCTCTTCCATTGATCTATGTATCTATTTTTGTGCCAGCATCATACTGTCTTGATTACTACAGCTTTATAGTATATCTTGAAAACTGAGATTGTGATACCTCCAACTCTGTTCTTCATTTTCAAGATTTCTTTGGCTATTCAGGGTATTTTGTTGTTCCATACAAATTTTAGGATTATTTGTTCTAGTTTTGGGGAAAACGACATTGGTATTTAATAGAGATTGCATTAAATCTGTAGAGTGCTTTGGGTACTATAGACATTTTAACAATGTTTGTTCTCCCAATCCATGAGTATGAAACATCTATCCATTTGTTTGTGTAGTCTTCAATTTCTTTCATCCATGTTTTTAGAGTACAAGTCTTTTGCATCTTTCATTAAGTTTGTTCCTAGGTTTTTTTTTTTTTTTTTTTTTACAAATAGTTTATTGTCAAATTAGTTTCCACATAACACTCAGTGCTCATCCCCAAAGTGCCCTCCTCCATGCCCATCCCCCCACCCCCCCACATCCATCAGTCCTCAGTTTTTGTCAGCATTCAAGAGTCTCTCATGGTTTGCCTCTCTCCTTTTCCTAGGTATTTTATTATTTTTGCAAATGGGATTGTTTTCTTATTTTCTCTTTCTGCTATTTCATTATTAGTGTATAAAAATGTAATAGATTTCTGTATATTGATTTTGTATCCTGTGACCTTACTGAATTCATTTATTATTTCTAGTTTTTTGGTGGAGTCTTTAGGGTTTTCTATATATAGTATCATGTCATCTGCAAATAGTGTAAGTTTACTTAACAGAGGAAGTAGTGCCTAAAGGGAAACTTATGACAGTGAATGCATATATCAGAAAAGAAAACAATATGTAATACAAAATATTTAAGTTTCCACCATAGGAAACTGGAAATAGAAGAGCAAACTAAATCTGTATTAAGCAGGAAAAAAGAAATTATTATTAGAGAAGAAATTACAAGAAATTGATAGAGGAAATGAATGAAACTAAAAGGGGATTGTTTGAAAAGTTCTCTAAAATTGACAAGATTCTAGCCAGACTAATTAAGAAAAACAGAAAGAGAACACAAATGACTAATACCAGAAATAAAAGAGAGGGCATCACTTCAGATCCTATGGACATTAAATGTATAATAAAGGAATACTGTGAACAACTTGATGCCCACAAATTTGATAACCTCTATGAAATGGACAAATTCTTAAAATTTTTTTTAATGTTTTTTATTTATTTCTAGGAGAGAGAGAGACAGCGCGAGCAGGGGAGGGTCAGAGAGAGAGGGAGACACAGAATCTGAAGCAGGGTCCAGGCTCTGAGATGGCAGTCAGCACAGAGCCCGACGCGGGGCTCGAACCCACGAACCGCGAGATCATGACCTAAGCGAAAGTCGGTCGCTTAACCGACTAAGCCACCCAGGCGCCCCTGAAATGGACCAATTCTTGAAAGACACATGTGCCAAAGCTCACATAAGAAGCAATAGATTGGTTCTATATCTGTTAAAGATATTGAATCACAATAGGAAGCATCAAGCTAAATGGGCTCACCGGTGAATTCTATCAAACATTTAAGGAAGAAATTATAACAATTCTCTACAACCTTTTTCAGATGACAGAAACAGAAGGAATACTTCTGAACATATTTTATGAGGCCAGCACCACCTGAATACTAAAGCCGGATAAAGACAATACAAGAAAGAAAGCTACAGAGCAATATCTCTCATGAATATGAATGTAAAACTCAACAAAATATTAGTTAATCAAATCCAACAATGTGTAAAAAGAATTATATACCAAGACCGAGTGGGATTTATGTCCTGTTGTCTCTTTCTCCATTCAATTGTAGTCTTTTGTCTAGACTTCAACTATGACAGGATCTCAATTAAAGTCAGTCTACTTCATATATTTAGGAGCTCTGATGTTTTTCCTAAATAGTTTTTTCTTCTTGGTGAATTGACTCCCTTATCATTATATAGAGACCTTCTTGGTCTCTTGTAACAGTTTTTGATTTCAAGTGTATATTATGGCCACCTCTACTCTCTATTGGTTGCCATTAGCATGAAATATCTTTTTCTATGCTTTCAATTTCAATTCATGTGTGTCCTCAGATGTAATCTGAGTTTCTTGTAGACAGTAGACAGTTAGATTATGCTTTACTGATAAGAAAGGACTCACTGCTACCCTTTTTAAAAGTTGCACAAGAAGCAATGGGTGTCAACAATGATGTGGAGAAAAGTGTACCCTCTTGCACTACTGGTTAAATGAAAACTGGTGCAGCCACTCTGGAGAATAGAATGGGGGTTCCTCAAAAACTAAAAATAGAACTACCCTAAGATTCAGCAATTGCACTGCTAGGTATTAATCCAAAGGGTACAAAAATTCTGATTCAAAGGGGCATATGCACCCCAATGTTTATAGCAGCACTATCAACAATAGCCAAATTATGGAGAGAGCCCATGTGTCCATTGACTGATGAATAGATAAAGATGTTGTATATATGTACACACACACACACACACACACACACACACACACAATGGAATATTACTTAGCCATCAAAAAGAAGGAAATTGCCATTTGCAATGACAAGCTAGAATGTATTATCCTAAGTGAAACAAGTCAGTGAGAGAAAGAGAAATATCGTATGATTTCTCTCCTATGTGGAATTTAAGAAACAAAATAGAGGAACATACAGGAAAGGAGAGAAAAAGAGAAGAGAGGGAAACAAACTACAAGAGACTCTTAATGATAGAGAGCAAACTGAGGGTTGTTGGAAGGAGGTGGATAGGAAATGGACTAAATGGGTGAAGGGTGATTAGGAGGGCATTTGTGATGAGCACAGGGTATTATATGTAAGTGATGACTCACTGAATTCTATTCCTGAAACCAGTATCACATGGTATGTCAACCAACTAAAATTGGAATTAAAAAATTTTTAAAGAATTAACAGCAACCCTCCTCAAATTCTTCTAAAAACTTGAAAAGGAGGGAAATTTCCAAACTCATTTTATGAGGCCAGCATTGCCCTGACACAGAGCCAGATAAAGACACTACAAGAAGTGAAAACTACAGACCAATATTTCCAATAATTATTAATACAAAATTCCTCAACAAAATACTAGCAAATAGAATGCAACAGCACATTAGAAGGATTATACATCATGGCCAAGTGGGATTTATTTCTGGGATATAAGCATGATTCAGAATAAGGTAATCAATCAATGTAATACACTACATTAATAGAATGAAGAACAAAAACCACAAGATCATTTCAACTGATGCAGAAAAAGCATTTGACAATAATCAACACCTTTAAAAATAATCAACAAACTTGAATTAGAAGGAAAATATCTTAGCATAATAATGACCATATATGAGAAGCCCATAGTGTACATCAAATTCAACAGGGAAAGACAGAAAGCTTTTCTTCTATGACCAAGAACAAGATAAGGATGCCCACTCAAAGCACTTCTCAGTAGTATCGGAAGTCCTAACCAGAACAATGACACAAGAAACAGAAAAAAAGGGAAAAAAAGTCATCCATATGGGAAATAAATAAGTAAAATTAACTCTGTTCACAGATGACATGATTGCATATGTAAAAATTCCAGAAGATTACACACACACACACACACACACACACACACACACACACCACATTCTACACACACACAGAGTTAAAACTAACAAATAAATTTAACAAAGTTTCAAGATACAAAGTTAATATACAAAAATCATCTTTGTTTCCATACACTGATAAGATACATAGGAATAAACATAATCAAGGAAATAAAAGAGCTGGGCACAGAAAAACTACAAAACACTGCTGAGAAAAAGTTGAGAGAGTCACAAATAATCAGAAAGACATGCCATGTTTATGGGTTGGAAGACTGGATATTATTAGGATGTCAAATTATCCTCAAGATTTACAGATTCAACACAACCCCTATCAAAATCCCAGTGGCATGTTTGTAGAGGTAGAAAAAATTATCCTAAAATTCATACTGAATCTCAAGGGACCCAGAACAGCCAAGACAATTTTGAAACAACAACAACACAAAGTTGGAGGGCTCACATTTTTTTTACTTCAAAACATATTACATAGTTAACAGTGGTCAAAATAGTGTGATACTGACATAGACAGACATATAGACCAATGAAACAGAATAGAGAACTCAGTAAAGAAAGAAAGAAACAAACAAAACCCCACATATGTATTGTCTAATTATCTTTGACAGGAGTGTCAAGACCACTCGGTGAGAAAAAGGACTATCTCTTCAACCAATGTGGAGAAACTGAAAAGCTACATGCAAAAGAATGAAAGCTCCCAGGGGACAAAAAACAAAAACACAAACACAAAACAAAACAAAGCAAAAAAACCCCGAAAAACAGGAGGAAAGTTTCATGACATTGGACTCAGCAATGAGTTCTTGGATAAGAAAGCAATAGACATAAGGGACTGTCATATGTACATTAACAGACAAAATCCACAGAGTGAAAAGGCAACCTGTGAAATGGGAAAAAATATTTGCAAATCACATATCTGACAAGGTGTTAATACCCAGAATATACAAAGAATACCTATGGCTCAACAATAACAAAAATCATACAGCTCAATTAAAAATTTGGTGAAGGAGTTGAATAAATAGTTTTCCAAAGATGATATATGATTGGTCAACAAACATAAAATGGTGCTTAATATCACTACTTTAAAAAAAAAAAAAAGTCAGTCTGTGCATAGTTTTGACCCCTACTAGGCTTCATAAGAATAAGCCTTGGGCCTGAAATACTTTCTTTTTTTTTTTTTAACCAAAAGATAAGGAGTGTACACAGCTTATGCTGGACTTATCTTGTGTGGGATTATCTTTCCTTGTTTCAATTTGTGCTCCTTTGTTCTGCTTAAACATGTACATTATACGGCAATGGGCCAATTCCACTACTGTATTTGTTCTCTGTAGAGAGGGAATAGAGTCCTTCTGCTGCAGCATAGGAAGGGTGTGCTGTATGCTAATAGCCCTGCATCAGCTGCCAGGAAAGACCTATTGGACCCAGGGAACTGACGTCCACTACTGAAACTGATTGTGTTCTTTCTCTTTTCTATGTGAGTAAAGTATCCTTCCATCCAGGGCGTGACTGCACTGTTTTCCTTGGCGACTCCAAATACCAAGATGTAATGGGCAGAAAGCGCTTAAACTGCTACTCCTGATATTAGGCAAGAGGTATTACTTGCTCAGTACTACTCACTAGAGGAATAAAAATGAAAACCACAATGTGATATCAACTCACATTCACTAGGGTGGCTGCTATCAAAAACCAAAATATAACCAGTGTTAGTAAGGATGAAGAGAAACTGGAAGCCTTTTGCACTATTGCTAAGACTATAACATGGTACAATCTGATTGACAATATTATGGGTGTTCCTCAAAAAATTAAAAATAGGGCAATTATATGATCCAACATTCCTGCTTCTGGGTATATTTACAAAAGGATTGAAAGCAGGATCTTAACTATATATTTGCATGCCCTTGTTCATAGCAGCACTGTTCACAACAGTCAACAGGTGAGAGTAACTCAAATGTCTATACATGGATGAATGGATAGACAAATTGTGGCATACACATAGAATGGCATACTATTCAGCCTGAAAAAGGGAGGAAATTCTTTTTTTAAAATTTCTTGTTTCCTGTTTTATTTCATTAAAAAATTTTTTAAATAGTTTATTGTCAAGTTGGTTTCCATATAACACCCAGTGCTCATCCCAACAAGTGCCCCCCTCCATGCCCATCACCCCCCTTCCCCTCTCCCCCACCCCATCAACCCTCAGTTTGTTCTTAGCATTCAAGAGTCTCTCATGGTTTGCCTCCCTCCCTCTCCCCCGCTATTTTTCCCCTTCTCTTCCCTCATGGTCCTCAGTTAAGTTCCTCCTAATTCACCTATGTGTGCATACATATGGAATCTGTCCTTCTCTGCCTGACTTATTTCGCTCAGCATAACACCCAAAAGGGAGGAAATTCTATCACCTGCTACAACATGGATGAACTTTGAGGACATTATGCTAAGTGAAACGAGCCAGTCATAAAATGACGGATAGTGTAGGATTACACTTATAAGGTATCTAGAGATGTTGTGTCCATAGACACGAAAAGTAGAATGGCAGTTACCAGAGCCTGGGGGGTCGGGGGGAAGGGGAGTTGTTTAATGGGTCTAGAGTTTATGATGAAGAAATTCCAGAGATCTGTTTCACAACAATGGGAATATGCTTGACACTACTGAATTAAAAATGGTTAAAGCACTTAAAAATGGTCAGGATGGTAGATTTTATGTTGTGCTTTTATTCACAATAAAAAAATAAATTTATAAAGTAGACTTTCCTGAGCCTCAACCTCAGAGATTCTGATTCAGCATGTCTGGGGTGGAGTCTGAGAATTAGCATTTCTGAAGCTACCCAGGTGCTTCTGGTGTTGAGGTCACATTTGTGTACCACTGATTTACATCACATATCATCATTGGAAAATACCAGACAGCCACAATATGGCTCTAGTTTGAAATATTAGGAAACATTAAGAAATGCTTTGTGCCAAAACCCACCCTAGCCTGTAGTGTGCATGGGCTGAGAGCCAGGAGCTTACATTTCAGGGGACCTGGCCCCTCTTCTGGGCCAGATATATGAGCTCTGTGATGTTAGGCAACTCATGTCTCTAAGCTTTAGGTCACTTCGTTTATAATTGGGAATAAAACTGGTGACCTCATAGGGGTGTAGTGAGGATTATGTGAAGGGACAAGTGAAAGGTACAGAGCCTTTATAAGAAACAGATTTGCTAAGTGTGTCATACTAGATGCTTGATTCATATAATCTTCAAAACTCAACGGCAGCAAACTTCCCCTGACTTCCCCCCCCACCCCGCCCCCACCACCCAGGCTTCTGTGTCTCTCACACACCTCCAATGTGTTGTCTTGGTTCTAAACTGACACTGACCTTCTAGGAGGTTATGCCTTGTCTGTTAGATCACCTCTCCTTTATCCAGCGTCTTGCACAGTGCTTGGGACGTAGCATATGATAAATAAATATATATTAATTGTATAAAATATATAGAGAAGCTGTATGAGTAGTTCTCAGCCACAGTATCACATGAGAACTACCTGAGAATTAAATAAAAATATGACTACTGGGGTACGCGCCAGAGATTCTGACTTAATTAACCTAGAACAATGTCTTTTGACCTTGGTTGCACATTTAGAATTACCTGGGGAAATTTAAAAATCCACTGCTCAGGCCATATCTCTACCAATTATATCAGAATCTCTGGGCATGGGGCCAAAGCATCAGTATCTTTAGAAAGAATCTTCAGTTGAATCCATTGCAGGGGCGGGGCCTCACCGGGTCAGAATGGAAAGACAATTTACATACACAAGCAGTGGATTCCTAACCTGTTCTTAGAAAAAGACAAATATAAAATTAGGAGGGGAGCGAGTCACTATTTTGCATGTGCCTGATAAAATCTTATTGTCTGCCCTTTCCATCTTTGTTCATTTCATTTACTTTCTGAGTGTTTAGAGTTGCTCTCTTTCATGTTCACTTCTCTCTCGTTTTGGCTATTTGCTATTACTACTGGATGACTGTGCTGGATTGAATAGTTTCTCCCAAAACTTCAACTCTGTGTGGAACCTGTGAATGTGACCTTAATTGGAAACAGAAACTTTACAGATGTGATCAAGGTAAGATGAGGTTATACTAGATAAGGATGGACTCCAGTCCAACAATTGTTGTCCCTCTAAGAAGAGGGAAATTTGGATACAAGACACAGAGGACATGATCCATGTGATGACAGCGTCCGGGACTGGAGAGATACTTTACAAGCTAAGGTGTGCCAAGGTTTGTCTGTAGCCACCAAGAGCTAGATGACAGGCCTCCACTGCTTGTTTGGCCCAAAACAATTTTATAGGGAGGCTGGGGAAGAAGGTGGATAGGTGGATAGCCAGTGAGATGCGTCGGCACTTCCATGGTTGTGGGTTTCTGCGGAGAGTCAGTGTTGAAATATGGTTTTTTAAGGGAAGAGAGACATTTCCAACACTGAGCAATGTTAGGAGATGCAGACATGCTACTACAATCGTAGATGTTTTTGAACAAGCCAGACATGAGCCAAGTCATTGGAATACGAGCACTAGAAAGAGAGTGATTTTTTTCTTCTTCTTGGTTTGCTACCATTTTTGATCCCTAGAATAGTGTTTGGCACATAGTAGGAGCTCACAGTAGATAATAAATTAATTAAGTATTTTCAGGGCATTTACACTGAATGGTTCCTCCATGTGGAACACCTTTACCCCAGAGAGTCACCTGCCTTGATATTTCATTTTATTCATGGTAGGCTCAAGTCTTCTCTGCATAGTGGCCTCCCCTGTTGTGTCATTTAAGACTGGTTACAGTCCATCACTTTTATTCCCTTCTCCTCCTTTATCCTTCCTCTCTATCACTTGTATATTTGTGACATTATCATCACTTTCCCTCTTGGTAGTTCAATGGGGCAAAACATCCATCTCCTTTGAGCTACTGTATCTCCAGGACCTGTGACATGATCTGGCAAAGTCAGTGCTCAATCAATTATGTGTTGAATGAATGAGCGAATGAATGAATGCATGCCAGCTCCAAGGAAGAGCTTAGCACAGTGCCTGGTACATGGCAAAGGAGAGATAAATGTCAGTGTTGATGTTGATGATAACCCCGAATGTCACTCTGAGGCTGTCACACTCTGAACTGGCCACTGACAATCCTCAGTGTAGATAGTGGGTGTTGATGAATGTAAAAGGTCACTTTTCCTTCCCAACTGCTATTCTTCCCTGCCACCAGGAGAGACTCTAAAAAGTAGTGCTTTTACCAACCCCTGCTCCTGACTCTTTGTTCTTTGTAAAATTGTGACAAGACATTGGGTTTCACATCCTCCTCGCTCTGTAACTCTTGAATTAAAACACTTTCAGATCTTTCTCACTAACATGTAAATGACCAAAAGCAGCGTCATCCCTGCATCCCATCTTCTAGGATTTTCTCTTTTATTTCCCTTCATATATGCTGTCATCTGCTTTCACTCTGTCTCATTTCCTATCTATGGATACTCTTTTCAAGTTCCAGCTCCCACACCACTGTTCTGAAAGCTCAATTGACATGCTTCTGCTGTTTCTACCTCCTCTGTTTTCAATGCCACTACCCACCTCTCTCACTTCTGTTGGAGTTTTCATACAGGTCACTGTGTTTTCCCAGGCTCCTCTCACCCAGGCCGGATGAACTTCCTCAAGATCAGGGGCCCCACGTATTGTGGGCATAATGGACTCTGACTTAGGTCAGTGAAAGGCATTTCCTCCAGCCTGTGGACTTTGCTTACAGACCTCCTGGGATTTGGATCCTGCCTCTCCTACCATTTGTGAGATCCTGACGACTGTCTTAATCACCACATGCCCCATGTGTCCACTTGAAATCAAGGATCCCAGTTATTATAGTTCATAAATAATCAAATGCCTCAGACCAATAGATGAAAGTATACAGATAGGAATTCTGAAGTGGGGCACCTTTGGGGATAACTTAGGATGGGTGGGCAACAGAATATAGTTTCTTAGATATTTTTTTCAGTGATACATTGAGAACTGTTTATAAAACCCATTTGGAGCCAGACATAGAGAAACCAAACGACTGTTGAACATATTTCTGAAAAATGCCCAGAATTTTATTATCTTTGTTAATTTGACAGAAATAGCATCCCATCGAAATCATCACTCTGGCTCATTCACCTCAAAGAGAGACCCTCACTGGGCATATACACATAGCTTTGTAGGCAATGGAACTATATTCTGTGGTAAACAGCCTCTGAAAATCACATCACAAGTGAATATAAAGGAAATTTTAAAACGTGAACACAAAAATTACAAAATCTAAATATTCCGCTGTACTCCCATAGTACAAAACTTCATATTCATGGAGACCTTGGAGAGCTTTGCAACATACAGAGGGACAAATGACATGATATTTCTTAACTGACTAAATTTGCTTTTGCCTCATGACAATGATTTGTCCCGTTATTCAATGACTAAAATTTTGTCAAAGATGCGCCTACTCTTCACAGTAATTGAGGAGCATCTGCTGGGCAGCAATTGGATACACCTGCTGCACTGTCTCCTGAACTATAATCTAGTATAGCTGTAGGTCTGTATCCAGGTATGACTGCTGGAACGTATCCAGGTCGGACTGCTGGAACGTATCCAGGTCCGTCTGCTGGAACGTATCCAGGTCGGACTGCTGGAATGTATCCAGGTCCGTTTGCTGGAATGTATTCAGGTCCGTTTGCTGGAACGTATTCAGGTCCGTTTGCTGGAACGTATCCAGGTCGGACTGCTGGAACGTATCCAGGCCCGTTTGCTGGAACGTATCCAGGTCTGTTTGCTGGAACGTATCCAGGTCCGTTTGCTGGAATGTATCCAGGTCCGTCTGCTGGAATGTATCTAGGTCTGTCTGCTGGTTTGTCTTCTGCTTAATTTTGATGGCAGAGTCATCCTCACAATTAGGTTTGGTGGTGGTCGTGGTTTGTATCTCCACTGGAATGGTGGTGGTAACCTCTTTGGTGTAGGATGATTCTGTGGGGGTGGTCTGTTCCGGGGTGGTTTCTGTGGTCGTGGTCGGCTGGGTAGTGGTGGTCTCTTCCTCAACCAACCTCTCGGTGGGGGTGGTCTGTTCTGGGGTGGTTTCTGTAGTCGTGGTTGGCTGGGTAGTGGTGGTCTCTTCCTCAACCAACCGCTCGGTGGGGGTGGTCTGTTCCGGGGTGGTTTCTGTGGTCGTGGTCGGCTGTGTTGTGATGGCCCTTGCCAGAATCAACAGTTCTGTGGGGGTGGTTTGTTCTGGGGTGGTCTCTGTGGTCGTGGTCTGCTGTGTAGTGGTGGTCTCTTCCTCAACCAAATGTACAGTGGTGATGGTCTCTTCATTCACATCAGGCACCATGGGAGTGGTCTCTGGGATTCGGACCACCTTGTTAGGGAAAGGAGCTATGGTTTGGCTCTGTTGCACGGGATAATAATGTTTGACATCTTTGGAACCTGCATCAGGTTCTCCTTTGACAAAGATATGACACCAGGGGTTGCCCTCCCCACTAGAATAGCTGGGATTGTGGATCAGAGTGGAGTACACCAGCTTCAGATTGGATTCTGGAAACCTCCAACTGCACACCCTGGTCCTCAGGACCATCTTGGAGTCCTCACAGATGTGGTTTTGCCAGCGTAAGTTCTGGACAATTTGCCTCCAGTAGATTATATCATTTCTAAAACATGATATGCAGGAGGTTGGATTGCCAGCAAAGACACATGAAAATCTGTGGTCCAGTCGGGTGCATTCCACCATCAGGGCGATACCCTCCTTCTGATCGGTCACAGTCAAATAACATGTGGCCTGGTCTCGAGTAACAATTATGCCCCTGACCACATGCCTTTCTTGCCACCTTCTCTGAGCGATTTGGGGCTTGTCCAGAGGGTGACTTTCTTGCCACCTTCTCTGCGCTATTTGGGGCTTGCCCAGAGGAATCCATTCATCTTTAGCTGCAGGGCTGCTTTGACTTTTCCATAATTCCTGTTGGCCCTCCACCAAGAGAGCCTGGGCAGCCAGAAGGAGGAAGGAAAGCAGGGTGAGGCTGTGGAACCTCATGGCTTCAGCTTGGTAGGAACCTGTTTGACAAAAGCAGGTGAGTCAGTGCCGGGCTCTAGTGCAGCAACACAGGGCTGCAGGATGATCCTCCCTCTACCTTGACACATTTCTGCCTGATTAGGAGTGAGATCGGAAATTCTGGCTCTCGGAATTACCAGACCAGCAGTCCATCCATTTACATTTCTGCTTGACTTGAGTCCTGAATGTCAAAACCTCCCACTCTTCCTTCCTTCATTCAGCATGCTCTGAGCCAAATTAACTTTCATCCCTCATTCACTCTTCCTGCACTAAACCAGATGTTGAATTAACCAAGTTGAATAAGAAAGTCATATCTTAAACTCTTAGAAAAGACTTTTTGGTAAATTTGAATAACCTTAACCAGAAGTCTGTCCCAACTCTGTCTTTAACATGATCTGGGGCAAATCATCTTCCTCTTCCAGGTCTTGGTCTTATTAACTGGATATTGGGGTGTTGGATACAATGATTGAGACTCTCTTATAGCTCTGTGTACTAGATTTGTAATATAGGTTTATATGATGCCACTAGGCCATGTAATGATAATGGACATGGCAAGTGACGTGAAAGGAGATGACTGACCTAAGGTTGAACGAGGGTGGATGGAGTTCAGATACTCTGCGATAGATGGGTTTGTGAGGCTGGGCATTTGAGCTGTAGTTAGAACCTAAGGAAAGGCATAAAGGAGCAGAGTTTATCTAATCTGAATGGGCAAAGGGAATCAGGGTGGATGGGGTGAATTTCTGCCAGAGTATTTAGACTAGGAAATCGAAGGAAAGGATGATGCCTAATCAATTTCTGGAGCCCTGTTGTGGAATAGTTCTGGGCAGGTAGAGCTCTCAACCAGTGCTTTTAAAAATAAATTATCAACTGGAAGGGATGACCTTAAGAACTTACACAACTCAATACCATAAAAAACCCAAATAATCCAATTTAAAGAATGGGCAGAGGACCTGAATAATAATTTTTCCAAAGAAGACAAACAAAGGGCTAACAGATAATGAAAAGATGCTTAACATCACTCATCATCAGGGAAAGGCAAATCAAAACCACACCTTACACCTTACACCTGTCAGAATGGCTAGAACCAAAAGATAATAAATAAGAAGTGCTGGCAAGAAAGTGGAGAAAAAGAGACCCTCACGCACTGCTGGTGGGAATGCAAACTGATGCAGCTACTATTGGAAGCAGTTCAGAGGTTCCTCAAAAATTACAAATAAAATTACCAAATGATCCAGTAATTACACCACTGGGTACTTACCCCCCAAAATGAAAACACTAGCTCGAACCCACAAACCGCGAGATCATGACCTAAGCGAAAGTCGGACGCTTAACCGACTAAGCCACCCAGGCGCCCCTAGTTTGAAAAGATACATATAGCCTATGCTTATTGCAGATTGTTCGTTTTTTAAAGGATTTTTAAAAAGCATTTACTTATATATTTATTATTTTTATTTTTGGCATGGATTTTTGGATTTTATGAAGACCTATAAACTTGGTAAATGTAAGTCACAAATAAATTTAGCACAAAGGTATTTAGCAGGTTAAACATGATCAATTATAAGATCCATACAGCTGCCTAGAAGGTAGCAACAAATTCACTGATGGAGAAACCCATGATCATTTCTAGTCCTGCAACCAGAGAAGTTCACATCCAGGATGTAGAGCCATTCCTTCATATAGGTGGATTCATGCAGTGTTTGTCTGTCTGTGACTGGCTTATTCCACTTGACATAATGTCCTCAAGGATCATCAATATTAATGCCTATTGCAAAACTCTCCTTTTGCAAGGCTGAATTGTATTCCAGAGTATGTATACACTATTTATTTATTTATTTTTCACCTGTTGGACTTTTGGATTTTCTCCACACCTTGGTTCTAGTGAATAGTGCCACAGTGAACATGAGAGTGCTATTATCTCTTCAAGACCCAATTTCAATTCTCTTGGGTAAACAACCAGAAATGAATGGGATAGTTGGGTCATATGGTAGCTATATTTTTATTTTTTAAATGTTTTTTTTTTTTAAATTTATTTCTGAGAGAGAGAGAGAGAGAGAGAGTGTGAGCAGGGGAGGGTCAGAGAGAGAGGGAGACACAGAATCTGAAGCGGGCTCCAGGCTCTGGGTTGTCAGCACAGAGCCCTACGCGAGGCTCGAACCCACAAACCGTGAGATCATGACCTGAACCGAAGTCAGATGCTTAACCGACTGAGCCACCCAGGTGCCCTGGTAGCTATATTTTTAATTTCTTGAGGAATTAAAAAAAAATTTTGTTTTCCATATTGGATGCACTATTTTGCATTCCCACCAATAATGTTCAAGGGTTCCAATTTCTCTACGTCCTTGCCAAAACTTTGTTGTCTCTTTTTTTTTTGTATGTTATCCTTAGATCTTTATTACTTACAGATAATACCGTGTATATATTTAAAACAAAGGTCAAATTAATATGATTTAACCCCAAAATATTGACTATATTGTAAAATATAGGCAACAGAGGCTCTTACAATATACTTAAGAGAAAAATTTGCTCACTACTTTGGATGTTGAAATTTAATTAGTACACAAATGTTCAAACTTAAGGAAAATTTCTAGTACTGATTTCTCTCAATTTAGAAAATTTTAAATGGTTACATTATTTTCTTTAAATATGGTCAAACATTCTCTCAGTGGTTTATACAAAACATTTTTCTCTGGAATAAATATAATTATCTCAAAGTTCCTATTTAATGATAGCAATCATAAAAGTAAAATAATAAAAATAATGAAAGTTCAGTTACCAAAAATCTTGGATATTTTACCAGTATGTATTATGAATCAATTGGCCTCCTGGCATTGTTCTATAGAATCACAATTGAATAAATAACCTTAGTGGTGCTATCTCGTCCCTGTGAAGAGCAGCTGGATTTTATTTTACTTATTTATTTTACTAGAAATAAATTATTTTATTATTTAATTTTTAAAAATGTAAATCCAAGTCAGTTAACATATTGTGTAATAATGATTTCAGGAAGGGGCACCTGGGTGGCTTATTCAGTTAAGAGTCTGACTTTGGCTCAGGTCTTGATCTCACATTTGTGGGTCTGAGCCCATGGCAGTCTCTGTGCCAACAGCTCAGAGCCTGGAACGTGCTTTGGATTCTGTGTCTCTCTCTCTCTGCCCCTCCTCTGCTTGTGCTCAGTCTCTCTGTCTCTCAAAAATAAACAAATGTTCTTAAAAATAATGATTTCAGAAATAGAATTTAGTGATTCATCAGTTGCATATAACATCCAGTGCTCATCCCAACAAGTGTCCTTAATTCCACCTGCCCAGTTAGCCCATCCCCACACCTAACACCCCTCCAGCAACTCTCAGTTTGTTCTCTGTATTTAAGAGTTTCTTATGGCTTGTCTCCCTCTCTTTTTTATATTATTTTTGCTTCTCTTCCTTTATGTTCATCTGTTTTGTATCTTAAATTCCACATATGAGTGAAGTCATATATTTGTCTTTCCCAGACTGACTTGTTTCAGTTAGCATAATACACTCAAATTCCCCAAAGCAATCTACACACTCAATGAAATTCCTATCAAAATAACACCAGCATTCTTTACAGAGCTAGAGCAAACAATCTTAACATTTGTAGGGAACCTCAAATACCCAAAGCAATCCTGAAAAAGAAACCAAAGCTGGAGGCATAACAACTCCAGACTTCAGGATGTATTACAAACCTGTCATCATCAAGACAGTATGGCACTGGCACAAAAACAGACACATAGATCAATGGAACAGAAGAGAGAACTCAGAAATGGATCCACAAACATATGGCCAACTAATCGCTGACAAAGCAGGAAAGAATATCCAAGGGAAAAAAGACAGTCTCTTCAGCAAATGGTGTTAGGAAAACAGGACAGCGACAGGCAGAAGAATGAAACTGGACCACTTTCTCACACCATACACAAAAATAAACTCAAAATGGATTAAAGAGCTAAATGTAGACAGGAAGCCATCAGAATCCTAGAAGAGAAAACAGGCAACAATATCTTTGACTTGGGCTGCAGCAGCTTCTTACTTGACATGTCTCCTGAGACAAGGGAAACAAAAGGAGCAGAAATGAACTATGGGAACCTCATCAAGATAAAAAGGTTCTGCACAGCGAAGGAAACAATCAGCAAAACTAAAAGGCAACTGACAGAATGGGGGAATATATTTAATTTATCAAAACCAACACCCAAAAACAAATAATCCAGAGAAGAAATGGTCAAACGACATGAATAGACACTTTTCCAAAGAAGACATCCAAATGGCTAACAGACACATGAAAAAATGCTCAACATCCCTCCTCAACATCAGGGAAATACAAATCAAAACCACAAGGAGATACCACCTCACACCTGTCAGAGTGGCTGAAATTAACTACTCAGGCAACAACAGATGTTGGTGAGGATGCGGAAAAAGAAGAACCCTTTTGCACACTTGTGCAATCACTCTGGAAAAAAGTATGGAGGTTCCTCAAAAATTAAACATAGAACTACCCTAGGAGCCAGCAATTACACTACTGTGTATTTATCCAGGGGGTACAGGTGTGCTGTTTCAAAGGGGCACATGCACCCCAATGTTTATAGCAGCACTATTGACAATAGCCAAAGTATGGAAAGAGTCCAAATGTCCATAGATGGATGAATGGATGAAGAAGATGTGGTATATATACAATGGAGTATTACTCAGCAATCAAAAAGAATGAAATCTTGCCATTTGCAACAATGTGGATGGAACTGGAGTGTATTATGATAAGTGAAATAAGTCAGAGAAAGTTGGAGCTAGAGTGTATTTACTTTTGAGAGAGAGAGAGAGAGAGTGTGTGTACACAGGTGGAGGAGTGGTTGAGAGTGAGGGAGACACAGAATCTGAAGCAGGCTCCAGGCTCTGAGCCATCAGAGCCTGATATGGGGCTCGAACCCACAAACTGTGAGATCATGACCTGAAATGAAGTAGGACGCTTAAGTGACTGAGCCACCCAGGGGCTCCTATTGCAGCATTATTCGCAACAGCTAAGATATGGAAACAATCCTAGTGTCCATTCATAGATAAATAGATAAAGAAGATATAGTGTCTATATACAATGAACTATTACAAGCCATAAAAAAGAATGGGATCTTGCCATTGCAGCAACATGGATGTATTTGGAGGGTATAATGCTAAGTGAAATAAATATGATGAAAAGGCAAATACTATACAAGTTCACTCATATGTGAAATTTAATAAACAAAACAAATGAACAAACAAAGAAAAAAGGGACAAACAAAAAAGAGACATTCAAATACAGAGAATAAATTGATGGTTGCCACATAGGAGGTGGGTAGGGAAATGGGTGAAAGAGGAAAAAAAAAAGCATGATCTTAAATAGTACACTAAACCTCATGGATTTTATCAGGTAACCAGTAAAAAAACTACACTTGAAAGAAGAGAAACAGCATTTGTCTTTGTATTTGATACCTACTATGTGCTATATCCTTGACTAGCCTTTGATTCTCACCTTATTTAATCCACTCAAGAGCTATGCCTGGTAGGTAATAAAAACTCACCCCCGAGTAACAGATATGACAGTTAAGGTTCATATTACACAAGATCCCCTAATGGACAAGTGACAAAGATGGGACAGGCAGCCATATTTTTCTGGTTCTAAATGCCATCGTTTGTTGATTGATGATTGCCTGAAACTTATAGTATTTTTCAGAAAATATTGGTAACAAATAAGAAAACTATGAACTACTCAGGATTTGCTTTGGTTTAGTTGACCATAAGATGATCCATACTATTGTGAATTCACTTTAAAAATACATTTAAATCCATTTACAGTGCTCCACGATAAAAATAAATTCAGAATTTTTTTTGCGTAAGGGGCTTATGGCCTCTTCTGAGGATTGAGAAAGGGAGACAGTCTCAGGCATGTGGGCTCTCAAATGAAGGTGGATGGAGAACTAGGTAAACCAGATGAATATCCCCTAATTCATCAGGGCTTTGGGACTCAAGGACTCTAAGTGTCCCTGATGGCATCCAGACCCAGGATTCTGAGGTCCTCTGAGGAGCTAGAAAGAGGGTGGAGGCAGGTAATGAAACTCTTAAAAGAGCCAGGCTCTTACCTTGTTCTGAGTATGCAGGTCCAGTGCAATCCCAGATGTGAGAGTGAATTGTAGGCTTACAGCTCTCTCATCTGTCATCTCTGGCAGGGACGGCCCTTCTTATAGAAGCCCAGGCAGATGGATTTTACGACACACATATCTATCAATCTTTATCACACTCCTCCTAGCCACACCTCTCGGGAGGGAGCCAGTTCCTACAGGGAAAGTGGTTGGTGTAATCCTGTGTGTGTGTGTTGGGGGAGGTGGTTATGGGGGGTACATGCAAGCATTAGACCTGCTTCCCTGAAGCCCATCTCTTTCCCCAGTGGCCATGATAGGAGGCCAGTTCAGCCTTGCAGAGGTATTCCTTGATGAGGTGAGGACTCCATCAGCAATATCCAAGGGGAGAGTTATAATCAATAGCAAAATTATCATAGCTGCCAAGCCCTGTGATGCCCATTTTACCTAAAGCTGACTCTGAATTGGTGGTAAATGACATCTGATCTTTAGCATTGACATAGCACAATGGAGAATTGTGTGGACTGTGGTGAACTAGAGGGTATCTACCTCTCTAAATGTCAAATCTCAGTTCCATTGGTGGAGTACTCTTGGAGTTGGGGATCAGCATTGTGAGACTTTCTGAATTTTCAAATGCCTAAAATCCAGTTGTTGATATGAAATTGGGTTGGCATTTAACTCATATTTTCCTAACATAGTAATATGTTCCAATAATATACAGATCAAAAGTCGTAACTGTGGTTTATTTCATTCAAGATTCACTTGTTTGAGAATTCCAAGGTCACAGAGACATGGATGTTGACTTGTGCACTCATTTTTTCAAAGAATCTCTTTTTGAATTCCACTGGAGGTGGTTATTGTCCCAAACTCCAGGCCTTTTGTAAAATTGTTCTTTAGGGGCCATCTCCATTATCCTGGCCACCACTGTTTAAGCCCCTGACCTCCGTAAACAGGCAATTTTGCAGGGTTATTTGGACAAGGGCAAAAAAATGAAGCAAATTTGTCCCAAAGAAAGATATAGTTCAAGGTGGCCACCTAAAAAATGAGAAATTCGTTTTGGTCACAGGAAGCAACCAGTTTCTTCCTGGAGGAAGGCTGTAGGTCAGAACACAAAGCAAATTTAGAAGGAAACACATGGACTCCAGGACCTTTTCTGACACAGGTCTCTAAGATTTGACAGAGAACAAGGAACTTCACCCAATGGCTTCTCATGGACCTTCAGACTTCTTGTGATCCCATCTCAAATTCTGCCTTGACCTTGTATTCCAAACAGGTAGTACAATGTGAGACCAGGCTGTGTAACTTTCCCTGTTGGCTCAGCCTGTGTTTCCAAATTCTTCCAGATAAACACACACACACACACACACACACACACACACACACACACCAATCTTGCCACACTCAACCCTCTACCCAACATTTCCTGAATACTTGATGCACTTGCTTATTCCCTTCTGGCCTTTGATCTCACAGTTCCCCTTACCTGGAATTCCCTTCTAGGCCTGGTTTGCCAGGCACACATCTGCTCATCCTTCAAGATCCAGCTCAAATGTCATCTCTTCCCTGTTGGTGTCATTGGTCCCTTCATCCTTGTCTATGCCTCCCCCTGCCTTCATGGATGCTCATGGGGAGAAACAGACCATCACTCCCAGTTAGTGTGTACAATGTGCCAGCATTGTGCCGTGTCTGTGCTATTATTTCACATCTTGATATGCTGAGAAAATAATGCACTTGTCTATAGTGCACTGGAGAGCCTGAAGAGGTTTGGGGCCCCAGCAAGGATGTCCACAGCAGGTTCCCTCCACCTCTCTATGCTTCCAGGACCTCTGGGAAACCTTCCTTCGGCCGACTGACTCTGTAAAGACTCATCACCTTTTTTCCACAGGAGAAATGTGGTATCACCCTGGATTCTCATGGTACAGAGATGAACATGAAGCTTGGGTAGCCAAGTGCTGTTTGCCAACCTCTGAATGGTAGAGCCTGGCCTGGTGGTATGTCTGGTTTTGGTTAACCTCCCAGCAGGGTATTTTGGATGTTGTCTTATGGCTCTGAGACCTGAATCTGTCTCAATTCTACGTTAGGTGGAGAAGACCCTTCCTTACCATCCTGTATACCTCCATGTCCATATTATCCACAGTAGTTTCTGGCATATAGTAGGTATAGTCGGTGTTTTTAATCACAATTGTTGAAGTAATGAGTTGAAAAACTCAACTTCAACTGACTTAAAAGACAAAAACACTTATTGGCTCATTTGACTAGGCAGTAGTAGGAGTAAGGTTGGTTCAGATACACATAGATTCAAAGCTCTTCTCTGTGTCTCTTTTTTTCTCTGAATCTCTGACTCTGTCTCTCTCACATTATTTCTGTCTCTTCTGTGCACTCTTTACAGTCTACCTTCATTCTCAGGCAGGTCGCTTCCAATTGTCCTAGAAGAGAACATGACCTTCCATCCCTAGCACCATATGAAGGCCCAGGAGAACTCTGACAGCCCACGCCTGGTACATCTCACTGAGTCTGTTGCAGGAAGCAGAGACATGTGGTGGACAGCCCACCAGAAGCACAGGGAGTAGAGGGTGGGCAGTTTTCAATAAGAAAGGGGACTTCTGTTACCAACAGAAGGTGAAAAAGTGGACAAAAACAACCAATCTACATTTCAACAGATTTTCATTTAATGGGGACAAATGCAGAGAATGCGTTATATTGGAATTTCACAGCTGTTGGCTAGTTAGCTACCCTCTTGAGAAAGACTTCCTTGAGGCTAGGTAGGACTTTGCTAATTAGGGAAGCCATATCAGATTCATGGGACAGAACTGTTCCTAATCTGTTTGAGGATCAGTCAGTAAACTAGTTGCCTAAGGAGAAGGTTTGTGACAGGAGAAGGTGGGTGATAAGATCTCAAAGTCAAAGAGAGGTCTTGAATACAAAGCTGAGGGTTTAATTCCACAAGTTGAGGATGACAAATATGCAACCTAGGAGCCCTCATTTTGTCTTCCAGTGTCCTTGGCAGACTGCCAATAGGCTGTGCAGGGCACTCCTGCTGAGCCCAGAGACAGCCTCAGAAGTTATCTCAACCCAGTTCTCCAGAAAGCCACTAATCCGAAGGACAAAACCTATTTATCATTCCTGCCATAGATAGGGCTTTGGCCATTTCTGATATTTTTACACAGAAGAGTGGGCAGACTCACACCTTAGAGTGTCCACAAGCCTTACACAAGAACGTGAACCCGTATCAGGAGTGAGACTGACACTAAAGATTTACCTTCCCTTTACATTCAGATCAGATTAAATAACCCTTGAGAAAAAGGAAAGCAAGTAGCATGTGTAGCTCAGGGTCATGTGTCTTTCATTCATCTGAGAAAAGATTTATCTTTGGCCAACCAACCCCCCAGTGGAGATGGGAAGTAGAAGCAATGGTATAGGGAGGAAACCAGGCAAGAGTATGAGGGACCAGAAATCTGAACGCTGTCTCCATGTCATCAAGACTGTTTCTGTTAGAGATTTAGTTAGAAGTATTCTCTTAATAGAATTCTCTCATCCTTTCATCAAATTTGTAAGACATGGTCCACATTTTACATTTGCAGAAAGATAAGTTAAAGATATTAATTAAGTGTTTTTCCCTCAAGATAGCTACATGATGATGGTGGTAGTTGTGATTATGGTGATGATGATGATTGTAGTGGTGGTGTTGGTGGTGATGATGATGATGAAGATGATGGTGCTGGTAATAGTGGTGATGGTGATAGTGGTGATGATAGTGATGATGGTCATAATGATGATGATGATGATGGTGGTGATGATGATGGTAATACTGATAGTAATTCACAAGCATGGTTACAGAGTCTCTACTTTTCAAGCACCATTCTAAAAGGTTATCTCACTTTATTTGTACAACAACCCTATTATTACTTCCATTTTACAAATGTAACTAAACTACACCAAATGTAAGGATCTTTCTAGACAAGTTACTTCAGCCTAGGAAGTAAATATCTCAGTTGCCAATGAGGGAGAATTATGCCTACTTCATAGGATTGTTTTATGCTCAAAGGTGATACATACAGAAAGTGCCTTTCCCAGGGATTGATACACAATCTAAATCTCAAATATGAGAGACACTTATGGTATTTTAAAAATGAAGTAAGGTACTTATACATTTAAAAACTCTCCCTGTTGTCTCCTTATTCTATTAAAGTAAAAAAATAGAAGTTTTAGATTTATAGAAAAAATAGGACCCTATCCCACATCTGACTCAGGTTTCCCTACCATTAATTTCTTATATTACTATGCTACATATATAAAAATTATTGGGCTGATATTGATACATTATTATTAAAGCCCATATATTATTCAAACTCTTTAGAATTCACTTAATGTTCTTTATTATTTTTTATGTTTATTTATTTTTGAGAGAGAGAGAGAGAGAGTGAGAGAGAGCACAAGCAGGGAAGAGGCAGGAAGAGAGGGAGACAGAGGATCCAAAGTGGGCTCTGTGCTGATAGCAGTGAGCCCAATGTGTGGTTTGAACTCACAAACTATGAGATCATGTCCTGAGCTGAAGTCAGATGTTCAACTGATTGAGCCACCCAGATGCCCTCTTAATGTTCTTTTTAAAGTTGTTTATAGAGTATTTTTAGGGCAGCTTTAGGTTCACAGCAAAATGGGTGGAAAATACATAGGGTTTCCATATACCTCCCATCTTCACACATATACAGACACCCTAACTGTCAACATCCAGCACTGAAGTGTACATTTATTACAATGTTTGAACCTACATTAACACCTCATGGTCACCCAAAGTCCATAATTTCCAGTATAGTCCACTCTCGGTGTTCTACATGCCATGGGTTTTGACAGACATAATGGTATGTATCCACCCATATGGTCTCAGAGAGAATACTTTTGTTGCCCCAAAAATTCTTTGTGTGCCACCTATTCATCCCTCCTTTTTCCATAACGTCTGCTAATCACTGATCTTTTTCTCAGGCTCCATAGTTTTGCCTTTTCCGGAAAGTCATATGGTCGGTATCATACAGAATTTAGTGTTTTCAGATTGGCTTCTTTCACTCACTTTATTATTTTAGGGTTCTTCTATGTCTTTTCATGGCTTGATAGCTCATTTCTTTTTAGTGCTGAATAATATTCTAATGTCTGGATGCACCACAGTTCATTTATACATTTACCTACTTAAGCACGTCTCAGTTGCTCCCATGTCTTGGCAAAATAAATAGCTGCTATAAACACTCATGGTTTTATTGTGACCATAGCTTTCAACCTCTAATGGTCTTTTCTGTCGAGGATGCTAGCCTATGTTCTACATCACAGTTAGCAGTCATAACTGTAGAATTCTTTGACTGTGATGGTTTCTCAGGTGTTCCTTATTTCTGAGGAACTTGAGAGTTTTCAGGGGGACTGGGCAGGTGTTCTGAGAAGGTGTCCCTTTTGGAGTTCACCTGGTGTTTTTCTCATAATCAGATTAGTGTTATGTCATTCTTCTTTTCATCAGTGATTTAAATGATGGATGTCAGGTTTCCATGGGGGGGTTCCATAATGTCTGAACACAATTGGAAACACTCACAGGTTAAGGCTGATAGTTGAATGTGTTTCTTGTGTAGTCTGGTCACTGGCAGTTGATTTCAAGTTTAAAAGCTAATTTTAACTATCATGTGTTTGTTACTACAATATCATTCTTTGACTAAGGGGAATGGCACATTGGGGTGCAGACATGATAGATCCCTCAGTGGGTGTAATTTGGTTTGTGAAGGGAGCTTTAGCTGCAATAATACCTGGCCAAATTTGCTAAAACAAAACAAAAAACAAAAAGAGTCCCTCCTTCAAAAATGACCACAGACTTAGAAAATGCTGCATCAAAGTAATATCAGTTGTTGGGTTAAGTCATGTGCACTAAAAATTTATTGTCAGAAAATGAGGAAATTGTCTGAAAAACCTTAGCTAAGATCTAACTAGTCAGGCAAAACACGTTTATCTTAGCTCGACTGAATGGTATTTGCATCCCAAATTTAAAATTCTCATTAGTTATGAGATTTCAGAATTCCTGTTCAGCAAATCAAATAATACATAGTACTAAAGTTTCCCATTAGAAGAATAAGAGACAGTGAAAGGCTGATAGTAAAGTACTTGATATCAATGAAAATTGAAAACCTATAAAGTGTTTACCTTAATAAGATATCCAGATTCACACCCCATAATATTGAATCCATTTTGTTAGAAGTTTTGTTAGTATTCTAAATCTATCGAAAAAGAAATGCACATTTTGGTACCATTTAAAACCATATGAAATTGCTGTTTGTAGTAACTCAACAGTCATAGAATATTAGCAATTTTGAATGAATCAAACTAATAAAGTTTTTTTCCCCCTTCAAGTAATAGGGCTGTTTCAGCCTTATATGTTATTATAATTTTTTTAGTGCTTTATAGCAAACTCTCCAGGAAGCAAGTCTGTGGATCACCTCCAGGTTTTTCATATCTTTGTTTTTAAGGAGAACGTTGTAAAACAGGTTAAGCATGCTTTAAAGAAGTCTACATTTTTAAAATAATATTTCTGAGACATCCAGTAAAAGGCTAGTGGCCCTTTTGAATTTTGAGTGTGTTACAAAGAGAGCTAGTTGCCACCATGGAAAGCTTCCAGAGGGAGAGAACAAGTTGCCCTTTCTCTGTGTTGCTTTGATGAGCCACCATGCATGTAGGCATATGAAACGCAGCTTCTGTCACAGGGAGGGGTGAAGATGTTAAGATGAAAAGGACAAGGGGATCACACTCACACCTAGAGAGCAAAGCACTCTCACATGCTGAGGGCTGTTAGGGGAAGTCAGGGATGGGAAGGGGAATAAGGTACTGACTGGCTCTAGGGAGAACAGGGTTGGGATCTAACCAGACCTCATTCATTCTGCCACTCAATCATTCATTCGTTCTATCACTCACTCATTCTTCCCTTCATCCAAAGACCATTCATGATGCATAGGGGTACATGTACCCCAATGTTCACAGCAGCACTCTCAACAATAGCCAAATCATGGAAAGAGCCTAAGTGTCCATCAACGGACGAATGGATCAAGAAGATGTGGTTTATCTATACAATGGAATACTACGTGGCAATGAGAAAAAATAAAATCTAGCCATTTGTAGCAACATGGATGGAACTTGAGGGTGTTATGCTGATCGAAGCAAGTCAGGTAGAGAAGGACAGATACCATATGTTTGCACATATAGGTGGATTAGGAGGAACTTAACGGAGGACCGTTAATGGGGGAGGAGAAGGGGAAAAATAATTAGGGAGAGGGAGGGAGGCAAACCATGAGAGATTCTTGAATGCTGAGAACAAACTGAGGGCTGAGGGGGGGTGTGGGAGAGGGGAGGGGGATGATGGGCATGGAGGAAGGCACTTGTTGGGATGAGCACTGGGTGTTATATGGAAACCAACCTGACAATAGACTATTTAGGAAAAAAAAATTCTACTTTGTACCTTCAAAAAAAAAAAAAAAAGAGCACTCATGAAACACTTAGGGTCCTAGAGTCTCTCTGTCATTTCCTGGAATGCAGTCAAGGTGACCTGGTCCTTGTTCTCAAGGAGATGCAGACTAAAAGGGTAAAGACAAGGATCTCAATCATAACAATAGAGAGGTAATTGCTTTGTAGGAAGGAAGCCTGGGGTTATCTGGGTGGGGGACACCTAAACAAGCCAGAGGCTGAGAGAATTTCTTAAAAGCCTGCAACTGGTTAAGGGACGCTCAACAAGAATGTTGAGGAAGAGGATGTCATTTATTCAATGCTGACTCAGTACTGTTCTATGCCAGCTGCTAATATCAGTTTAAAGAATCAAAAGTGAATGGGAGTTGGCTTCTGCCCTCAAGGTGGGCTGGTTTAGGCTGTGGCTCACTATCTGATGATGGCTCTAGTGATGACACTTGTCACTTCCAAACCTTAAGCACCAGATGGTTTTCATTTTCCACTGAATAAAGTCCTGATTTTTGAGGGCAACATAGGAACTTTCTCTTTCTACTCCCAGCCAAATTTGGTGCAGTATCCACTGCTCCTTTTAGGCATGTCCTGAGGCTCCATTTACATCTGAGTGTCCATTCTTCTGCCCAAATATCAGGATATTTCCAGAGACTCAACCTCTGCCAAACTGTTAATTTTGTCCTGAAACTCCATCCTACTGTTGTCTACATGGCAGTTAGTCATTGTGATTTCCTGTGCCCACATACACACATACAAAATCCATGATTCTTTATCTGGGTTTCCCTAAATTTTTACAGACTTCACTATTATTACAGTGGACTTGTCATTATATTGTGTTCATTTACATTCTTGCCACTGTCATCATCCTCGGAATTGACATCTCCAGCCCAGATTTCTAGCTTGATACCTTGGAAAAAACTTGGTATATATTCCTTGGATTGAATTGGATTTTGTGTTTTTCAAGAACCTTCTGCTTTCAGTAATGGGAACTAATTGAATTTAACATAGTGAAGCAAAGAAGATTGAGAATTTGGTGGAAGTTTCTTAAATCATGGATGCATGCATGGGGAGATCACCAAGACACAGAGTTTGGGCCTGAAACTCTGTTCTCATGCCACATCTCAGTTTTCTCTGCATGTGTGCTTTGATTTTCTCTTCTCCTTTTCTCCATGTGGTTGGAAACATGGGTGTCAGCAGCTCTGAGCTGAGCTGCAGTGTGGAAATGTGAGATGACCTGAGCCGAAGTCCAATGCTCAATCAGCTGAGCCACTCAGGCTCCCTGAAACTAGGTCATTTTCTTACACCATACACAAAAACAAACTCAAACAGAATGATGACCTAACTGTGAGACCTGAAACCATGAAAATCCTAGAAGACAGGAAGTAATTTCCAACTTTGATAAACTGGGCTTGAGTCAACATTTCTGCCATTGGACTCCTCCACCCTGGCAAAGAGCAGGATTCTGGAGGGAATGGCCCAGTCACCTAAAACATGTGGTTGGATTTGGAGGAGGAACAATTGTTCTCAAAGATGTGGAGAGTTGTTGCCAGTAGGGAGGGACTCTGTAGGCTTCATGTCTGCACTGGAAGAAAGTTATGGATAAGGTAGAGAAGCAAGTGGGCAGAAGGGCATTCTATATTCACCTGGGGCTGCATCCAGACCAATGGCTCCCAATCTTCCCAAGTGAGAGGACCATTTAGACACCCACAGCCCTGGCCGACCTCCCTGCAGAGCTCACACATTTACTAAAAGTGGTGGAACAATTTGGTGAGGGTGACAGCAGCTATCCCAAGAGCCATTACTGCACGCAGATAGGTGCTAGCCTTATTCACATGCAGAGGGAGGAAATGAAGGCCAAAGACAGTGACTGGTGACGCCAGGATTCTAAATCAGGTCATGGAGATGATCGAAATCCTTGCACTTACCCTAGGCTGCTGTCACAGAGGAAATTGGGTAATCTCTTTACATTGGATTAACCACAATGCTATCTATTGTCATTTGAGCATGAGTTATGCATTTATTTACAAGACTATCAGTAAGATCCTTCTGTACTCTGTCACACCTCCCCTCAAGCCCCACACCTTCTCCACTGCTCTCACCTGACAGCCCCTGCTCTGGAGCCTTGGGTCCAGTGGTTAGAAAACTCTGAGATCACACAGGCTGCCAGCTTCACATGCGAAAGTCTTAGGAACTCCACTCTGGATGCGGAGGGGGTGACGGGACCAGTAATTTGTCACCCGCCCATCCAGGTTTTCCCTTAGAATTTAACACAGTTTTCAAATAGAAGAACTGAGCTCTGAGAGTGACAGTGTCATCTGAGTGTGGCAGTGGGAAGGGACAGAAAATAGAGCTTCAGCCCCATGGTGGGGGGAGGGAGTGAGGCGAGGGTGGGGAATAGGCTGGGTTTAGTAACATGATTCCCTCTTCTGTTAACATCAAATTATCTAAAAGCAGAAAAACATCAGTCATCTTTTCTAAATGTCTCCTTAAAACAATCATCTTGGGGCACCTGGTGGCCCAGTCAGTTAACTGGCCAACTTTGGCTTAGGTTGTGATCTCATGGTTTGTGAGTTCAAGCCCCATGTTGGGTTTCTGTGTCTCCCTCTCTCTCTGCCCCTCCCCCGCTCATACTCTGTCTCTATCTCAAAAAAAAAAAATCTTTTAAAATTAAAAAAAATAAATAAAACAAGCATCTGAATGAATTCAAAGATTTATTTTGTCTGAGATTTAAACTTGTTCTAACCACCTTCTATAACAGATTGTTTATGGCTCTGGTCAGGCCTATTCAGGCTGATGTCTTTCTGGGTGTGACTGGGGGACTCAGTTTCCCAGTTTTCATGATCATGGTGCTCCATATCAGAGCTATGTGGTGATCATATCCTGGAAAAGCAGATTGACATGTAAAGAGCTTTTCCTTATCTCGAATATTTCCATCTCTTTTTTCTTGATTGATGACCATACTACACTCCCACACAGCACCATACCATTGCTAGAGCCTTCACTGCACCTTACTACATGAGACCTTTATCACAACACTGTCAGGAGTGGCTGTTATTTCAAACAGAATTAACAAAGAGCTAACTGACCTAAGTGACCTCCCTAAGCCCCAAAGTCATTTCTCTCAGTTGCACTAGATCTCTGGCTCCAGGTGCAGCCTTTGTTCTGCTCTGATAGAATAAGATGAAAAGTGACACCATAACTCCAAACCAAGCCTGATGGCACCTGAGTGCAGGATTCAGGAAGATTCCAGAAGGAGAAGTCCTGGCAAGACTCCAGCTTGAAGCCTGGCCTGGCCTGGCTCCAGGAGCAGAAGGGAAGGAGAGGGAGGAGAGGCAGAAAGGGAACAGGGATTTGTGGAGGTGTGGGAGGAGGGGGTATTGGAGATGGAGAGGTATCTATACTATCCAAAGCAATCAATAAATTTAATATAATTCCTATCAAAATACCAACAGCAGTTTTCACAGAACTAGAAACTACAATTCTAAAATGTGTGTGGAACCACAGTAGACCTCAAATAGCCAAAGCAATCTTGAAAAAGAACAACAAAGCTGAAGGTATCATAATTTCAGATTTCAAATTATACCATAAAGTGTAGTTATCAAAACAGTGTGGTACTGACACAAAAATAGACAAAATAACTTAACGGGACAGAATAGAAAGCCCAGAAATAAACCCATGATTATATGGCCAAATAATCTTTGACAAAAAAGGCAAGAATATGCAATGGGGAAAAAGATAGTCTCTTCAACAAATGGTGTTGGAGAAACTGGATGGCTATCTGCAAAAGAATGAAACCAGATCTTTTCTTATTGTTGTTGTTTATTTATTTTTGAGAGAGAGAGAGAGACAAAGTGTGAGTGGGAGAAGGGCACAGAGAGAGGGAGACATAGAATCTGAAGAAGGCTCCAGGCTCTGAGCTGTCAGCACAGAGCCCAACATGGGACTTGAACTCACAAAATGTGAGATCATGACTTGAGCTGAAGTCCCATGCTCAATCAACTGAGCCTCTCAGGCTCCCTGAAACTAGGTCATTTTCTTACATCATACACAAAAACAAACTCAAAACAGAACTAACTGTGAGACCTGAAACCATGAAATTCCTAGAAGACAGGAAGTAATTTCTCTGACAGCAGTGGTGACAACATTTTTCTAGATATGTCTCTTGAAGCAAGGGAAACAAAAGTAAAAATACATTATTGGGACTACTTCAAGATAAAAAGCTTCCGCATAGCAAAGGAAACAATCAATAAAACTAAAAGGCAACTTACAGAAAGGGAGGAGATATGTCCAAATGACACATCTAATAAATGTTAGTACCCAAAATAAGTAAAGAACTTATACAAGTAGACACACACAAAAAGGAAATAATCCAATAAAAAATGGGCAGAAGGCATGAACAGACATTTCCTCCAAAGAAGACATATAGATGACCAACAGACACATAAAAAGATGCTCGACATCACTTGTCATCAGGGAAATGCACATCAAAACCACCACGAGATATCACCTCACACCTGTCAGAATGGCTATAGTCAAAACCATGAAAAACAATAAGTGTTGGTGAGGATGTGGAGAAAAAGAAACCCTCCTGCACCGTTGGTGGGAATGCAAACTTGTGCAGCCAAAGTGGAAAACAATATGGAGTTTCCTCAAAAAGCTAAAAATAGAACTACTACATGATCCAGTAATGGCACTACTGAGTATTTATCCAATGAATACAAAAACAATAATTCAAAGGGATGCATACACTCTTATGTTTATTGCTGCATTATTGACAAGAGCCACCTTATGAAAGCAGCCCCAAGTGTCCATTAATAAACGAATGGATAAAAAAGAAGTGTTATGTATATACAGTGGAATATTATTCAGCCATAAAAAGGATGATTTCTTGCCATTTGCAATAGATGGAGCCAGAGAGTATTATGCTAAATGAAATAAGTCAGCCAGAGAAAGACAAATACCATAGGATTTCACTCACACGTGGAATTTAAGAAACAAAGGAGACAAACCAAAAATCCAGACTTTTTAACTATAGAGAATAAACAAATGGTTACCAGAGGGGAGACGGGTGGCAGATGAGTGAAATAGATGAAGGGGATTAAGGAATACACGTATCATGATGAGCACTGAGTGATGTATAGAATTGCTGATTCACTATATTGTACACCTGAAACTAATAAAACACTGTATGTTAACTATAGTGTAATTAAAATTTTAAAAAATTCTTCAAAGGGTTTCTTTAGCTGTAGTTTATAAACTACAATCATCCTGGAACTCAGAGACCTGAATATATTTGTAACTAGACACATAGCAAGGGGTTTCTCATGCTTACACTTTTCTTAGGCATTTTATTCAAAGCAGTTACACCCTATCCATGATATATACATCTCTCAGGCATTTATTAAACCCTTCTCACATACTGGGATGGTTGTAAAAGAGGCCAATGATTGTCCCAAAGCCCAAATTGGCACAATGTTCATATGATCTTTGGATCATAGAATGTGAGAGGAGGAATATGTAGTTAAATGTCATCAGTTTAAATTTATCAATTCAGTTAATTTGACAACTATTTACTGATGTTCCTATATAAAGCCCAGACAGATTATATGCCGCTCACATGGTCCTAGGGCATGTGAAGCAGCAGAGTGAAGCATCTGGGTACCGCCAGTTGCTATAACAAAAACACCCCAACCTTGGGGCTTCACACACTGAAACATCAATTCTCCCTCACATGAATGCAATATGGGGGTTTCCACAGTGGATTACCATGAACTAAATTCAGTTGTTGCCTTAAAACCCCAGCTTTGTCAGACTTTGTGACTGCAGCTACATGGATTATACATTTTGGCAGGATTCCGTCTTGGACATGGCTAATGCCTTTTGCTCAATCTCTTTGGCACAAAGTGTCAAGGATCATTTGTGTGCAAGCTCATCGGGGCCTGCAAACCTGTTTCCTGTCCTGCCACAGGGGCACCTGGATGCTCACACTCTGTGCCACCAAGGCAGGGCCAGTAATGGGACAGGTCTTCCTCCCTCAGGAGTGACCGCACTGATGACCTCAAGCTGATGGGCTCCCAGGAAGAGCAGGTGGCTGCCACTCAGGAGCAGAGTCCTGAGAGACCAGCCTCCAGTCAGTCTTGGGAAGACTGTGGACTGAGACTTGAAGATCGAGTCCCGAGGCAGGAAAGGAAAAGTTACTCCCCCTACAGACCTCAGAAGCCAAGTGGGAAGCCCAGATTTACTCAGACTGTTTGGGGTTGGGGGCCAATATGTGCCTCATCCAGGGATTTTGTTGAGGTTGAGCCCTGTGTACAAATGGATCACAGAATCTGCCCAAGTTTGCCCGGGGACCTGGGTGGCAGGTGTGTTAAAGGCAGCCCACAGGCCACCTCCCTCAGGCCCTGTAAAGCCCAAGGACCTGGGTGGAATCCAGGATTCTGACGATGGGAAGTGTGTCGAGTGGCCCCTCTGGCAGTGGAGGCGCCTCTGTCCAGAGTCACTTCTTGGGGCTCTGACTTCCTGCCCATGTGGCCCCCTGCTGTGCTGCACTTGAAGCTCTGCTGCTGGCCTACTATTGGGCACCTGTGGAGAGCGAGTGGCTTTAGGGAGGGCTGCCAGACATCACTGTGTCCAGGTGTTCCCATCCTGCATTGCCCCCTCAGATACTGGGAAGGCGAACAGATTTCTCATACAAAATGGAAATGGAACATTCCAGAACAACAAGTCAGGTCCCATAGACAGATGCTCTTCACACAAGGAGGTAGTGCCTCATCTCTAGGAATCCCTTGTATCTTCCTTGATGACTTACACAGGAGCCTTGTGCTGCCTGGAGATGGCTCCCAGGAAGGCCTGAGGATGCCTGGAGCTGGTTTACTGAAGGCTCATCCAGCTATAAGGGGATGTGTCTACCGCGTGGCAGCAGCCCTCTAGAGCCAGTTTCAACTCTGTAAGGCCTCCTGTGGTAGCCCATCCACTGATGGGCTAAATTGAAAGCCACTTCCCTTTCTGTTGACAGTACTCTTAAGTACCAGGCATGCCTTTATTATCTCTTCTTGGCGCTGTCTAGCAACCTAGCTCGTGGTTAAGAAAGACATGTATATTAAAGACACCCATCTGTGGAATTGTGAGTTCTGGAAAGCCATTGATTGAGGACACACTTTTTGTGCCTGATGTGGATGCCCACGGGAAGGTGCAAACCAAGATGAGGCTGATCATAACAATGTGGCTGTTTGAACCTGTAAGTACTATAAGGCTAGTATTGGTACCTCAATCCATGTTGCACTGTGTGTATTAATCCCGCCGCTCTCTGGATGGACTCTAAGGATGAGCCTCCATCTGTATGCCAAGGAGACTGAAATGGCCCATCAGCACTATGGTACCTGTTTGCAGTTGATTTAATTCTCTAAGAGTAAACAAGAACCCTTATAGCTCCAAGGCCAGGCTTTGTCCTTTTCTGGGAAATAGATTACATATGTTCTCTGCTGCCATCTTGTGGCAATTTATGGCTTCTTGTGGCCTTTGACAGTAACTGAAATTGCTATTCTGTGGGAATGGCAGGCAGGTTCTGGCCACGCCATAGTAGCACTTGAGACCAGGCTCACCATATTTTGGATATCTGGGATATTTACTGTCATATGCTTCCCGAGGGGTCCTGAGAGTGGGCTAATGGACATGACTTCCAGAGGGGTCCTGAGAGTAGAATGGACTTTAAAAGACTTGACTGGGAAAGATGGCTAGGTAGACCATGTTATCAGCATTGTAGATTCCCCTTAGAGAAGACAGTGCAAGCATAATGCAGCTGGTCCTCGGAGACAATGGCTACCCCTTACTGCCTCTGCATCTCTGCGATTAGAAGCAGCGATCAGTGCTCAGGACACAGCTCTGATATCTGAAGGACCAGGTCCTTATGGCCTATCCTGGCACTCAAAGTTTGTGTACCAGTCACTCCAGGAACACATACACAGGTGCCTGCCATCAGACTTAGATGAGGGGTGGGTTGGAATTGCAGAGCTAAGAAGTGAAATTTACTGAAGTTAACCACAATTTACCATCCAAGACTCCCTTGGAATTTGCCAAGACTTCAGTAGACTTTGGAGTTCCAAAATAGTTCCATTGGAAAGATTCTGCCAGTATAATTTCTGTTTAAGTAGGAAGGTGGGTCCTGATGCTTCTTAACCTGTCATCTTCCTTTGTTAACTAAGTGGAGACTCCTGTTCATGAAGTCTCATGACGGGTTGACAAGCCTTTGCTTGAACCACAGGGACAAGGAGATCACTAACTCAGAAAGAAATTTGATCTATTTACTGGAAGGCTGCCATGGGCAGGTGACATTGGCTCCCTTTTACTGAGCCCTCCTCAGTGCTGGGCCTGACGCTGACTGTCCACCCAATAAAGTGGGTGCAATCTCCTCCCCATTTTACAGAGGGGGAATGAGGTTAGGGGAGCTTGTACTACTCCTCAAGGGAGAGTCACATGGGAATCCAGGCTTCTGAGTCTGATACCAGCCCGTTCTGCCTCTAAAGGGCCATGGGAATCAAAGGAACCTAAGACATGGTCTTTGTGCACAAGTGTTTGAGATCTTGTTGAGGGCGAGAGAAATGACATAAATGCTCATTGAGAAGAGGACAGAGTAGTGGGAGTGTTCGATTGGATGTAGGGGTTGGTAGCAGTAGCTCAGGAAAGGCACACCGGGGTGGAGAAGCCCCTACTCAGGAAGGATGGGAATGCATAGGGGCATTTCAGATGGACGGTGGGCTTTGGGGCTGTGATTAGCCCTGTAACGCTTCCCCCACTTCACGAACACACACTCAGAACAAGCTTCACCTCTTCCATCTCCCCAACAGATGTGTAGTGGCTGGTGCTCTGCCAACAATCTGGAGCTTGCAGTGTGGCTGAGCCACATAGCTTGGGCAATAGCTATTTTCTAAATGGATCAAGATGATTTCCTTTAGGGTGACTTGAGATATTGCTTGGCCAATGTTACTGTGCTTTGGATTCATCCGGAAAGCTTACTAGAATTCACATTCCGGGGGCGTTACCCTCAGAGACTGTGATTCAGTGTATCTGGAGTGGAGTCTGAGAATTAACATTCCTACAGCTCCTCAGGCCATCCAGATGCTTCTGGTGTTCAGGCCACACTTTGAGTAGCACTGATTTATATCACATTTCGTCATTAGAAAATAGCAGACAGCTACAACATGGCTCTAGCTTGAAAGATTAGGGTAGGTTAGGAAATGGTTTGGGCCAAAACCCACCCTAGCTGGTGATGTGCATGACTGAGAGCCAGCGGTTTACATTCTGGAAGACCTGGCTCTTCTTCTGGTCCCGACACATGAGCTGTGTGATATAGGCAACTCACCTCTCTAAGCTTTCAGTCACTTCGTTTATAATTGGGAATAAAATTTCTAACTTCATAGGGATGTAATAAGGATTGTATGAGGGGACAAGTGAGAGGCATGGAACTTTTATAAGAAACAGATTTGAGGGGTACCAGGGTGGCTTAGTCAGTTGAGTGTCCAACTCGATTTTGGCTCAGGTCATGACCCAAGGTCATGGGATTGGGCCCCATGTCGGGCTCTGTGATGAGCATAAAACCTGATAAGATGCTCTATTTCTCTCCTTCTGCCCCTCTCCTTGCTCGTGCTCTCTCTCTAAAATAAACTAAAAAAAAAAAAAAAAAGAAACAAAAAAGAAACAGATTTGACAGGTCTGTCATAGTAGATGTTTGGTTCATATAATTTTAGAACTCAATGACAGCAAACTTCCCATGCCCCCCCCCCCCCCACCGGCTTCTGTGTCTCTCACACACCTCCAATGTGTTGTCTTGGTTCTAACACTGACACTGAGCTTCTAGGAGGTTGGGCCAATCTGTTAGCTCACCTCTCCTCCATCAGTGTCTTGCACTTGCTTGGGACATAGCAGATGATAAATAATTACCTATTAATTGGACAAAACACATGTAGAGCTGTATTTATAGTTCTCAAGCCAGGCTGCATGGGAACTACATGAGATGGAGCCCAGAAAGTGGTTCTGTGAATCCAGGAAAGTGTTTCTCAACCTTGGCCATCTATTAAATCACCTGGGGAAATTTAAGAATCCACATGCTCAAGCCACACCCCTTGCCAGCTATGTCAAGTCTGTAAGGGCAGGATGTAAGCATCAGCCATGTGAGTCCACTGTGTGACAGGGGCCGGGCATCATGGCCTTAGATGAAGAGACACTTTATGATCACAAGCAGTGGGGTACTAATGTGTTCTTAAGTAAAGGTGAACTTAAAATTAAGAGGGGGATCAGTCAGTATTTTTATGTGTTTAATAAAATTTGTAATTTTTCTATCTTTTGTGATTTTGGTAATTTGTTAGTTTCTGTGTTTATAGTGCATATAGTGCGTGCATGGTGTATATTGTATAGTTTGTATAGTGCGTATAGTGTGTACATAGTGTATAGTGTGTGTATAATGTATACTGAATAGTGTGCATTGTGTGTATAGTGTTTAGTGTGTATAGTGTATAGTGCATATAATGTTGATCTCCTTCGAGTTACCTTACCTATCTATTTGGCTATTTGCTGTAGCTGTTGGGTGACCGCGCTGGCTTGAATGCTGTTCCCTCCCAAATTCATATCCACCTAGAACCTGGGAATGTTTGCCAATAGGTTGTTTGCAGATGTGATGACATTAAGATGAGGTCCTTCTTGATTAGGATGGGCTCTGATCCAATGATTCTTTAGAAGCAGAGGGAAATCTGGACACAGGCACACAAGGAAGACTCCACGGGAAGACAGAGACAGAGACTGGAGGTGAGAGTCCAAGGAACGCTATGAATCATCTCAGTTGTGAGAATTTAGGAAAAAGGCATGGAACAGACTCTTGAGCAGAACCCCCTCGGAGGACCCAGCTGTGCTGATGAATGTATTTCAGACTCCCGGCCTCCAGAACTGTGGGAGAAGACACTTCTGCCGCTTTAAGCCACGCGCTTTGTGTAATTTGTTACGGCAGCCTTGAGAAAATGACACAGTGACGTAATTGGCATCTATAATTTAGGTATGTGTTTCAATAAGAATATTAGAGTCAGATTTCTGAAATCAATCTTTTATTGCTCACACACACATCTGCTATCTGCTGGGTTTTGTCTCGCTACAAGTCTAGGTTCCCAAGTAATGAAATGTGACACAATTCATGACTTGTTCCGAAAGCTAAACTGGAAATGAATGAATGTATCACATACTGGAACTTTCATTGAAGGCTCAGATGACTAAAGCAAAACTTCTAGAGATAAAACAAAACAAAGTCCAAAACAGGTGTGAACACACGCTTGTCACTCTTTGGCGTGTCAATGAATGTTGCATATAAAATCACTAGACTCTGTAAACTCCGGAAGGGAAAGTTTCTTTTCCAGTATTCGGAGATGCTGTAGATCAAGAACTTGTGCCGTTGGATCTGCTTAAAAACTGTGCTCATACAGTCTGAGTGGAATGATGTCTATGAAAACCAATATTACCATTTTCCATACTGTAACAAAAATAAATACACCAAAAACACCATGTTATCTCTAAGATGAAGTATTCACATCGTGAGTTACAAAGGTAATGCAAAGGTCATGAAAAGCATGTGACAATTTGTTAAATATACAAAGAGTAAAAAAAAAAGCTATCTTCACATTCTGCTCCCTTTAAAAACCAAATACTGAAACAACCATTTTATATATTAATAAACGTAACCTATAAAAATATCATTAATTCAACTAGTATTTCTTCACTATTTTATGTGGGCCAGCCCTGTTGTAAGAGGCATCAGCACTGATTTTTATCTCACCATATCTAATATTGTCATGTAATTTTAAGATGCTATTGATTCTGTTTTAAAAGTTCATCATGTAATAATAAAGACCTCCCCAATCCCAACTTTGGAATATGGTTTTAAAAAAGAAAAGGCTTACTTTTTGACGGATACAGTTTCAGCACTATAAAATACTAAAAAGGGAGATACAATTATTTTTTTTAAGTTACGATCACAGCTCAACAGCTGCATCCCCCACATTTTTTTTTTACCCTAATACAGATGCTAACCGAGTAAATTCAGGAGAGACAGGTCAAGAAGGAGGTGAATGGAGTGAAAAATGAAGCGGAGCAGAGAGGTGTACACTACAGAGTCAAAGTGAACACTAGTAAACACAGCTATAAAGTAAAGTGCCAAATCCCCAAGACAGAGGAACTGCAAACAAGAAATAAGAAGGCTGGTTAAGGACACTGAGAAGATTAAGGAAGAAGGAGAACAGTTAAAACAAGCATAAGAAAATGGGTACCAAGAAGACACCTGACCAGAGATGACCCCCTACTTTAAAAAAGGACCAAGTTTAATCTCATCAGAGCTTGTACTGAAGTCAGTACCACTTAGAAAGTATCCTCCCCGCCCCCCCCCCCCCCCCCCCCCAGCATCTGCAGAAACTTGTCTACTTACTCATCATACACATCCTCTGAATCCATTCGACGGTAGTACTTGGCCAGCTTCACAGCAAAAATGAGAGCCGGAAGTAGAAATATGGTGGCTTTTCCTATGCCGAACCAAAACAAATTCTGGGGGAAAAAAAAGATAAAATTGGGAGGATCAGATGCCTCAAGATGGGGAGATAGAAAGCAGCAGTTATTTATTTATTTTTTTGCAATTGTTTTAATGAGATCTGATTTTGTTCACTGAAACCATTTGTAAATGCAACAGGAGTCATACACTGTGTGAAGGGCTGCATATTGCTGCAATTCATTAAATCTTTCTGGAAACCTTGAATCGATCCCATTATTATATTTACTTTACAAATGAGGAACAGTGGGAGCATGCGGGGAAACAAGGATTTGCATCTAGGACCCCACCGGATGGGGTCCCTTTGCTGCCAATGATAGGGGCATGGCGAATCCGTTTTCTGAGTTGTTCGATGCCGCTAATTCACCTTTCTGGCTTTGCTCTGCATCAGAACAGTGGGACGGAGGCATCTTCATCCCGTAACGCTATTGAGTGGAGAAGGCAGGATCGGCGCCTGGTCCCTACTAGGCTCTCGACAAACATTCTATATTTAACTTAACCAATCTTTTTTTTTTATTTTTAATATTTTTTTATTTATTTCTAGGAGAGAGAGAGACAGCGTGAGCAGGGGAGGGTCAGAGAGAGAGGGAGTCACAGACTGAAACAGGCTCCAGGCTCTGAGCTGGCAGTCAGCACAGAGCCCGACGCGGGGCTCGAACCCACGAACCGCGAGATCATGACCTAAGCGAAAGTCGGACGCTTAACCGACTAAACCACCCAGGCGCCCCTTAACTTAACCAATCTTAAGGGTAGATCATAGGCTGCCTTCAATCTCGTTTTGTTTAAAAAGCAGGTTAAGGTATTTTCAAAAAATAGTTGCCAACATTCCTAAGTCAGATTTCACATAGAAACCTGGAGTTAACGTCTTTCTAGAAAAAGCCTGCAAGTTCAGTGCCATAACTGAGCCCCCAGCCCCACGAGGCAGCACCAGCAGCCAGCTGCGGAGCGGTGGCTCTTCCATCGGGAAGGTCTGTGTTCAGCTGGGGCCCGGCCACGCCACCAGCTCTTGCAGGGGTGACGCCCAAAGCTATTTAACCTTCTCCACCCATCAGAGGAGACGCAGCTGCGAGACCCCATGGGCGCCATACACCAGCCAGTGTCTTACACTTGCCCCACTTTGTAAATGTACGATCTGCCAGATCCCTGCAGGGGTTCAGGTCTGCGGCCGCTGCCTTAGGGTGATGTTGTAGGTAACACCAGCACAGCGTCCCCAGCCCCCCCGGGAGGCAAAAGGCAGCTTGGCTGTGACAGTGACGCTCCCCTCCCCCAACCGTCACAGCTCAGCCACTGACGTTCCGCATTCCTCCTGGCAGAGAGCACTGTGGAATGGCAGTGGCGCCTCTTGGCCCAGAATTCCAGTAAATTTCTTCTCCTTTCCCCACACGTTCTTTTACTGGTAGATTTCCATGGTTTCAAACCTTGCTTTGAGAGGCTTTAGAGCTTGAGGACAACCATACATTTTACTGGAAGCTGCCCTTATTCTTTCAGGAACAATCAAGGTATAAAAGAAACACGCTGAGCATCCTGGAGTCTACTTTCCTGGCAAAATCAATGCCCAGGGCTCTTTCTTTGTGAGTTCGAGCCCCACATTGGGCTCTGTGCTGACAGCTCAGAGCCGGGAGCCTGCTTCCGATTCTGTGTCTCCCTCTCTCTCTGCCCCTCCCCATCTCATGCTCTGTCTCTAGGTCTGTCTCTCTTTCTCTCAAAAATAAATAAACAGTATAAAACAAAAAGAATCAACCAGGTTAGCCCAGGGCACACCTACAAAGCCATCAGCAGGGGTCCAAGCAGCAGATCAAAGAGGTTAGGGGCTGGGAAGGAGGGAAGCGGCCAGGAAGCCAAACCTTGGATCTGTGTGGCTGGGAGAGGACAGGAGTGTCTCCATTCAGGGGTGAAAGTCCAGCCTGCAGGTAGATGGGCATGTGGGTGGGAGTGGGACAGGGAGATGACAGATGGAGCAATACAGATGTACTTGGACAGAGAGCTGTTTGATCATCCTTCCTTCATTCAATTGCCTGTGCTAGGCAATATGCCAGATGACAGAGACAGAGCAATGCACAGGCCCTCTGCTCAGGGGGTTGACAGTCTAGAGTGTGTTGCAGGGGACAGGTCTTTTCTCTTTTTTCTAAGCTTATTTATTTATTGGGGGGGGGGGCAGAGGCAGAAAAAGAGGGAGAGAGAGAATCTCAAGCAGGCTCCATGTTGCAAGCACAGAACCTGATATGGGGCTCGATCCCATGAACTGTGAGATCATGACCTGAGCCAAAAGCAAGAGTCAGATGCTTAACCAACTGAGCCATCCAGGCGCGCCTGAAATGGATGGGTCTTAATCAAAGAACCACACAAATGTACAATTCAAACAGCAATAACATCTCCAAAGGAAAAGCATAGGATTCTATGGGAGTGTATAAAAGGGAGCCCAATCTACTTGGGAAGATCAGAAAAGGCTTCCTGGAAAAAATAAATGTTTTAGCTAAGACCTGAAAACTGCTCAATAATAATAGTGAACATGTATTGAGTGTTAATGCTCCAGGTATGGTGTTAAAGTCTTTAAATATAATCTCTCACTGAACAGCCCCATTTAGGTGATAAAGCCCAGAAAAGTTCAATAATTTTTGAAAGTCATGGAGTTCAGAAAATGTAGATGTAGAATCTGAATCCAGAGTCTATATTCTCATTCATTGGCAGACTTAGAGCTAGAGTTAACCAGGCTGAGTGTGGGTGTGGAGGGGAAGAATGAGAGAGAGTAACAGAATGAGACTTCCAGTCCAGGCAGCAGAAATGGCATGTGCAAAGGTCCTGAGGTAGGGCAATTGAGATATATTTAAAGAAGTGAAAGAAAACACTGTGACAGCCATAGGAAGCCACTGGGGCACTTTAAGCAGGGGGAAGGGAGAGGGAAAGCTCTCAGAGACATTCAGTGTATATTGAGGAGTGAATAGAGCTGAGGAATAAACTTGATTAATTGGAACTTAACATCCCAAAGGGAATATCTCAAAGGTCTTTTAAATCTAAATTAAATTAAGTTTGCTGTAGCTTTGGGATTGTATATATATAGTTGCATTAAGAATCCTTTTGAATATTGGCAGTCTGCACACTAGTGACGGCTCCTTTCCAATTGTTCTGCACAAATAAGAGTTTCCTTTGTGAGGGTCTCCTGGCTTCTATAAATATAAGTCAAGTTAAGGAACAAAGGTAGGCAGCCAGGTCTTTCACTTTTCTCAATCTAGTGGGTATCCTAACACATTCATCTAAATTTTAGATTTCAGGTCTTAGATTCTGCAACTGTTAACAGACCCAAACACAGAACTATTTTATATCATAGTGTGTGCTACCCTCTGCAAACAAAAAACGAAGACTGAGGAGTTTATTGTGTTTCCTTATTTTGAAAGATGGAATTCTTACCATGGGGTCGGTAATGTAGCCACACAGAAAGACGTCAACAGCAGAGTCTAAAGCGGTGGCCACAGGTTTGCAGGCTGCGATTTTCTCAGTAATCTACAGGGTAAGAAACACAGGTGAACACAGCCACACACGAAAATCCACAAGAATTAGACGTGCCATTTATCTTTGACCTGTTTTCACAAAAAGGATATCTACACCTTCTACGACCCGGAGCAGAGCACGGATTTCTATGGATGAATTTGACAATGTTTAAAAGCAGGTACTTGAATGCAAGATGCTGATTCTCTCTGCCCCTCTGTCTCTGGTTTCTGCACTTGTTTTATGGAACCATAACACCCACCCTTACCAGACTTCTGAGAGAATGAAGTACAAGTGTCAGGTACAGTCTCGGTCTGAATTTCTTACCTGATCTTTTTGAGATCTGACAAAGGATGTGGAAGAAAATGGAAAGCTAGTAAATCAATAATTATATGTTTTAGACCCGGGCTTGGCAAACTTTTTCTAGAAAGGGCCACAGAGTAGGGGTGCCTGGGTGGCTTAGTTGATTAAGCATCGGACCTCAGCTCAGGTCATGATCTCACGGTTCATGGGTTCCAGCCCCACACTGGGCTCTGTGCTGACAGCTCAGAGCCGGGAGCCTGCTTCAGATTCTGTGTCTCCCTCTCTCTCTGCTCCTTCCTTGCTCATGCTCTGTCTCTCTCTCAAAAAAAAATAAACATTAAAAATAATAAAAAACACTAATAAATTAAAAAGAAAGGGTCAGAGCGTAAATTTCGACTTTCAGAACAGACTGAGACATTTCTGTTCCAAGTGCTGGACTATGAAAAAAATGGTGAAAGGAACCGCAGATGATATATAAACAAATGGGGGTGGCTATGTGCCAATAAAACTGTCTTTACAAAAACAAGTGCTACCTGTGGACCCCATTTTAGAAGACAGGAAACTACAAAAAAATAAAAATAAATTAAGAAGAAAATAGGGGCCCTGTGTGGGTCAATCAGTTGAGTGTCCAACTCTTGATTTTGGCTCAGGTCATGATCTCAGGGTTGTGGGATCAAGCCCCACATTGGGCTTGTGCTGAGCATGGAGCCTGCTTGAAATTCACTCTGTCTTTCCCTGTGTCCCTCTCCCCGGCTCACAAACACTCTCTAAAATTTAAAATAAAAATTTAGAAGACAGAAAACTATGTACTCATTAATGAGTTTAAGATAAACACATTTAATAAATCCCAAACAGAAGCTCCAATCCCATTGACTTAAGAAAGCTGTACTTATTCATTTAAAAAAATTTGGGGGTGCTTCGATGGTTTAGTCAGTTAAGCGTCCGACTGTTGCTATCAGCTCAGGTCATGATCTCATGGTTTTGGGGGTTTGAGCCCCATGTTAGGCTCTGTGCTGACAGTGCGAAGACTGCTTGGGATTCTCTCTCCTTTTTTCTCTGCCCTTTCCCCACTTTCGCTGTCTCTGTCTCTCTCAAAATAAATAAATAAACTAAGAAAATCTTAAAAAAATGAAAACAACCTTTGAGTACCTACAATGAGCTAGATGTTAGCTCTTTTCCTTTATTGGTTGGCAAACTTGCCCCTTTTCTTCTACCACGTACACCTTCCAAGGCCACCCATGTTAACAATTTATTTTCACCGAGCTCAAACAACCCTGTACTGTCTCTTCATAGGCTTTTTCACTGTTGGTTTTGCAAAAACTAAGGTTGGAGTAATACTCTGTATGCTTTCTGTATCTTTCTTTTCTCTTTTATTTATACCCTGTGAAAATCTCTCCTAGCCCCATGGCCTAGCTCTGATCCATTTCATACCAACAGCCACCTAATATTCCCATGATGTGGCTCTTGTATGACTTAACCATTCCTGTTCAGATTCATTTTGGTTTCAGGGTATTTGTTTCATTTTCTGGCAATGGATGTGACTAAAATGTGGTTCCTTGATCTGGTGGAGCTGATGCACAGGGTCTGGTGGCCAACGCAGCAGTGATGATAATACATCTGTTCTGCCACTACTCATTGCGTGTGCACACGCTTCGTGCCAGCACTGAGAAGACCCTGAGGTCTTCACATCGGGGAGGCTGGAGGACGTGTCAGCACAGACATCAGGAAGCTGAGCCATGAAGGAGAACCAGCTACGAGGCCCCGATGGTGGGGACTAGAGGTTGGGATTGGGGCGGGGGATACGACACAGAGGAAATCACATGGAGAAATGTGAAAGTTTCAGAGAATCAAGCATTTGGGTATGGCTGGAATACAGGTGGGGCAGCAAAGAGGGAGGAGATGGCTGGTAGTCTGGGCTCACATGGCCAAGGGCTGGGAATAAAGGTGAGAAGCTGATGGCCACTCGAGGGTAGTTGAAATTTTCCCAAGTCCCTAGACTTCTCAAAGCCTGTCTTGGTTAGCAGTGAGTAGCCAAAGTTACTCAAGTAACTCAGTTGCAAGTATCTCCCCCTCAAACCCTGTCCCAATAGAATAATCTTCACAGAGAGGAGCTGGCCCAGAGCCCAAGAAGACAAAAGGTATTTTCCAAGACACTATAATTCTCCACAAATTGGCTGCTGGGAACAAAGTGCTCCCTTGAAACCACTGGAAACTGTACTCTGCTCCTCAGCTTTCCTCTTCTAACGTATTCAGGGAGACCCAACTGCTGTGAACTGAATTGTGTTCCCCAAAAGTTCTTGTGTTAAAGTCCTACCTCCTGGTATCTCAGAATGTGACTGCATTGGAGGCAGGGTCTTTGAAGAGGCAATTCAGTTAAAATGAGGTCATTAGGGTTGAGTCCTAATCCAATGTTACTGATACTTTTATAAAAGAAGAGGAAATTTGGGCACAGACATGCATAGAAGGAAAACTTGTGAAGACACACAGGGAAGAGAGTTGTCTACAAGCCAAGCAGAGAGGACTCTAAAAAAACCAATATGGCTGACACCTTGATCTTGGATTTCCAGCCTCCAGAATTGTGAGAAAACAAATTTCTATAGCTCAAGCCACCCTTAGTCGACTGATATACCAACAACATGGCAGACTAAGCACTGCCCAAGCAACCAATGCAAAAGGAGCTCAAGTTCACTGGGAAGACACAGTCAATTATGGCAGGAGCCCCTATAATGGTGAGCAAGGGAGCTGAGGGAAAATGCGAGGGCCACATTCTCCCGCTTGATGGGCAGCCCTGAGAAGGGGTCCAGCGTGGATGACATGTGCTGCGTCTTATGCCACTTCCCATGATGGCCCCCATGTTCAAGGCCCTTGACTTATCTCCTACCCAATTGCTAGGAGTTTAAATTTATTTCATCCTGATTGTATCCTAGAATATGACCATCCTAACACATGGCCCCTTGTGTTCATAAAAGAGAAACTACTTACTGAGATCTTGACCCACTGCAGATAGCGTTCAAAGTATCCTACTATCGTGTTCCCATACTTCTGACTTTCCTGGAAAGAAATCAAAGGGTATTAAAACCTTTAAAAGGATGCTGTGCAGTCATGTAGTTATGGGCACACATCCACTTACTGGCACACTTATTTTTTAAAAAAGGAAACTTACTTCAACAATAACTGAGGAAATACGGGTTGTGAGGAAGTCCTGAGCAGAATCCAAAGAGGAAATGGTATTGGTCACTTTCATCTGGAAAACACAGCAATTGAAAGGGTATCACGTGATGAAGGGATTTTTATTAGTTTGCCTGTTCATGCTGGTGCTGTCAGCTGTTCATGCTGGTGCTGTCAGCTCAGCCCCACACCTCCACGACTTGCTAGTCAAGAAGACGACAGAGCCAGCCCAGCCCTCTGAGGACAGGGGAACAAGAGAATTACACACTGAGCACTCACATTGTGCCAGACGCTGGGTCAGACCCTTGATCCAAATTGCCTCCCTACATATAGGAGCTCCCTCTTATCCATTGTCTCTGTTACTCGGAATCCAGAGGCAATGATCCTCTTTCTGATATATGGTTAGAAATGCCGACAGCAGCCTAACACTACCTCACATGCCTACTTCATTCCACCACGCAGGCATTTTTACCACATCACATCCTTGCAAGAAGTGTGAATTGATACGGTAAGAAATTTTGAGAGACGCACCACATTCACATAACTTCTAGTACAGTACATTGTTATAATTGTTCTATTTAATTATTGATTATTGTTGTTAACCTCTTACTGTGCCTAATTTATAAATTCAGCTTTATTATAGCTATGCATGTATGGGTTCAGAACAACCTGTGGCATCCACTGATGCCATGGATAGTATCCCCTATGGATAGCGGGGGCTTTTGTACTCACAGGCTGTAGGAAGGCATTATCAGGCCCCCTTCACAGAAGAGGTAGCTGACCCTGCTCGACATCACCAGGTTGGGGGCATAAGAGCTGGGATGTGCACCTAGTTTCTTGACACAGGTAAGAATTCCGACATGGTAGCTTGATGTAAATTAAAAAAGGTATCCTTTCTGTTCTGCCCAGAGACCTCAGGGCACACAGCCTGGCCAGCGGGTCAAAGACAGATTTCCACCCCAACTAGCCCCCACACTGGCCTCTGGTGAGAGGCAACGCGCAGCTCATGCCATCATCCTGAACGTCCAGATACGCAGGATGGCAAGGGATCTGCACACAGTTACCAGTCTGTCCTCGGTTTCCCTTGGTCCAGGACATGCACATGTGTGAAATGGTAACTGTCACAAAAGGTACAGTGACAGTCCCCAAGCAGACCCCAAACCTCATAGAAGAGCCTTCAGGGGAACTCAGGGTCTCCTGTGTCAACAAAGATGCAGGCCCATTGCTGCCCGGGGACTGCACTACCTACTAGTGAAGGAGATCACGGTTCACAGGGGACACACAGTCACACATAGCAAGAAGCCCTGTGACAAAGGTCTGCAAAAAGAGCTCAGAGAGAAGTGCAGGGAGGAACCTGGGATTTTCTGTTGTGGGCCGACATCCCAAACCCCTCCTGGGCAGCCTATTCTGCTCAATAAAGAAATATTTTCTGAGTTTCTCATTGGCATTGAGGGTACCAGATGAACGCATCATAGCCATGGAGCTCAGTTTCTGTTATGGGGGTGTCTGTGGTCCAAAGGACGCCCCTGTAGTTGACTATATTTGCTGTTCCTAACCAGGGATACCTTTCGAGCTCTGGCATCTCAGCCCGTGATGATGATCCCGGCAGCCTCACTTGCTCTGGCTAATGGAACATAGATGGAATGGCTGGTTCTAAGAAGCTGCTTAAAGGACAGTCTGTGTTTCCATTCACCCTCGGATTTCCTGTCCTTTACCTTGAGGACGTGAGGTGGCCCAGAAAGGAGCTGCTCCCTCAGTCTGGGTCTCTGGGTAGGAAGGTAGGTGGACAATCCTGAAGTCGACCCAGTGGTGAATGAGTCTGTGGTCAAAGGCACTGGATTTTGTAAGCAGCACTATTTCAGTAAAAGTGACCAGTGTACCTTCTAAGCTTACTTTCTACACGTCAACACACAGCTTTCACCCATGTATCTAACAGTATGTCAAGGTGAGAAGTACTTGCAGGAAGCAAGTGGTAGGAAATCCCAATTTGGCATTTAAAATGGATGAATAACCAAACTTTTTTTAAAAAAAGTTTTTAAATGTTTGTTTATTTTTGAGTGAGAGAAACACACACAGAGCACAAGTGGGAGAGGGGCAGAAAAAGAGTTGGGGAGACACAGAATTTGAAGCGAGCAAGCTCCAGGCTCTGAGCCATCAGCATAGAGCCTGAGGCGGAATCAAACCCACAAATTGTGAGATTATGCCTTGAGCCAAAGTCAGATGCTTAACTGACTAAGCCACCCAGGCGTCCCCCCCACCCTTTTTTGTTTTTTAAAAGTAAACTCTACTCCCTGGGGCGCTTGAGTGGCTCAGTCAGTTAAGCATCTGACTTCGGCTTAGGTCATGATCTCACGGTTCATGAGTTTGAGCCCCGCATTAGGCTCTGTACTGACAGCTCAGAGCTTGGAGCCTGCTTTGGGTTCTGTGTCTCCCTCTCTCTGCCCCTCCCCTAACTCACATTCTGTCTATTTGTGTCTCTCAAAAATAAATAAATGTTAAAAAAAATTTTTTTAAATATAAAGTGAACTCTATCCCCAAATGTGGGGCTTGAACTCACAACCCAGAGATCAAGAGTCATGAGCTCTACTGGCTAAGCTAGCTAGGTGACCCAAAGGGTATTTTTTTAAATTTTAAATACTTGTAAAACCAACATCTCTGAAAGTCTGTGTGTGCTTTTACAATAAGACCCCATGGCAGAAAAGGAAAGTTAGTCCTTACCTCCAATCCACTGCTTTTTTGTTGAAGTTCCTTGATGCTTTGGTATGTAGAGCTCTGGTGAACAAACGTACATAATATTTTCCAACTTATTACATGTACCAGCAAGATCACATGTCTTGTGCCTCTGCTCTCCCCCTCTTCCCCAGCCAGCCCTTAAATCCAACTTTATTCTGCAATGGTTTCATTCTAGAAACAACAGCAGATGCAAGTAACCATGTGTGCCTCATATAGCTCTGGTGTAAGAAAAGCGGAAGAAGAATATCAGCGTCTGTATTCTAGAGCTTTGAAGGGCGGCGCGTCCCACACAAGGTGTCCAAGAAACCACTCTGAGTCAGGTTTTCTCAGTGTGGCAGGCACTACTTACAAAAGTCTACCCACACTTCCCAGAGTAGTTTAATCTGAATGGCTTAGGTCAGGGATTGGTAAAACAAAGGCCAGATAGGAAATATTTTAGGCTTTGTGGGCCACACTGTGTCCAAAGCACTCAATTTTGCTCTTTTAGCAGAAAGCAGCTGCAGTCATCTGTAAATAAGAGGGCATGGCTGCGTTCCAATAAAACTTTATTTACAAAAACAAGCAACAGGCTGGATTTGGCTCACAGATTGTATTGGGGCCATAGTTTGCTAACCCCTGGTTTACATCATAGGTCACCTGACACAGCAATGTGCCTATTTGTAGACAGATTGCCTCAATTCTGCAAAGGCCAACAAGGCTGTGTCTGCTTGAAGGAAAGCATCTAAGGAACATGGAAAAATCAGCTTAAAATGTTAACAAATTTGTGCTAGGCATAAACAAATAGAGCAGAGAATTATGAGTGCAGCACACACAATAAGAATTCAGTTTTATTTCTGAATACTCTGATGAGTTAGAAAGTCAGGAAGGAAGAGAGGGAGAGAGAGATGGAGATGGTAAAAACTACTTCTAGGAGGTTCCAAAGTTGAAGTCTAGGGGACTAATATGCTTCTCCAAACCTGAGCAAGCCGACTCTGTAACAGGTCTCCCGCAGGAGTGTAATAAGAATCCCTCCTGTTTACAGAGTCTCTCTGGCACATCAGGGCTTTCATCTCTAGGGTGCAGGGAACAGGAAGGCAGGAACTTTCCCCCCCATTTCAGATGAGAAAACAGAAAGCTATAAGGCTTTGGGGAGGCAGAAGCAGGATCTGAGATCAGCTCCTCCTGATTGCAGAGCCTGTGTTCTCTCTTTGCTACAAACTGCCTTTCTGGGACAGAAGGGAAACTGCCTTTGGGAAAGAAGCCAGAAGGCAGTGAGAAGCCAAAGAAAGGGGAAGTCAGAATAGAGGCTACTAGAGAGGGAGACAAGGAATATGGCCCATCGGATCAGTGAACAGAGCTAAATGAGGCAGAGAGAAAAGGACTTACCCTTGCCTTCCCATATTTCTTGTCAGGGTTTGGAGAAAAAGAATTTGAGAATAAGTGCAAGTGAGTGCAGAACACAGACATCAGCGCCCCAGCGAGGTGCCTGCCTTCCGGGGCCTATCGAACCCAAGGGAGCCAGAGCGCAGTGTGTGGGGCAAGCACAGAGTTAACCTACCTGGTCACACACAAGTGGAAAAGGCAAGGAGCTGAAGCACAAGAGAAGCGGTAACACTGAAGATCTGTCTTCTTTAAAGCCCATCTATTGCCATTTATTGATTGATTTTTCAAAGTTTTTATTTTTTTTTTAATTTTTGAGAGAGGGAGGGAGAGAAAGAAAGAGAGAGAGACTGAGAGAGACAGAGAGGAAATGGGGGGGGAGGGCAAAGAGAGAAGAGAGAGAATCCCAAGCAGGCTCTGGGCTAGCAGCTTGAGAACCCATGAACCGTGAGGTCATGACCTAAGCTGAAACCAAGTGGGACGTTCAAGTGACTGAGCCACCCAGGTGCCCTAAATTTCATTTGTATTTCAGAGAGCTCAGTTCCCTTAGCCTGAGGCCAACTGGATTTCACCCAGTTGAGATGCAGATGCTTCCTTAGGCTACATGAAAGCCAACTAGTGAAATGGGTTTTGCTCGGGTCACGGGGAGATACCAGAGGTTGCTGAGTCTTACCATTGACTGTTCCAAAGGGACGACTTGGCCATGGTGAATCGTTCTGATTGTCTGTGCATTATTTTTCAGGGACTGTTTCAAATTTCCATGGGGCTGCAAAGAGAATAAAATAATCAAAGATTAACACCATCCTTCTAGACTTCGGAGCACTCTCTCTAGCCACAGGGGCTCAGGGGCAGGGTAGCCGTGACCAGCATGACCTTGGATGCTGTGGGCGTGCGGCCCATCGGGCATGGGGCAGCGCCAAGACACCCTACTTCAAATCACTGGACCATGAACTCTGAGTGGCCACCCAAACCCATTAGCCCTTCCTGAGTGCCAGAGGCTGTGCTCTCTTTCTCACTTCAGCATAATACAGCCACTAGAAAGCCACTTCACAGCAGCGATAGCCCCATCTTACAGATGAGAACACAAAGGCTCAACTGAGAAATCTTTCATTTAACCCACACTTAAATAGTGTTTATTATAGTATTGTGTGATACATTAATGTGCTCATATAGTAATGAGCAAATTTACTGCTCTCATTTTACAGGTGAGGAAACTAAGGCACAGAGTGGTGAAACATCTTGTCCAAGTTCCCATAATTAGGAAGTGGCTGAGCCAGGACTTAAATCCCAGTCTTCCTCCAGAGCCCAGGTTCCCCATGGCCATGCTCTGCTGCTCCATTCATGATAGCCATTTAGTCACCAGCTGGCAGGGGAAGTGAGGAAGGGAAGCTTATGGGGCTTGAGTGGTGTCTTTGCCTTTCCTCATCCACCTGCTATTAGCGATGCAAAGGACCAGATGGAAATCCCCCTTCCAAGTCCTCAGTTTCCATTCTCTACACTGCAAGAAAAATGGTGTGTGTGCTCATGCACATGTGTTTGGTGGTACAGGGGTTGATGGGGTGAAAACAGAGCTGGTGCTGAAGCAGTGAGGGCACCCGCACCACCAGCAGAAGTCGGGAGCAGGTGCATGCACTCTGAAGCCACCCTGGAAACACCCATGTGCTCACAGACTTCTGGGCCCCACGGCAATGGCTACTGGTGGGAAGTCCTGACCTGCACAGGAGATGCGTCTTTAACCAAAGCTTCCTTGTGGTGTAAGGGAGCAAAGAGTAGTACTGACATTTGACATCCGTAACGATTACAGCATTTAAAATCCGACTGTTTGAACTCACCAAACGGTTGGCTTTTACTTCTAGATCATCTGCAAAGGATACAAGATTCACTTTGGTAGGGGCTTTACTCATCTGCAAAACAGGGAAAGCAACTATGTGATCGGTGTGGGATTTTTAGGCCTTACCGGCATCTGACAGACAACAGAGTGAATGATGGTCCATGGCAGTAAGGACTGGAAGCTCTCACACAGGTGAAAGCAGCTGCATTCCTCTGAATCCATATAAAGTCATATTATTTTTATCCAATCACATCCAGCCGTAAAAAGAAATCAAGTACTGCTCCGTGCTATAATGGGGATGGATCTCAAAAACTTTAGGCTACATGAAATGGGGGGAGAGGGGATTAAGGCCATTAGACACAAAAGGTCACATGCCTTAGGATTCCATTCAAACTAAATATCCAGAATGGGTAAATGGATGCGTGGTTACCAGGACTGGGGGGGTGGGAGGGGTGCGGAATGGGGAACAGCTGTGTAATGGGAATGGGGCTTTCCTTTGGCGTGATGAAGATGTTTTGGAGTTGGATAGAAGTGGTAGTTGTGTAATTCTGTGATTATACTACGTGCTAATGAATTGTTCACTTTAAAATAGTTCATTCGTGTTATATAAATTGGGTGTCAACTTAAAAAAAAAACCCACCAAAAATAAAAACAAAACAAAGCCAAAAAAAAAGAAAAAAAAACCCCAAACCCATGGGTATCTGCTGTTATTTTTCCCAAAGGGTCCAGCATGAACTCATGGTCACACCTCAGCCAAATAGACATTATAATTTATGGTGTCTATTCCCGAAAGGCCGAAATCCATAAGGTTTTTTCTTCCTGCTTCATCCAGCAGAACGATATTGTCAATATTTACTTTCATATTTTGAAAATCATTGCTTATGTTTCCAGCATGCTGCAAGATAAAAAGAAAAGTTATAAATAAGTCCATTCTTCTAGATAGTCACACGCTTTATGTTTTAAAAGAGCAATAAAATGACAAGAGACAAAAAATATAGACATGCATCTGACTGGCATTTCTTCCCAGTAATCTTCTCTTCCCCTTCACCCCTTCTCTGTTTCCCTGGCTCCTTCCTTATGCCCCATGCTAAGCACTAGGTGAGGAGGTCAGATGCAGAGCAAAATAATATTCCACCTCCACCCTCCAAGTCCTCAAGGAAGAGGCAGTGTCATAATAAAGGCACATGAACTGCATCAGGACGCCAGGCACCGGTGACAGTTTTCAAAAGTAGGGGACTGGAGAGGACACCAGAGAGGAAGTGGCTTCCAAATGAGTCCTGACAAATACAGGTGCTGAAAGGGGCCAGGCAGGCTTCATCCCAGGGGAGGGAGGCAGCGCACACTGAGCTTGGGTGGTGGGGACACCTGAGATCATGGGCGGATGACCTGGGGCTGTCCTAAGAGGCAGTCCGTAGTTTCAGGCAGCGTGTAGAGCCTGCGTGTCCCTAGTGCTCTGTTTCTGGTCCACAGGGAAAATGAAACATGGCATGATGCCAAATGAGTAGAGGGTATCTGGTTAGGGCTTGGTTACTAAGTAGTGTCTTATTTATGTGTACGTGCAAGGAATGTTTAAGGGGGATAATCAACACGATGGAAAATACAAAACATTGCAAAATTTGTATTCAGCTTTTTTCTTTTCATTTCTTCTTTTTATTATATGTAAAGAGAGCATGAGTGGGGGAGAGGGGCAGAGGGAGGGAGAGAGAGAGACAGAGAGAGAGAGACAGAATATCTTAAGCAGGCTCCACGCCCAGTGCAGAGCCTGACTCCGGGCTCCATTCCATGACCCTGGGATTATGACTTGAGCCAAAATCAAGAGTCAGACACTCACACACTGAACCACACAGGTGCCCCTGTATTCAGCTTTTAAATAAACCTCTTCATATCTGAAAACTGTCAGGCCATGGTGGTTTCACGGTGCCTCTGGAAGCCTTCGTGATGCCTCAGTGAGCAAGCTCTGGAGTTTGGGGAGCCACCTCTTTCCTTGGTATCCTTGGTATTTGCTTGGAAGCCCAGAAGAAAGAAGGTTCCTTAAGTTTTTTTGTACAAAAAGGCCAGAAGGCCTCCAGGTATGGGGAGGTGGACAGTGTAGGCTGATGGCACCCTAGGCCTGGGCAGCTGAATCTCTCTTGCTCCTTATTCTTCTAGTACACTCTGGAGTGGCCTCTCCTCAGTCTTAAGGCTCAAGACTTGGGTGTGGGCTTGGGCAAAGGAGAAGAGGAAGTCATTCCACTCTGTCTGCTTCCATCACTGTGGCCATGCTCTCAGTCTTGCTGAAGGCCAGCAGAGCTCAGCAGAGCCCACCTGGAGTCTGGGGGCCACAGCCATGAGACATGAGGGGCCATGACTATGTGAGTCTGGATGCCTTGTTCCCTCTTCAGGGACCTGGCAGAGGAGCGTGGCCAGTGTTGGAGAGCCAGTCTCCCCAGGGTTTGTTCCTCTAGGAGCACTGACACACAGAAAGGCCTCTAGAGCATTTGCGTAGTCTACTACAGAAACTCATACATCCATAAAGACAACTGATTGGGAGTGATGAAAATGTTTTGGAATTTGACAGAAGTGAGGGTTGCATGACCTTGTAAATGTACGAAATGTCACTTTAAAATGGTGAATTTGGGGGAGTCTGGGTGGCTCAGTTGGTCAAGCATCCAACTCTTGGTTTTGGCTCAGAACATGAGCTCATGCTCTGTGGGCTCAAGTCCCACATCGGGCTTTGCACTGACAGCGTGGAGCCTTCTTGGGATTCTCTCTCTCGCCCCTCACCCACTAGCACTTTATCTCTCTCTCTCTCAACAGAAATAAACATTAAAAAAATGGCCAATTTTATCTCATGTGAATTTCATCTCAAAAAAAAAAAAAATGAAAGGGGGCTCCTAGGTGGCTCAGTCAGTTGAGCATTGACTTCAGCTCAGGTCATGATTTCACAGTTTAGTTAATGAATTTAAGGCCCGTGTTAGGCTCTGTGCTGACAGCTCAGAGCCTGGAGCCTGCTTCGGATTCTGTGTCTCTCCCTCTCTCTGCCCCTCCACCACTTATGCTCTCTCTCTCCCTAAAAATAAACATTAAAAAAATTTTAAAAAGTATTTCTAAGAAAATAAAAGAACTGGATTGACTAAAGAAATATGTCAATTTCATGATTGGTTCCAATTCCTTACCTCCTGAATATTGAGATGTTCACTGATATTGTAGCTGTTCTCTAGTTTAAGTGTGGAATAAATGCCTTTATTTTCTTTGCAATCACTGTGGGTATAAACAGAGAAATCATTATCTAGAAAGGCAGCTGTGGCTGCCTCTGTCCACTGCTAAGGATGGAGAGAAAGGTTCAAGGTTTATCTTTTATCTGAATCTGTGAGCAGAGAAGCAGCTTCTGAGCGCCGACGCATGAGGCAGTCACCAGTGGACCCCCAGCGCCCACCATTCCTGACTTCGTTCCCTACTTCACTACTGTTCCATCTTTGGAACACGTACAATAAAACTGGGAAATCATCCTTCTGTCTGTCTCCTTTGTGCTTTTAGAAAAAAGCCATGAGGGGTAACAAGTTCACAAATTGGGAAGAAATCAATTCTCATAAAAAACAAATAGTAAACAGTAATACGTGCTAGAAAGTTGTATGTTGCAAAGCATATCATGGGCTTTATGGAAAGTTTCAATCCAACCCCTATCAGACCCTCTGCCTCCATATTTTCATGGCTGAGCTTCACTCACTTAACAGATGGCGGGATGTGTATTCTGATGGCAGGATGGAGATAGGGAAGGCAGCCACATATACTCAGACGGTCAGGACACCTACCTTGACCTCACCTCTTTGTGCTTCTCGAAAGTGTGCAAACTGCCTCCTTGACTGAACTAAGAATGGCAGCCTCATCTGATGCATATCCTTGCTGCTGACACAGCCACTTCCTGGGAATGCCTCTTCCTTGTCCAGCCGCCTGAGCCCTCTAGCGCTGAGGGATGCCTGGGACAAGCAACTTTCCCACATCCCTAGGAGATGTGATACTCCTCTCCAGGGAATCCTGAGCAGGCTGGTGTTGTTGAAGCAGTAAGCTTGATACATGAACTGACTGAGGTTAAGACTCTGCAGGAACCAGAGTCACAAAGAGCTGGCAGTCCAGGCCAAGAAGTTTGGCTTTGTCCTTTCAGCCCAGGGATGGTTTAATGGTGCCTAGAAACTCCAACTGATAGATAAGATCTGCCTACAACACGCTGTGGAGAAGGATTCTGGGACTCTCCAGGCTATGAACAAGACCACAGCCGACTACTGATGTCTGCCACGAGGGCGAGGTGCAATGGGGTGGGCACATGGGCCACTCATTTGCTATCTCTGCTAGAGGCAATGGGGAGCCTTTGAACCCTATTGAACAGAGAGGAAGTGAATCTGCCCAAGATCACCAAGGCCTGCTCCCTTGGCAGAGCCAAGACTGGAGCCCAGGCAGCCTGACCACACAGCCTGGCCCTTCAGCTCCTTCATGATTAGCATGACTGAGATTTGGACCCATTGCTGAGTTCTTGTTATACATGGTATTTGTTTGGGGCAGGGTGATTCCTGTACAAGAGTTTTCGGAAGGTCTCGTTAATGCATCTTAGGGTCACCTTAGTGAGGTCTAGTGCATACTGGACAAAGAGACCTTGAGACATCACCACGTCAAAGTCTAGAAGGCTTTCGAAAGAAGGATTCTCTTTTTGGTCCTATTTCTACTATCTCTTTGCCAAGACTAGAGAACAGCTTAATTCTGAAACTGGGAAGTCTTATCAGGCTTAAAGACCCTTTGAAAGCAAAATTCTCATTCTGGATCAACAACATTTTCAGTAGCAAAAAGTGCATAATGCAATTACGTATACCTGTAAACCTGTTCAAAAGTGAGATTAATATCCGGTTTGTTAAACACCATGCCAGAGAGATAGTGTTTCCAATTCTCATTTAGTAAATACGGTGTGTCCAAAACCTAGAACAAATTTTAAAAAAAATTTTTATTTAAAAAAAAAAGATATTTTACACTAACATACATACATATAATAAAATATGCTGTTAAATATATTTCAGGGATTTTTCAGATCATGGTTTTCATCATTGATTTCCAACTTAAAACCAAAAAACAATAGTATGATTGGAAAAAACTTGACTGACCACTGGGTAACATCAATAAGAATTACTGAAATTGCTATTTTTTTCAGAATACTTTTCTTAGTAAGACAAACACATTAGAAATGGTAGAAGAATAGACTACTTGATTCAGAATAGCTAATAGAAAGCCATAAAGTAGCTGGTTGACCTTTTCACTACTTCTCTCTTGATAAAATGAATTAAAACTTGCATACTCTCTCACTTCACATCATGTATTTAAGATGGTTAATATGTATAATATAATATGTCATATATACATTAAGATGGGCTCATTAGTGCATGACCATGTATGTGCTTGAGGAATGTAAATGGTTTCAAAATATCCCCTATTTTCAAAGAAGTCTTTTTTGCACTTTAACACAGCATAGGAGATAATAAAGTCTGGCTTGACGTATCACTATTACTTATCATCAAGAGGCCAAAGGGACAAAATTTGACAAATCGACACTCCCAACTTAATTTTCCTCAACCAGCTAATAAATAGGACACCATGACAACTGGTTGGTTACCTTAGTAGTTACTCACCAGATTTCATGACAGATTTGAGGCAGAAAAAAATATATGCAATAAAACAGGAAAACAGAAATAGATCTTAAAAACCAGCATCGGGAGATAAGTACCGGAAAGCCAGAGTGACAAGACCAGCAGATGGGCCAACACTTCCTCATTAATTAGCGAAGCTGAACAGAGAACAGGTCCCTAGAGTCCACAGGACTTGGTTTCAGAGGGAGAAAGTGAAGCCTGAATTCATTTCCCAATGGCCTCGTCAGATGTCTACCATGGGCAACCTTGGGCCACAAGGCGTGGAATTTTTTGGTGCCTTTCACTTCAAATTTAGGGTCTCAAAACCACTTGTGTGGGCAATGGTCATTTGAGAAACTCTTTAAAGTGTCAGAAACTTCCTGGGGTGCCCCAACTTGGGAATTTTCTCCTCCAGCTTATTACAATCCACACTGATGAGGAGGCCTTAACTCCTGGTGATGATTTCACCTGACATTTGAAAAATAATACCACCATAGGAGGCCTGGGGGGCCTAGCCAGTTAAGGTTAAGCATCCAACTTCAGCTCAGGTCATGATCTCACCATTCCGGAGTTAGAGACCTGCATCAGGCTCTGTGCTGACAGCTCGAACCCTGGAGCCTGTTTCAGATTCTGTGTCTCCTTTGCTCACTCTGTCCCTCCCCCCCATCAAAGATAAATAAAACATTTAAAAAAATTTAAAGAAAAGAAAATACCACCATATTTTTTGCTCTGACAAAGTGAAGGGATCTTAACTTACTGAAGGAAAACCACCAAACTGCTCATCTTTTTGCACCCACAAGATATGGGGAAATAAAAGTTTCCAGTCAAGCCCTTCCGTAACGGGCCCCAAAGGCATATGTACCTGGAATAACTTCCTGTTTTGGTAAGGCTCACAGAGCAGTTTTTCCACGTTTGCACCAACGACAAAAGTGAGAACCACGATGGTCATCAATACCCAACAAAACAAGAAGCTCACTCCAGCCCCACTGGAAAAAAAAAGGGAAAAACAGAAATAAAGTTAAGAGTTCTAGGGTAAATTATTCAGTATTCGGGGGTCCCTGGTGCTCAGTTGGTAGAGCATATGGCTTTTGATCTCAGGGTCGTGAGTTTGAGCCCCACATTGGGTGCAGAGATTACTTAAAAAAAAACCCACAAAAACAAACCAAAACTACACATCCAATATTACCTACCAGTACTTACTAATTCTATGTATGCAGTGTAGGAAATGGACCTAGAGTCTTCGCTTGGTACAGGTTAAGTGAGCCGACCGGCTTAGGAGCGGAGACAGACAGCAGTAAGCACTGTGACTCTTCAGTCCCAGGCACATAGTGAAGGACTCCTTCGACTTAGTGTCTGATCTCGCTGCAGCCCAGCACTGTGGTTCAGACACGGCCTCTGGAGTCACTTGAGTGAACCTACTCTTCTGCAGGGCACCCAGTGAATGGGGAGGCAGGAGATGTACCACTGGGGGTCTGAAGGGGCCAGCGTGGTTCTGCATCCAGAGGGAGGGCCGCCAGCGGCACGGACACAGCTCAAGAGGCAGGCAGGGGTGCATGAGATGGGGCCTGGCTGGTCCAGTAAGGGGAGGCTGCTGAGGGCCTTGAAGCACAGGAGGAACACAGCCCACTTTCTCTCTGACGGAGAACATTCTAGGCAGAGCGTGAAGATGGGATGGACAGATGCCCATGAGGATGGGGCTACCACTGATGAGGCTGTCATCTTGGGGTGGTGGCCTGGTATGGCTGGAGGCGGTGGCGAGAAGTCAGCCGACAGAAGAGACAGGACACGGGACGCGCTGAAGATGCTGCACGAGAGGAGAGGGCAAGGAGCAGCCTGGGGTGAAGCCGGGGCTTGTCAGCAGAGAAGGGAGACACTGGGTGCTCAGGGAGGGAAGAGAAGGAAGGATGGCAGAGGCTGCTGCTGACCTGCGGGAAGGGGCGTGGCCTTGTACAGGACGTAGGAGGTGAGGAAACAGGCAGCAAGCATCATTATTTTTGAAGCCTGTGAAGGGAAGAAGTGGCATTGGGAGAGGTTTTCTGTTTTCATTTTTAAAGAAAGGAGAGAAAAGAACATGGCTAAGTGTTGAGAAAGAAGTCTAGGAGAAGAGAAGAGAATGAAGACACAGGAGAGGGAAGGGCTCATCCATGACACCCTTGGGCTGTGCACAGGGATTGAGATTGGGAAGAGGAGGTGGGATGGGCCCAGAAGGGAGGGATCCCTCTCTCTGCACTTGACCATGCACGTGCGTGAATGCAGGTGCACTGGAGTTTTGGTGATGGGAAATTGTATGATGGCTTTTATTTCCTTTGTGAAGAAGGAGTAAAGCCAGCTGCTAAAGAGGGAGGTATAAGGAGCATGGATGGATCAGTGTGGAAAAAGCCATTGCTAAGCAGAGGAAGAAGGGAAGGAAGCAAGGAAGGAAGGGAGGGAGGGAGGGAGGGAAGAAGGGAGGTGGAGAGGTGAGGAAGAAACTTGCAGGACTGTGAAGGATCCATTTGAGGTGGGGGTCATAATTTTGTAGGGATACCAAAGTGCCCCATTGCATGACTTCTGTCTAGAGTGCGCAGTTACTCTGGTGTAGACACAGACAGAGCAAACTCTTGAATCAATCTAGGCGGAATGGCCAGATCATCACTGATGATTATACCGTCAGTGGTGGAAACAGGAAGGATGCTCAGAAGTGTGTACTCAGCTGATATACTTAGTAACAACAGCATCCCTTACCGAAGGGCATGATTCTGCCCAGTGGACACCCTTAAGGAATAGTTACAGATATTTGTCTGGTTTGGCTGAAATAAATAGCAAGGTGTTCCCACTGGAGGGGCCTCTATCACCCTGAACTTCTCTGACCTAACAGGTTTTTGAGCATAAAGAAGGGGAACATGTGGGAAGTATATGCTAGTCACCATGGTTTGAGCTACGTGCATGAGCATGTATGTATATTAGAGTTATAACAAAGTTCAAAACCTTTGACAGAACACTTCAAAACAACACCGCTAATCTAAAGAGCTTATTTCCCCCCTTTATTTCTTAAATATGCCTATATCTAGATAAGGAACACAGCACTCCCAATGGCCTGTTTTTGTAAGGTCACTCAGATAAGAATGGCTAATGTGTGTTGAAAGTGTCGTAGGGAAGGAAAAGGAGAGAAGAAGTAAAATAAGAACAAGAAAGAGAACACAGAACAAAGACCATACGGGGTCAGCCGAAGTGAACATATTTATTGTCTGGATCTTCACAGAAACGTGTGCTGACTCCTGATCTACACAGCTGTGAGAATGATACACGCATAGTCTTGTGAGCCCTTGTTGAACATCTCAGGGACTTGGGTCAACAATCCAGGGAAGCCAACCGAGTTACATTTCACCGGCTGCAGGAATGTCCCACTCCTTGGTGGCTGACGTTTGTGTCATTTCCAGTGCCTCCCTATTATAACTAATGCTGCAAAAACATTTCTCTGCCTGTGATACTTTGTCCATAGTTGGGTCCTACTTCCTTGAAACTGATCCCCTAAAATGGAATGACTTGGCCAAGGAGAGTATTATCTCTTTATGGCCCCTGCTACAGCCTGACAAAATGCTTTCTGAAATATCTGTAACCACTGAACGGCCACCAGTCATGTAACAGCTCCCATTTTGTGACCACATGGCTACACTGAGTATTAGCCTTTCTTCAAAGCTCTGGATAATTTGAGCATGGTTTGCAAGAACCAAAACTGGAAACTTCACAGTGGGCTTCAGTATAAGAGATTGTTTTCTTGTTGCCTAATTAGGTGTCCTTACCTCCGGGGAAACCTACATGCCCCTGAGACAGATGTACATTCCTTGCTGTATCCTCTTTGGCCCCTAAAATGCTCCCTGGACCCTCAGAAGAAACAGGATCAGAGCAGGGCCAGGGACCTCTGGCCTTCCTCCCCCCAGACCTCTTTGCTAGGATCCCCCTGGGAGATAAGGATTCTTGCTTGCTTTTTGAAGAGACCATGCTCTTCAACATCAACATCAACGGATGGTGTTACTGTTTTTAAGAGCAGGTGGTGTTGTGGTTGCAGCTGAACAAAATATACTTTCTTGTTTCTACAAGCAAACAAACCGTTTTTGAGAAGGTATATTCTTCTAATTAGTTTGACTAGACTGATTACACTTGCATCAATTTTTCCCCTTTACAACTATCAAGTTGTTTACCAGATATCTCAAGAGATGGAAGATCCTGCCAAGCACGAATTCCATGCTGAGCCATGAGTGCCAACAATACAGAGCCCACAGCCACCAGCTTTTTTCCTACTGGGTGATAAATCCCCTTGCTCCCAAGCCACAGGCTTCCACGTGACTTTGTCTCTTTAGAGATTCCTTCCTCTGCAGAAGTGAGAATTATATCCAAACTGAAGCAATTTTAGTCTCCATCAAATTGCTTATGACTCCCCTGTTTCCTTTTTCTTTGAAACGGGATATCACATATTTTGGTTTTATCCCTTAAAAATGTGCAAATAGAATTGTATGACAAATGAATCTTTCCAGAACAATGTATGCCCTCCCATCAAGCAGTTACAAAGATGTGATATATGGATCCACTGTCCAAACACTGACAAAACAGCCAGTCCCAGGATTAGTAAATTCTGAACATTTAACTCATTTTCCATCTGTAGCTGGGGACATTTAAACTAAAAGGCGGGGCAATATACTCTTCCTTGCTGCATTAATTTCTTATGTGTAGCCCTGTGAGCAAATAGGCTTTTCCATGCACTGAGTACTGTTCCACTTTGTCCAAATCTGGCAGACTCCCATGTTGTTAGAGTTTTAAAACTATTAAATTATTGTAAAATTCCTGGGCCTGCATTCATGTTAATAGAGGGTTGTTGTGCTATCCTGGAGCTGAAAGCTTTGAGAGCAAATACAATAATTCATCAGACTTATGAGCTCTTACCATCATTAGAGCTCATAAGTCTGATGAATTACTGTAGTGACCCAATGTTTGAAAAAGCATGTTAATGCATGACACTGGCTTGCCAGCTTCTCCCAGCCTGGTACTAGTGACATAAGCAATGACAGCCGGCTGAGGTTTTGATTTTCCATGGCTCCAAGGACTTGTTCCAAATCTTTACCTTCCTCTCCGGCCCCATCACGCTCCCTGCTGCTGATTCTTGATGTACTTATTGGAAAAGAAAATATCAGCTTGGAACCCACACAGCTTCCTCTCCGGGGAGCATGAAAAGCTTTAACTTCTGCCTCCAAGATGACGTTTCTGGCTCCATCTGCAGTCACACCCAGATCACGCCCTGTGTGTGTTGTCACCCCCTAGTGAAGGTTTTTTCTTTTTTACATTTATTTGTTTAAAAAAATATGAACTGGGATCTGAATACCTTTGAAGCAGGGACAATTGCTCCGGTGTATGGCAGGCTCACCACTGTCTGGCGCCCCACACCTGCTCTAATCACTAACTGAGGCCACGTGTCTAAATCCTAAGGGTGCTGAATCAGCAATCTCTTTTCTTTTATTCTTTCTTTTCTTAAAGAAAGTTTATTTATTTATTTATTTAACTTTTACATGGTCGACTCTTAAAAAATTTATTTTTACTCTTTGTTTCTTTTTGAGAGAGAGAGAGAAAGTCAGAGTTCGAGCAGGAAAGGAACAGAGAGAGAGGAAGACACAGAATTCCAAGCAGGTTCCAGGCTCTGAGCTGTCAGCACAGAGCCTAACGTAGGGCTCAAACTCATGAACCATGAGATCATGACCTGAGCCAAAGTCAGATGCTTAACCGACTGAGCCCACCAGGTACTCCTTAAAGTTTATTTACTTATTTTAAGAGAGAGAGAGTGCGAGTGGGGGAGGGACAGAGAGAGAGAAAGAAAGAGAGAGAGAGATCTCAAGCAAGCACTGCAAGCAGGGCTTGAACTCACGAACTATGAGATCATGACTTGGGCAGAAACCAAGAGTTGGAAGCTTAACTGACTGAGCCACCCAGGTACCCTGGCAATCTCTTTTCTAAATCAGATTTCCAGAGTTTCAAAGCCAACAAGCTAACGAAACTGGTGACCACAGAGAACAGTGACTGATATCAGGCCAATCCTCAGCAAATTTCTGGTGAATAAAAGATGGATGGATGGATGGATGGAGAGAGAGAGAGAAAATACAATGGGAACCAAGAATGCATGCTTAGAAATAATTTAGCTACAGAGGACCCCACCATATATTGTGTTTAAGCTTGTCTATCAAAGTGCAAACAATTTAGAATCTTCTTTTACTTTTTTACGCTTGGTGGAATTCCCCAAACCAACATTAGTGCAATCACACCAAGGTGCCTCTTCCATCTCTACCCAGGATGTGTAGCCCAGAGACCACCAGATTTGTGTCGTCAGTCATCCACTTCATTTCCACCCCCGACGTGGCAAGGAAGAGCAAACACTCACACCATGAGGAAGATGCCTCCAGTGTTTGAGACACAGCCTCGTCTGGTCGGGGTGGCATTCCGGTCATAGCCACACGTGCCGCACAACAAGCCCAGGTAATAAAAAATCACGATGAGTGTTAGCAAACAGCAGACAACCAGGCCACCCAGCCACCTGGTGAAGCAAGCACAGTGTTATTATACATAAAAGAAATGACCTCACAATAACACAAAAGCTATTGGACTGGGCATGAAGCAGGTAAGTAATACGTGGCAATCAAATATCTGATTCCCCCACTGATTCTTCAGAGGGTGACACTGTAGTGAAAAGATCACTTCCTACCCCAAGTCCTCCAGCCCAGCCAGCAGGAAACCTTAATTTTAGTCTTGGTTTTGAAGAGATCTGTCTCTCTCAATGGTCAGGTGACTATTGCTTCCTTCCCTGCTTCATATCTGTGGGGGTCCTAAGCAGGGCTTGGTCCACTTCTCCAAAGCTACTGATAATAATTCCCATTTCAGACTTGTTAAGTTCTGTCAAGGTTCCCGCTGCTGCGAGTGCTTATTATAACGATGATGATGGCATGTGGACAGATCATGATTCAACAACAGGTAAAGAAATACCAGGCTCTTTTCCTCGGTCCTTCTCTAAAATGCTCTGGGGGCGCCTGGGTGGCTCAGTTGGTTAAGCATCCGACTTCAGCTCAGGTCATGGTCTCATGGTTCATGGGTTTGAGCCCCGTTGTTGGGCTCTGTGCTGACAGCTCAGAGCCTGGAGCCTGCTTCTGATTCTATGTCTCCCTCTCTCTGCCCCTCCCCTGCTTGTGCTCTGTCTCTCTCTGTCTCAAAAATAAATAAAACATTAAAAAAAATTAAATTTACAACACTCTGTGGTTGCGGGAATATTTGGGAGGGGACCTCACATTCTTTGCTGAACCAGAAACTCTACACAGGGAGTGCACTGAATATCTTAGAATTTATGAGCATCCTAAATCAAGTGCCTGCAGAATGCAAATCTCAATTTCGTAATGGTCCTGTGAGACATTTTAGGATAATGGAGCCTCAATTAGGTCTTACTGGCATTGCCGGAAGGTACAACAACCTTTTCCAGCAGCCGAGGAGCATTCAAGGGTAGAAATGCTGCCCAACCATTAAAACACCAAAAAATAAAGAATTTACTTCTGCGACAAAAGCTCCCTCTGAAGCTTTTCATTAAATTAAGAGCAATCTCGCTAATTGTACGGCCACCTACCCACATTCTGTGGTATTTTGTTCCAGATACTGGGGACACCAAATTAAACAAGCCATGGAACCTGGCCTCAGAAATCTTCTGCAGTGAATGCATGCTTTAACTGCTTAGTTAGATTGCCTTTAAAAGGAAGCTTCTAGTCTCAGGGCAATGGGAGCAGATGTGCAGACAGATAATTGTATCATTCTTTCTGTTGGTGAAACTCTAACCTCTTAAAAGATTGGGAATTCATTGAGAAAGGGTCTGTTTTTTTTTTTTTTAAGTTCATTTATTTATTTTTGAGAGAGACAGAGATAGCATGAGTGGGGGAGGGGCAGAGAGAGGGAGAGAGAGAATCCCAAGCAGGGCCTGACGTGGAGCTCGAACTTACAAAACCATGAGATCATGACTTGAGCCGAAACCAAGAGTTGGATCCTTAACAGACTGAGCCACTTGCGTGCCCCAGAGAAAAGGTCTGTCTTATGTTTGCCCTGATACCTGCTGGGGTGACCTAGCCACACTATAGGAAAATGGCTTACTGATTACAGGACAATAATTAGGAGCATAGTCAGATGGGGGTTGAAAACCCACCTCTGCCACACTGTTGTTGGCCTTATGTAGGTCATTCTACTCCTCTGAGCCTCAATTTCCTTGTCTATGAAACAAGATTACAAATAGAACACAACCCTGGATATTTGTTTTGTTTTGTTTTTGTTTTTTAGTATTAAATGAGAAGTCACATGTACAGCACTTTGGAAGTCACACTGTAACTAGCTGAAATTCTAGCAGTTATTATTTTATTCTTTGTTATTATTTTATTATTTATCTTGGGTTCTTGCATAATAAATAACCAAGCAGGAAGGGAAGTCTCTAGAATTTCCATGAGTTGAGACAGTAAACGATTCCAAAAGTGGCAGGTTGTGGGGCTGAGCCTTTCAGAGAGGAGAGCACATCTTCTATCTCACATGGTTCTCGAAATAACTCAGGTCTACAAGTCTATTGCTCCTTGAGATGTCCAACTATCGTCTCGAGGGTCCAGACTCCACCACTAACATTGTCTAACGGGGCAATCAGCAGCTGGGGTCTACAGCCGGTTACCTAAGCTCTCCAGCAATTTACTCTTTTCAAGGATGTTTTTCTGTAAGAACCAACCTCTATGTGTTATTTTATAAACCAATGAAAAGAAGAATATTTTCCAGATGTGCTCCTTAATTAGGTTTTAAAATCCTTTTCTATGTGTTAGATAATTATAGCTAAGATTATAGAAGGCATTAATAATATAAAATTTGCAAATTATTGATCACTCAGCTCAAGAACTTACAGTCTTTAATTTAAAAAAAAAAAACAATACTCCGTGAATTTTGCATGTCATCCTTGTACAGAAATGCTAATCTTCCCTATCTACTTCCAATTTTAGTATATGTGCTGCCAGAGTGAGCACTCCAACTTTTTAAATAAACACAAACAAGGGTTAACACATATGCGGTTACGGCTTCTTTGTACAATTTTCTCTCACAAGATGGTCCTGCTTATAATGTCAGATTTCTACCCTGTTCTAGAGCAAGGTTCACTTCTAGTTTGCGAGCTCAAGGGGGGCACTCACCTGTATGAATCATACTCTTCCAACATGGGTAAATTGCGGTGGATGTAAGTTTCAGTGTCATTAATGTAACCCATGAAATTTGACAGCTGCTCCTGAATAGGAATCTGTTCACCTATATTTTCAATATCTGAGCCAATGGAATTCAAGGTACTTTTGACATCTGAAAACAAACATACCCAGGTTATGGATTTTGAAACGTAGGGGGAACAGATTTTGTGGTTTGGAGCCAAAATGAAAAGCTTCAACCACGTTTAGTTTTCCCCATGTTATGCATGTGGTTAAAACATGAAAAGGTTCTGCAACAAGCATGAATGTAGCCAAGACCATCAAAAAGCAATTACTCAACAAAACAGCAAGCTATGAGCGCTGACTTTAATGATATGGTGCTGAAGTCAAGCCAGAGTTTTCTTCTGTTACTCACTTCACTAAAAAAATAAAATGAATCTGGTGATTAAAACCTACGGTGTGCCTACCATGGGCCACACACTTTTATAAATGTTAACTCATTTATTCCACTGAGGTAGATATTCTTATTCCCATTTTACCAACAGTGACCCAGAGGCCCACAGAGGTTAAATTACTTGCCCATAGGCCTTTTTTGTTTCTTCCAGAAAGCACTAGAAATGAAATTTAACCTTGGGTTAATTTAATTCCAAAGCTTCTGTTCCATGATTTTGGAAAAAAAATAATTTAATAAGAAATAGCATTCAGGAGAACACAGTCATTCACCAGGACCAATTTTTTGAACGGTGACCCCAAGGCATATTTTTCTTAAAATTTTATACGACTCGTACAAATTGAGACTTGTTAAAGGATGTCTGTGTCTCTCATATGCAGAAACCCAGTGGTCAAAGGGTTTCTATTAATATCCATCCTAAACTTTCAGAGAGAAAATAAGTTCCAGTTTTTGGAAAGTGTCTGTCCATTGTGACAGGTCCTGGGATCAAAGATACTCAGTACACAGGCGTCACTTCATTTAATGCTCACAAAGGTCTGAAGTAGGCATTGTCTCGACATGTGATTCTCAACATGGATGTACTAAGAACATGCTAATCAGTTAAATATCCACTGGTCCTGGAAGGGAGATAAACCTCTTTACAGCAGCAAAGACAAGGTCAGCTGTTCTCAGAGTGTGATCCCAGGGCTCCTGATAAACTTTGGGTACATGGTAGCATGGACCATGATGGAATTACAGAAAAGGGTGGGAATCTTTTTCAAAGTGTGCTGTTCACACAGATGTGTTCAGACAGAGCTACGGAGGAGGCAGTTATCCACAGTGGCTCAATTCTCCTCCAAATGGATTGTGTGCCCAAAGGCCCCAGGATCCTGAACAAGGTGGCTCGGTGGGTCTCGTGCTTAACTCTGGGATCTCTGGGAGTTTGTAGAGATGTGGTATGCAGACTCCTCCTCACCTGTGAACACTTCCCGAAACTCAGAATGGGGTTCCTTCTGCTTCTTAGGCTGTCCTGCCCTCCCACACAACATGGCTCCTTGGCTTTGCCAGCTTGCGTGACCTCTGTACGTGGCTGATGTCCTCTCTCACCAAATACTTCCCTCGGACCTCAGTTTCGATGTTGGTTCCTTCAGCAAGCCTTCTGCTACCCTCTCCCACCTCATATCCCTTGCATGTATCCTGTCTTGTTACCAGAGAGTGATAACTGGCATCTGTATACAGGCCCTGCTGAATGGTAGGCGGGGGTCATGCTTTATTCATCTCCCATCCTTAGAGCCCAGTAGAGCCTGGCACACAGTAGGCACTCAAAATAAGTGAGCAGGGTGGGACCGGATGATCAAAACATGGGAGCTAAGGGTTTTATTGGTTTTGGAAGGGCATGAATCTAAATCAATTAATATTCAGGCTAACGGAGCGATATTCTCCCAGACCCGGGAAAACTCTGGCTTGTGTTTAGGCAATGACACCATGTGCGATGGGCCTCGCTCACGCATACTGCACACCTCGCTTTGCCAGACTTACAGGGGAGGGCTGCATGTATTGGCAGAAGAGGTCCAGAAAGGGAGAACAAAAAAAGTAAACACAGAAATTAGTAAGCAGGTGGCTATTAGATGTACAGCATGTGTTAGCTTTCAGACGCTAGCACAAGAAAGCGTGAACTTTGTCTTTAGTATCTTCATAGTTTCAGGTAGAATCTTAGATTAAACAAAAAGGAACCCACAAAACATCTAAGGCTTTATGTAATAGGATAAAATACTTTTTACCCAAAGTCTTAGTGGGTTGAAAGAACACTATTAGTGAAAAAAAAATCAAGTACTTCTAACACAACATTTTAAAATTGCTTGCTCAACAGGTAAAAAGAAGCACAGAGAAGGTGATTTAAAAGAAGAGCTTACATAGCTTCAGAGATTTCTTCTTTAAGCGAAGAACCCATGTTTATTGCCATTGCTGCCCCATTAACTATTTATACTGCACTGTTTTTCTGTAGCTTCACCCCAAATACCATAACCTGAATACAATGTACTTCAATCATTTAAGACTAGCAGAATTCTCTCAATATCAGTTGTCTTTCCAAAATCTTAAGCAACCTTAAAAGCCTAAAATACATTTACAGCAGCATCAGAAGGCAGATGAACATCTTCCTAAAGAGACAAAATGAATCCTTACACACAGAAATTCTGAAAAAAAAATCAATTTTATGTTCTTTTAGAACATATAATAATCTACAGTTTTTCCCTAGTGAAACCAATCAAAATGTGACTTTCCAAACTATGGCTGTCTTCAGCTCTGACAGTTCACTATGAGGGCTCACCATTACAGTGTGGTCCTCAACCTTGCAGCCTCTGGCCAGCAGGACCATGTTAATCAACATTCGGTAGGATTATCATTTCTTAAGATCAAAATCACTGTGTGAAGGTGGCACAATTAAAAAGCTCTGATTCTCATTTAATTTTCAAGATCAATGAGAGAGTTTTTTTAAGAGGGAAAATCAATACAGTTCTTAACAATACATTTTTTTGTCCTAATCATCCAATGTTTAACAAAGAGAGAAACAATAGAACATCAAACCCTGACTCACCTGATATGATGTCTGTGGTTTGATTTTGCACCATTTCAGGAATATCATTGAAGGATTTATAGCCCTATAAAATAGTTCAAAGCAGATTGATGTACCAGTGACTAGAAGGGCAGTTAATAAGTCCTCATTTTCTAGCTTAGCATGGAGTGGAGAAGCAATGTGAAAATGCAACAGTCATCTTAAGGTGAAAATGATCACTATATGGTCATTAAAAGACTACAAAAACATTCCCTTTTAAGGAAGATTTTCTTTGGGGTGCCTGGATGGCTCAATCGGTAAAGCGTCTGACTTTGCCTCAGATCATGATCTCACGGTTCGTGGGTTCGAGCCCTGCGTCGGGCTCTGTGCTGACAGCTAGCTCAGAGCCTGGAGCCTCTTTTGGATTCTGTGTCTCCCTCTCTCTGTGACCCTCCCCTGCTCACTCTGTTTCTCTGTCTCTCTCTCTCAGAAATAAATTTAAAAAAAATTTAAAAAGTTAAAAAATAAGGTTTTCTTTAAATTGTATCCATTGAAGGTCCTGTTAAAATTGTTTTACTTAAAAAATTTTTTTTAGTGTTTATTTTTGAGAGAGAGGTAAGAGCATGGGTGGGGAAAGGGCAAAGAGAGAGGGGGACATAGACTCTGAAGCAGGCTCCAGGCTCCGAGGTGTCAGCAAAGACCCCGATGCGGGTCTAGAACTCACCAACCATGAGATCATGACCTGAGCTGAAGCTGGATGCCCAACCAACTGAGTCAGCTAGAAACCACAAAAGTTTTTTTACTTTTAAGCTTTAAACTTATCTACAGTTGCGTTTCTCAATCGGGGGCAATTTTGTCCTCCAGGGGAGTTCTGGCAATGTTTGGAGGCATTCTGGTTATCACAGCTGCAGCATTGTGGGAACAGGGTCCCCTACAATGGGGCACAGGACAGCCCCCGTGACAGAAAATTATCCAGCCCAAGTGTCAACAGTCCTGAGGTTAAGAAACCCTGATCTGTACAGTATACCACATGCAGATGTAAAGTGCATTATACCAAAACTGGAATTATTCCAAAACCGGAATTGCAAATAAGAAGCAAAACTACAGATCTCGTCTTACAGAAAACAATAGTGCCCCAAAACACAGCTTATAGAGAATATGAATTGTAGTGAGGCTCCAGTGAAAACAAAAACAGCCACCCCAAGCTCTGTCATTTTGGGGCTAAATCTGTGAAGGAGAGATGTCATTACTTCCATCCAAGTAGCTTAACTAAATATACAGCTTTTCCTCTGGAAGAGGTTTAATTTGTGTTTCTTAACTGTCTGCTGGTGTATTTAGCCAGCTGCTAGGGAATATGGTATTGACTGAAACTTCTTATGGACTGAATGTCTGTGTCCACCTCCCCCCACCCCCAACATTGTATGTTGACTGAAATCCTAACCCTTAACATGAGTAATGGTATTAGGAGGTAGGGCTTTGGGGAGGTGATTCAATCATGAGGGTAAAGCCCCATGGATGGGATTAGTGCCTTTATAAAAGCAACCTCAGACAGCTGTCTCCACCAAGTGAAGATACAATGAGAAAACAGCCGTCTGCAACCTGTAAGATCTCTCATCAGAAGCCGATCATGCTGGCACCCTGACTTTGGACATCCAGCTGCCAGGACTGTGAGAAATAAATTTCTCTTTAGAAAACACCCAGCTTATGATATTCTCCTACAGCAGTCCACTGTAAGATACGGACTTTGTAAGATTTATGGTGCCGGCAAGTTTCCAGTTTAACCTAGAAACATCGATGCCATAAGAACATCCACCACTTCCGTTTCCTCAACAGTGACTAAGCTCAGGGTCTGTTTGGATTACTGTCCACCTGACCTACTATATTTATCTGCATTTGGACTTGTGGAGGCCACCCACTGTAAGAGGTTTCATGGCCAGAAGGGGCCTTACAGATCTCCCCGTTCAACTCTCTCATTTAACAAATAAAGGGACACCAGAACACAATGACCAAGAGTTTCTAATAACTTGTTTAAGGGGACACTTAACTTTGTCAGCAGATGAGTGTTTAACAGGTACCTGATGATCTTTTTATACCCCATGCTAAAAGACATAGAGGCAAGAATAGAACTATTCTCTCCTTTTCCCGCGGGCCCCCGGGCACTCTTGTTGAATCATATCTACAAAGAAATATTTATTGTGCGCTCAATATACAGGTTGAACAAATAGCAATAACTGGTAGGTTATCGGGGAAATGATGATGTTCTATGCCAATGTGGTCCTTGCCATTTTCAGGGTTTACACTCCAGTGGGACAGTAGAGACATTAAAGCAGTAATTATAGTCGGGAGGAACTTAAGAAAGAATATCCGCTGTGCTTTAAGAATGCATTTAAAAGGGTTCGATTTGGTCAAGATGCCCAGAAAAGGTCTCATTAAGACAGTGATACTGAGGGGTATCTTGGCAGCTTAGTTGGTTAAGTGTCTGACTTTGGCTTAGGTCATGATCTCATGGTTCGGGAGTTTGAGCCCCGGGTTGGAGTCTGGAGCCTGCTTGGAATTCTGTGTCTCCCTCTTTTTCTTCCCTCCTCCATTTGCATTCTCTCTCTCTCTCTCTCAAAAAGAAAGAAACATTAAAAAAAATAAAAAAAGAAAGACATACTGAATGCTTTAAGTAGTTAGTATTTAGTAGCCTAAGTAGCTCAGTGAAGGAGAGGGAGAAAGGAGAGAGTGGCGGGCAGAGCTCACAGCATGTGCAAATGTGTAGAAGGGGAGGAGACAAAAGCAAGGGGGCTGACTTCCGGCGCAGTGGGAGGGACCTTGCTCAGAGTCAGTATTGGGTTCAGCCTTACTCCCAGCAAATTCCGAATCCCAGGAAGGCAAGATCCAAACTTCTCTAAGTTGAATGAGCAAAATTCCCTGGAGGATAACAGTTAATGTCTTTCTTGGCAACCCCTTTCCAAAATTTCACTGCATTTTTGGGGTTACCTATTTTCTTATGTACTTGTCCACTCTTTAAAACGATGTAAAATAAACTGCTGTATAAACTACTGTATTTTTCCCCCAACATACATACCTGTTGGACCAGGCTGGACAAATTTGTTTGAAGAATATCATTAATCTTCTCAATTGGCTTATCCAAAGATGGGAGCTGAAATTTGTAAAACAAAACATAAGACAAAGTGGTTACTCCCAACAGTATTTATCATAAAAAGGGAGTCATCTTATATCCAAATCCCAAAGTCTCTATTTTATAAGGTACAATTTAAGTTTCTTTTGAACAATAGAATATTTGTTGGGGGAAATACGTTTAGCTCAGGGTGGCCCCTACAAGCATTAAGTTTTAGATGTTTGGTGGGCCTCTATTACAGTTAGCTCGAAATGCAGGAAAGAAATTTAACACAGAGGGCATATGGGTGACCTCACAATTTCAGGTACTGAATACTGTTGAACAAAGTCATAAACAACTTTTTTAAAAACATGCTTTAAAATAATACAACAATGGTTTTACTGGTGAGTGGTCTAGAATAAAGGCTCCATTACAGCATCATATGTGGGCTTAAAGTGTTCTGTCTCTTGACAATACTGAGACAAACATCATGAACCTTCTGACACAATGTACTGAGAAGGACACAATATCATTCTTGTGATGCCCTGGCAAACATGGATAACTCAAACGTAATCATGAGGGAACACCGGATGAACTTAAAGTGTGGGTCCTTCTATAAAACAAATGGCCTGTAGTCTTCAAAAATGTCAATGGTAAAAAAGAAGATAGGCTGGGGACCGTCCAAGATTGAAGGACCTAAACAGACATGACAAGCAAAGACCAGATGTGACTCTGGACTGGCCTCTAGACTGGAGAAAGAAAAACAGCTGTAAAGTCAGTTTTTCAGAAAAATCCACAAAATTTGAATATAAACCATGGACTAGTCAGTAGTGTTACATGTCCTAATTTTGATAATTGTACAAAGGTTGTGTGCCGTTAAGAAATGCACAGAAATATTTAGGAGTAAAAGGACATATTGTCCACAACTTATCACCAGATGATTGAGAAAAACACAAAATGCATGATATTTTATACGTATACATGATAATATGAGTAAATGGTAGATACACAGATGGATAAACAAAGAAAATATAAGAAAGCAAAGGGAGAAAAATGCTGGAAAGTCTGGGTAAAGGGTACAGAGGTTCCTCTTATCATCCTTGCAAATTTTCTGCATGTTTAAAAGGACATCAAAATAAAAAGTTACCTCCCCCAAAAGACTGGAGCTCAAACAATTTAAATGGAAGTGAAAAGCCCAGGCTCTGAAAAACTATTCAATGGTGACAACAGTGATGGTGACAGATATGTAGACACAGAGGCTGAAGGTGAAGAGTCTGTATAATATGACTCATGGAATAGGAAGGTGAGAAGACCATATTTTATATATTAAAATATTATTTTATAAAAAATGTGGCATAAATATACCACTATCTTGATAAATTAAAAATCATGAGTAGATGTGATTTTATATATAACTTGGGACTTTATATTTTCAAGATGCTCCAAATTCTTTTTTCCCCTAATTTTCTCTTTGGAATAGGGGGAATTACATATATATATATATAACCTATATGTAAACACACACACACACACACACACACACACACACATATATATGGTTAATGTACTAGGCATGTCATTTGAAAATATATTTTAATTTTTAAAGGTCTACAAAAACACATTCTGCTTTCTTTTTTCTCATTAAAGCTGAATCCATTCTGGCAGGTTCCATCAAATCAATTACCGAGAACACTTACGAAAGGGTTTCCCATTATTCTTTCTCTTCTGCTGCAGCCATGCCTATGTGGTGGTCAGATAACCAGGACAGGTGGACAGAGACCCAGGCCACTGTGCACTGGACAGATGTACCCACACCGAGTCCTGCACAGTTGTCCAACACTGCCCCATAGCAGGGTCACCTCCTCACCTGACCCATGTTGGTATTGTCATCCAGCTGGCTTAGAGACGTTCTGATGTTGTCACAAGTGGCAGCCGCTGGAGGTACAGAGCACATGGGGTCATTGAGTGATTGCTCCAGGTCCCTTTTAACGTCACTCAGGCTGGTGTTAAGTTGTGCACTTGACTTTTTCAGCTCCTTTAAGGTATTGTTCACATTCAATAGGGCTTCTTTCGTCTCTTTGATTGCTGTAGGAACACACTTTGCTTTAGAACAGAGGCACCCACTAGGCTGGCAATGGCAAAATTCCTTCACATCTACCAAGTACCCTAAAGGAACTTGAGGTGAACTTATAGATGACATTGGAAGGCCACCAGATGAGGCTGAGAGGGGAATACAGGGACATGGTTGGCCTCCTCGGCCAGCAACCCCAACCAGCTCAGCTCTCCCGCCTGCACACTTTTCAGACAAAAAGAAAGAGCAAGAACCAACCCAGGAACACAACAAGGCATGTAGGTGTAGCATTAACTGGCCGGCACAGGAACAGTAATGGCAGGAAAGGGGGTTGTAGCCCCGACAAGCTAACATCTTCAACTCCGAGCAGTTTTAACACACATAAAAACCGATCGCACCTAGACATATCTTTGCTATGAATATTCAAATAGCCGGAATCAAACACAAAGCAACAGTTTAAGAGCATGGCTTTGGATTTACACAGGTCTAGGGGCAGATCCCAGCTTTGTTATTTTCTGGTCACCGGAAACCAATTCCTGAATGTTCCCTGGCAATCTCCTCATCTGAAAATGGTGGAACCACCACCACAATCATCATGAAAAGTGGGGGTTGGATGGATCAGATGGAACTCCTCCATGGAGTCCATCTGGTCTCTTTGGGGAGCCTCACAGCCTAGGACACATTCTTATATTAGGAAACCCCTGAAAACTGTTTGCTGTCCTGGTTTTCCTGAGCCGTAGAGCTCTGTATTCATGGCCAGGGAGGTAGCAAATTACAACTCTTTTCTCCAAGGACTTAAAGTCACAGCAGTAAACGATGAGAAATTTAAAGTAAACTGCTCTTCTTCTAAGCAAGCGCGTCTTCCGGGCTCCCAGAACAGATGGCAAGAGCATCAAGCCACAGTTGGATGTTGCAAGAAAAAGTGTGAATGGCCTTAAAAACTGGTTTCCCCAACTTTCTCTGGCAACCACATAAAACTTGCGTGCTAAAACCACATGCATACATGCACACACACGCATGCACACTCACATGCACACACACACACACACACACACACGCACACACACACACGCTTTAATGCTTTGTGTTGCCGGATCCTGAGGTCTCATTCCAGTTCTGTTATCACCTTGTTATAGCACCGTTCGCAAATTCTTTCACCTCTAGGGAGCTCAGTTTACTCATCTGTAAACTGGGAAGCTAGTTGGGTCATCTCTTGGTTACTAGGAGAGTCTGTGATTCTAGGCTGTGTCCCAGCAGGTCTGCCCTCAGGAAGATGGCATTGCCCCTGTCACCCAAGATGGCACCACATCCTGCCTTTGATGATGTACCCTGAGACCTGGAGAGGCTCCCAAGATTCGACTATATGATCACTGGCCACAAATTCTGTCATCTTCTCTAGATATAAATCTTCTTAAAAATTTTTTAATGTTTATTTTTGAGAGAGGGAGAAAGAGAGAGACAGAGCATGAGCACGGAAGGGGAAGAGAGAGAAACACACACAGAATCTGAAGCAGGCTCCAGGCTCTGAGCTGTCAGTACACAGCCCGACATGGGGCTGAAACTCACGAACCATAAGGTCACGACCTGAGCTGAAGCAGACACTTAACCAACTGAGCCACTAGGCGCCCCTCTAGATATAAAATCTTGACATCTGCTTCAATCTTTTCTCTTGAATTTTCATCCAGTCATATCTTAACATTATTTGAGATATAATAATATTTAAGGGGCGCCTGGGTGGCTCAGTCTGTTAAGTGTCTGACTTCAGCTCAGGTCATGATCTCACAGTTCGTGGGTTCGAGCCCCACGTCAGGGTCTGTGCTGACTGCCTACTCAGAGCCTGGAGCCTGTTTCAGATTCTGTGTCCCTCTCTCTCTGACCCTCCCCTGCTCAGGCTGTCTCTCTGTCTCTCTCTTTCTCAGAAATAAAGAAGACATTAAAAACTTTTTTTTTTTAAAAAAAGAGTCACTGGGTGTCAGTTTCTCATCTCTTGCTCCTACTTCCCAGGATTCCTAGCAAAGCATGACTCATAGTAGAGGCTCAGTGAATGTCTACCATAAGGAAGCAAGAAACAAAGAACAGAGCTGCAGCTAAAAACATATGACAGAATGCAAAAGAGTGCGCCAGAATACACTTCACATCACACAACACACACTTCACATTTTAATATGGTTTATCTCTCATAGTCCTTTCCATTTAACGATATGGTAAATTTTTAAGGCAATAAATGAACAATAACCTAAAATGATGGATAATAAAATGGTCCAGAATATGTGTGTCCATTTAAGTGCGTTCTATAAACATTCTGGGTTATGGGCACTATTCTGTCATTTAAGTGCGTTCTATAAACATTCTGGGTTATGGGCACTATTCTGTCATACCCAAGAAAGACTCAGAGGTAATAAATATACATTTTTTCCAAAGGCTTCAAAGTATATATTTATGTCTATAAAATATATACTGCGTCCGGGACTCATTCCAGACCTAGCAAGATCACACATATTATGCATCTGAAGTCAGTGGAAAGATATTTCAGATTCTCAATTTTGGTTAATTAGCATTTTACCAGTTCATAGCACATTTCCTTTGTAGGTCCTGATCTGAAGCTCAAACAAGATTTACACAAATCAATATGCATGTTTCTGCTCTCTGCAAAACCACTAAACACATAAGGCTGCCAAGAATTTTAAGCAAAAAATTGTCAAAGCATCGCTTCTCAGCCTTTTGGCTAAGATCCAGGGTAGTATCTGTTCTTAGCAGTTTCGTATCAGATATGTCCTCTATCCGAGGGTAACAGATTAAATGGATTTCTGGAGTACGGAGATGGAAGAAGAGCTGCCTCTGTCTAGTCCATGCATCGACCTGGTACTGCATTACCTCCAGGAAGGGTGACCCCTCAAGGAGAAAAAAATATTGTCAAAGCAGTTTTTTAAGCATATTTTTAAAAGCTCTGACAACAGAGCTTTTAACCAGAGGGTAAACTTTAATTTACTCAGGCTGTCTTAAAGAAAATGAAACTTTAACACTATTGCAGGAAGCACTAAAGAGAAAAATAAAATCTGCTTTAGTTGCCTTTAACCCAAAGAGAATTCTAATTCAAACATTGAAGATTGGGCAAATCATGGACCAAAAGTAAAGGTACATGCCAAGCACATTGCATCATTTGTCAGTTTTTGCTCAGAATTTACCATCACCTAATTTGGGAGCTGGAGGAGAACTTGGAAGGCCAATTATCCAAATGCCTGGCATCATCCCGTGGCCAAGTGCACTTGAACTCCAGATTCTTAACTCCTTTTCCAAAGTGCTGTCCTGCCATGAACGGCACGGAGACATCCTACATCTTAACACTCTCAAATGCACCTAAATGCCATCTAGTGTAGACCAGGCAGCACAGGCTTTATAGTCAGACCTGCATCTCAATCCCAATCCACTGCTTTCCAGGTATCTGACCTTGGACAAGTTACATCATCTCTGAGCCTTACTGTCTTGAGTTGGTACTCCTGGGAGCTCTAAGAGGATTTAGGAAAAGCATGTGGTATGTGGCAGGCCCCCAACACTCAAAAGCTTTCTAAATACTACTTTATAGCCAATCATTTCTACAAAAACTTGCTGTGGACTTTGGTGGTTGACATCTCGGAAGCCACGTCACCAGTTTCCTGTGCTGCAGCAGACTTGTGTTTGAATAACATGGGTCCCACCTCTAGTGTAAGGAGTGGGCCCTGACTATCTCCAGCCAAACCATTTCCTCTGTGTAGCACTGGTCCACAGATGGCCATGGAACCCCAGAGGGCCCAACTGGAGGGATATCTGGTTGAGGAGGAGGAGAAATATGGCTGGTGTCAGCTCTCTTGCAACTACATGGGGAGTTTGCGTTAGAACGATATAGACATTATAGAGGACAGCCGGGTGGAGAGAATTTCACCACTAGATCAAACCTTACCTGAAGATAGATGTCAGTTACATGAGCAAAGAATCCACTTGAAACCCAGATATAGATAGATTTTCTATATGCATCAGGGAAATGACACATAATTACTCAAGAGATGTTAAAATAAGGCAAGAGAGATGACTGGGGACATCTGATTATCAAGGTCACACAGCCAGCCCAAATCATCATTAATCCATTGGTGAAGTGCAGACACATGAGGCTATGATGAGGGGATGTGGCTGATCATCAGCAAGAGCGATGCCAGAGATGTGGGAAGTAGAAGGTCAGCATTTTCCAGGAGTGATGGTTCTCCGAGTGAGGGAATGAGGAGCCCCCCCCGCAGGCCTTCATAGTCTGATCCTGGTGGTGAGATAACACCGTCTACTAACCACAGGACGGGGCAAGGACATGAAGGCTCCCTGACAGTGTTGAACCCCTGAATCCACTAACTTTGGAACTGCCATACCTCCAATATCTTGTCCTGTGTGATATGTTTCCTGCTGTTTAAGCCACTTCAAATATCTTTGGCATTGATACCACATCAGCAGAACCTCCCAAAGATCTCTAAGTATAAAAATTGTCGGCAAAATTCCCAAAGCAAAGGAAAACAACTATACCCTGATTTGAATGGATAGATATATCCATAAAGCACATCGAGAACAACTAAAAAGAATCAAATGATTACAGACATTAAAAGTAAAAGATCAGGAAGCTTATGAAGTCAAGAGGAGTTGCCTAGCAACTGAGGCAGGACTCTGAAAGAATATAATCCATATTCTACTCTGTAACTCGTGAAGTTACAGGATTCTAAACCTAGAAAATTAAGGTAAAGTCTTCAGGCCTTTATACGTTTCAGAAATGAGAATCTGCTGCAGGCCAGACAGGGTGCTAGGCTGCCTCCAGACACAAGTTAGGAGAGTAGAGACATGAACAATATCAACAGATCTTGCCCTTGAGTAGCTCGGTGCCTGTTAAAGGTGGGGAGAGGGGGCAGGGGCGACTACAAATGCGCTGTACGTTTAGGGTCACAAGGTAAGGAGCAGAAATCAGGAGATTGTTATGCTCTGTTATGGGAAAAGGGGGGAGGTGAGACATGAGGGAAAGCTTGCAGAGAACAGGACACTTAGCTGTGGTTTGGTAGGTAGTAAGAGGAGGTCGAGACGATCCTATGGCATTTACACAGAGAAAGCACACGCAGTACAAGGGTCTGGGAGGGAAGAATGCCTTCGGAGGCCCACAGTAGGATAAACACAGGTTCATGACTTGGACTGGAAGGTTTGGGGGCTGGAGAGCCGAGATGGAAAATGATTGGAGTGATAGACAGGGGCCAGATTTGGAAGGAAGGAAGGAAGGAAGGAAGGAAGGAAGGAAGGAAGGGAGGGAGGGAGGAAGGAAGGAAAGAAGGGAGGAAGGAAGGAAGGGAGGAAAGAAGGAAGGAAAGAAGGAAGGAAGGAAGGAAGGAAGGGAGGAAGGAAGGGAGGAAGGAAGGGAGGAAGGAAGGGAGGAAGGAAGGGAGGAAGGAAGGGAGGAAGGAAAGGAGGAAGGAAGGGAGGAAGGAAGGGAGGAAGGAAGGGAGGAAGGGAGGGAGGGAAGAAAGAAAGGAGCTACATGTAAAAATCTAAGAAAAGAAGGCAGGAGGCATTGATGTCTGCAGTCACATTCCTTCTCTGGACCCCAGTCTCCTTGCATTGGTAGACACGGTTGGTGGCAGGGAGAAAAGGTGTTGGGGGGACGCATCTAAGCATCAGCAGCAGAGGTCACACCTTCAGTGGCAGGAAGACCCTTTGAAGGGCCAAGCAGAGAGCAAGAAAAGACTAATCAGTTGTTTAAAACCAATCTTACCAATTCCTGGCCTGTTCTGTACGTCACCCCGTTTCCATACATCATCCGAGTCTTTGAACTCTAAGTGGGGGGTGGCAGTGAGGAATGCCAAAGTGAACAGGCATAATTTTCCAGCATCTACACTCTTTCTTCCTTTGCGGCCTGACTTCTCAGGAATACTGGCTCATGACAGTCATATTCACAGCGGCCGGATGACAAATGTGGCACGTAGGTGACACTGTCCTCTCTATCAGATACTTAGCATGGACATCTCAACATTTAGAAAGTTCTGGGAGAGCTTCGATTCATTGCAACTGAATACGTAGTTTCTTCGAATTAGTATATCTGTTCACTTGTATCACTGCCTGTGATGTCTTAAGAAACAGATTCTTCTTTCCCAAAAGTTGTTTTCTCCAGGGAAAAGGAAGAGCAATCTATAGACTGCTCCCTCCCCCGCCCCAGACCTAAACTTCTCTGGGTGGCTTGCCTTCTATACCAAGCGCTGACAAGCTTTTTCTGTAAGGGGGTGGAGAATAAATAGTTGAGGCTTTGTGGGCCACGGGGTCGCTGCTGCAAATGTTCAACTCTGCTGTCAGCCACAGTGTGAAAGCCGCCACAGATGCCAACTAACCGAAGGAGCCTGGATGCCTTCCAAGAACTGTATTTACAAAAACAGGTGGCAGGCTCCTATCAGACTCTGCTGTTGTTATTTCAGAGGACGTTGAGGTAATGAATACAACCTCTCTGGCACAAGCTTTTGAAACCAACCAACCAACAAGCCACACCTTTGCCATGGTGTGTGTCTGGACCTGGCCTGCTGGCATGTGCCCGCGTCCAGGGAAAACGAGAAAATGGGAGTGAGATCCTGGGAAGCCGGAGACTTCCGGTGGGATTATTCTCTCGCCCAATTCTGTCCCGGGGCTTACCTTCCGCCATGGCCTTGATGTCATCAAGCGCGGGGATCACTTTAGGTCTCAGCTGTTCGTGAATTCCGCCTCCTAGCAATGACTTGACATCTAAATTCCAAGAAGCAGAAGGGCCTATGAGGGTAGGATCCGCGAATTTCTGCCCCCGCCCCCCTCACCCGCATTCTCCTCCCCCTGCGGTATTTTCTTCCCTGGAAAGTCATCTGTGGTCTCTCCTGCCCTGAAAGCCCCCTTTTCATCCTGCACCCCATCTAGGTGTGGATTCTTGCGGAGATTTCTTCACGCTATCCAAAGTTCCCACACTCGCAGTTCCCATACCCGCGGACTCGGTATTTAAACACGCAGGTGTCCCTGGCTCTCCGGAAGTTCACATTTTGCCTCTTTAGCCTTTACGAAAGACCTACGTTGGCATTAAGGTAAAGGGTTTTTGCTTTGATGAAAAAAGAGGAAAAGTGAAAACAACATCGCTCATTGCTGGTTTTGCCATGAGATGAGCCCACTCAGAGGCCAACAGCGGCGCCCCCCAGCGCCTTTAGCGGGAACCACACCCAGCATCTCAGGCTCAAGCGCCAGAGCTCCAAGCCCTGTCTGTGAGCATCTGGACTGTATCTCCATCAGTTGTATGCATCCGTCAGCAAGATGTGTCCCACGGTATCAGGAAAGCCCAACAGAGGTGATTTGGGGAGGTGTGTGTCTAGGAATTTTCCGTATATAAATTAAAGCTCAAGAAATTTTCCGTATATAAATTAATGGCCTTTTTTTTTAAGTTTTGCTTTATGCCGTTTTTACTTTATAAAAGTACTCACAGGAGTGCTCAGTTTTCAGTTAGCGTGTGGGTGGGAGAGAACCTGTACTAGAAACACAATGTTTATGAAGCTGAGCTGCAACCGTAGCTCTAATCTCTCCAGCAAGGCCAGGGTTTCCCACCAATGGCACTACCGACGTTTTGAACCGGGTAATTCATTGTGAGGGTTATCCCGTGTGTTGTAGGGTGTTTGGAAGTATACCTGGCCGCTACCAACAGGTGCCAGTAGCACTGCTCCCCCCCCCCCCCACCCCGACTGTAGGGACAACCCGAATGTCTCCGGATGGGGCCACATGTTGCCGGGAGGGCAAACCAGCCCCTAGTTAAGAACCACTGAGCCAGGCTGTGTGTGAACTCCTCGGGGACATGCAGGGATTTCTGGAGCCCACTGGTTTCTCTGGGGAGCCCAGTGCTGTCTGTAACAGTGGACCTGACAGAGTCCCAACTCCTCTGTCCCAAGGGGAATGAAGAACAAACACTTCTGAGTAAAGAGAGCAAAAGCATTTTTACAGTAAAGGCTGGGCTTTACTCATCAGGTAACAAACTGCAAACTGTCTATCACTCTAGGGAATTGTTCTGTTTTGCCCCAGCTTTTATGAAGAAGTTGCAGACACGGCATACTTCATACCGTAGCCCGTGTTTCAGGAAGATGGCCATAGCATCCTCTAGCCAAGACAAACAAACAAACAAAGGAATTTGAGGCAATTTTAAGTCTTACTCACTATCCAGATCTGAGAATGCCTTTTCCTTAGTGGTGGTGTACTGGTTCAGGATATAGCTGATTTGCTAAAAATAAATAAATAAATAAATAATAAAAAGAAGAAGAAAAGGAAAAGAAAGCAGGTTCTTAAAGATGCTTATATGTTCTGATACCCAGACTCCCTAATAGCACTCCAAAATATATTGGCTCAACAAACATGATTTATACTTTCTCCTGATTCTGGGGATTGGTTACGTAGAGAGTCTGGGCAGGGCCGGCTTGGCGGGCGACAAATGGGACCCCCTCCTGACGTGGCCTTTCATCTTCCAAGCGGCCAGCCTGGGTGTTTTCACACAATGGACCTGGCAGCAAGTGAATGGGGGCAGACGCTGCATGGCCTCTGGGAGCTTGAGGTTATAGGGTCACGTGCACTGCATTCCTTTGGCCACAGCAAGTCACAGGCACAGACCAGAGTCAAAGGGTTGGAAACAGATCCACCTGTTTTTTTTTTTTTTTTAAATGTTTATTTATTTTTGAGAGAGACAGAGTGCAAACGGGGGAGGGGCAGAGAGGGAGACACAGAATCTGAAGCAGGCTCCAGGCTCCGAGATGCCAGCACAGAACCTGACATGGGGGCTCGAACCCACAAACTGTGGGATCGTGACCTGAGCCAAAGTCAGACGTTTAACGGACTAAGCCACCCAGGCGCCCCACAGATCCACCTCTTTAAGTGAGGGACTAAAAAGAATTAGACGCCATTGGTAATCTACTGCACTAGGACCAGTCATCTCCTTCAGTGGCTACTGCTGAGCTGGCCTGGGCTGCTTCCTCTTCTGTCTACTGTGTCTTAGTGGACCTGCTTCCCCATGCCCTCCACGACATTGGGCGTTACTATTATTTACACTTTTTAAATTTTTACTTATTTTTGAGAGAGAGAGAGACAGAACGTGAGCAAGGGAGGGGCAGAGAGGGAGACACAGAATCCACAGCAGGCTCCAGGCTCTGACCTGTCTGCACGGAGCCTGACACGGGGCTCGAACTCAAGAACCATGAGATCATGACCTGAGCTGAAGTCGGACGCTTAACTAACTGAGCCAGCCAGGCGCCCCTAGTTCCAAACACATTTTAAAAAACTGGTACAATATTTAAGAGTTAGTATTGTTTTGGATATAATAAACTTAGAAGAGCACGTCTCTGTGTGAAAAGGCCCATGGATCCTGGTGGGCTCTGATTAGTGAATTCAACAGGAAGGCATCTTTCTGCACATTCTGGTACCTATGAGCTCAGCATCAATTATTTAATAGGCTGCTCTCTGCTCAGATATGTTTAAAAACCATATTTTGTACAGGTAAGACATTAACATGCTTCTGGGATATGTAAAAAAATGTGCCCTCCAGCCATCCTATTCCCCTTCCCCCCAAAACAACTTCTGAGTGTGCACGCATGTCTCTCATTGTCCCCTTGCCGAGGAATTCTACATGCCTATACAGGTATTAGCACATGGGTGTTTATAAAGCAGAAAAGCTGCATAACAAGAGTAACTGCACACAAACGGCAGGTATTGCCAAGGGGAGAGGACAATGGCGCGCGAAGATTTTTCTTTTTTAAAAAGTCATGAGACCCTTAGATAGTTAAGCAGTTTTATAATAAGTACTGTAATCTTATGTTATACCTTAAAATAATAAAACATTTTTTTAAAAGTTTATTTATTTTGGGAGAGAGAGAGACAGCATGAGTAGGAGAGGGGTAGAGAGAGAGGGCGAGAGAGAATCCCAAGAAACATCCGCACTGTCAGCACAGAGCCCAATGTGGGGCTGGAACCCACAAAATCATGAGATCACAACCTCAGCCAAAACCAAGAGTTGGACGCTTAACCGACTGAGCCACGCCGGTGCCCCTGTTATGCCTTAGAATAAAGTAAGATAAGTAAAATAATAAAATAATGACACCAGTTCTGAAATTATGCTTTTATACTCTTTAGAAAATCACTCGCTGGGCCTTTATTTCTTCATCTATAAAATTAAAAGCTAGCGCTTGTCCACGCTGAATTACTGGGTCTCTGGATGCCCAAAGGGGATCCCAAACACATACAGGGACTGCGAGAGGCCCATATACAAAGCATCACGGGATATACAGCTGTGGTTTTTACCGCTGGGGCTCCGCTCAGGAGAGTTCTCAAGTCTTTGAAGTTGCTGTCTGCCAGTTTCCGAGTCTTTTCGATCTGGGTCCTCAGGTGGTGATTTGCCACAAAACCATAGATGATGCCAAGGCTGCAAGAAATGGAGAAGAGAATTCATTCTCTTTCACTGTGTGACCTGTGGTCACCTGGCCAGGCACAGAGCAGCTCTATAGACGGGAGGGGAGAAGGGCTTCTGAGCAGAGGCCCCAGGACGGCGGGACCCTCCTCCCCACCAGGCCCTCTTCCCCTGCTATGGCCTTCTTGCCACGATCCCTTAATCCAACCTGTGGGCCGCAAAACAGGACTCAGTCGACTTGGAGGAGACACGTACCCATTTAAAATATGTTGTCCTACTGAATATGAAATCTTATAAATGGGACAATATTCCCAAGAAATCATGGAGGAAACAGAAGGAACACAAGTTATAGGGCAGCGGGCATCACACAGTCCTATCCCTGCACACATGTGAATATGGCGGCCCTTCCCGTACACATGTGGATAAGGCGGTACATCCTCCTGCGCAGCGCGCACATAAAGACCTCCCATGCATACCTCTGCTCCCTCCAAAGAAGACGATCAGGAAGAATACCAAAATGATAAGAATGGTTTGGGCTTTCTCGTGTTTTTGGTGTCTCTAATTGTCTCTATTAGTTTTATCGTACAGGTTGAAATGAAACATAAGTTACTTTAGTATTAAAATGCCCCATGAGAAGCTGTAAACAAAGCATACATACTGTATTGTTCTATTTTATATAATGTACAACATCAGGAAAATGATGGCCTAAAACTCAGTGGTTCTATTCGAGGGGGGGTGGCTAATGACGTCATCCGGGCACTCACAACACGGAAGCTGATGCCTATGTGCGTAGGATACGAATGCTCCAGTCTAGGTAAAATAGACTTCAAAAACACTATGAAAGGTATCGTGCATGGACAGCTATTCTATATGAAAACTAAAAACAGAGTTTTCAAGTCATCTAAAATGTCTGCGTTTAATCAATTAAGGGCTCTTAATGCTAACTAGTTACTAACAATCCCCTGACTTAAGTTAATTTGACCATCTGGTTTTTGGGTCAAAGCCTTCCAACATTAGAATGTTACATCAAGAATTGGGAATTACTAAGGCCATTCTGGATTTAGCCACTAGATGGCAGCAAGGAATTATATAAACTCCTAACTCAACCTATTCAACCTACAGAAATGGACAACAAAATCTTTTGTTTGTAACCATCCAATGGAAGGTGTGGATATGTTTCTCGACCAAAGTTTTGCAAATAACAGGCAAACTTTGTGGCCAAGTGCCTGCTTTTGCACCCAGAGTCCCTTGTTCTCAGGCAAATTCTCAGTCTTGAGAAATGGGGGTAGTCATTCACTCTATAGCTACAATTCATTCCAAACAGCATTGGCTCATTGCTGGGCTCACTTAAAACATATTTCCCTGAGCAGTATTACACAGGTACATTGCATTTCCCAAACGAATCCAAAAAAATCTGTAATAATACACAAAGTTCAATAATATTTCTTATGGTTAACAAGTGGCCATGGAATGTGTACTAGAGTAGGAACATGAGACTTGGGTTCTGGTCCCACTGTTGCCACTAACTCACACTGTGGAAGCTTGAGAAAGTCACTTTCCTTCTCTGAGCCTCAGCTGGTATTGCAAAACTGAAAATTAAATGGAATAAGTGCTTCTCTTACCGCAAAGGAGAGGGGTAGTGGATGCCTACAAGTCCTCTAAGACATTTTTAAGGTTTGGGTTCATGCTGATGGTAATTTCAAAAAATGGATATTAGCAATAGTATGCACCATTTGGAAGGCAACTATGCTAACCAGTGTACCACCAACACTAGTCTGTGCCATTTGTAACGATCACCTTACAAGCAATCCATCTTTGCCCGTCTTAAGTTGGCCTTGGTATTTATGAGGCAGGCAATATAGCATACAATTAATAGTTATTAAATGATGCACTCACGCCAAATGAGGTCAAATGACCCAATGCAAGGACTCTGGAGTAGTGTGGACAGAAAAAGAAAGAAAAAAAGGAGTTGTAACAATGTCCCTGGATCTTTATCTACCATGTCCAATTTCAAACATTCCATCTCATGAAGAGTCAGGGGCCACCACCTGAATACACTTGCCCATCCCAGCATTTCATGCTGGGGGCCCCTTGCTCTCTCTACCCTGGAATGTCCACATTGTCATTCATCATGCTCCAGACTGATTTTCTTATAAAAGAAGGCGTAATAAACTTGAGAAATAAACCACAGGTCCAAGTCCAGTTGGCTTTCACTGAACCCCTTGGATAGAAGAAGAATCTTCTTGAACTCCCAGAGCTCTCTCCCTGAAATGCTGGTGGGGCTTTTCTCACCTCATACTCTATTTTGCCCTTATTTCTACCTGTATTTAATTTCCCTAGAAAGAGGTGGGAACTGCTTCTTTGTCAACTTTGGGTGAATGGTGGGTCTCTAGCTCAGTGAAAATGGGTTTAAAGACTGGGCTTTGTTTCACTTGATCCATTTAGAAGATTAGCCATATGTTTTGAGTCTCTTAGTCATAAACTGTGTTCCTTTACTGAATAAACGCCTTTACTCAAAAGACCATCAATCAGTAAAATGAAATGCAATGCAACTTTGCAATTCAATACTGAATTTCAATGGGACATACTTAAAAAGTCCCACATTTCTGCCAATCAATTATGGATCCAATTAAAATGAAAGCATTGATCTTTAAAAAACAAACAAACTGTCTTACAGCTTGAATAAAATTCAGCAACTTTCAGAGCAGATTTTCAGACCTATAACACATTGTAAATCTTATATTAAGGATGGCAAATTCAAATGCCTACACAGACCGGCAGAAAGCACGAAGGGCAAAATGTATGATATGAACTGCTAGGCGTGGAAGGGGGGGGCGGTGCAGATATGGGTGAGGACAGATGCTCTGCACTGCCAGACTTTCCACTCATTCAAAAAGTCTGGAAATCTGGATTATTACGTAAAATTTCCCCCTTTAAAATAATACCAACTAAAGGACGCCTGGGTTGCTCAGTCAGGTAAACGTCTGACTCTTGGTTTCCACCTAAGTCATGATCTCACAGTTCATGAGTTTGAGACCTGAGTGGGGCTCTGCACTGACAGCATGGGGCCTGCTTTGGATTCTCTCTCTCTCCCTCTCTCTCTGCCCCTCCTCCACTTGCGATTTCTCTGTCTCTCTCAAAATGAATAAAAAGACTATTAAAAAATAAAATTTTACCTACTAACTAGAGGAATAAAACTCTAAATACTAAGCAGACCAACTGATAGTCTCCGTTTGCAATCTCTAATTTAAAACTCTTATTTAAGAATACTACATGGCAATGAGAAAGAATGAAATCTGGCCATTTGTAGCCACGGGGATGGAACTCGAGGGTGTTATGCTAAGTGAAATAAGTCAGGCAGAGAAAGACAGAAACCATATGTTTTCACTGATATGTGGAACAGGAGAAACTTAACAGAGGACTATAGGAGAGGGGAAGGGGAAAAAATAGTTAAGGAGAGGGAGGGAAGCAAACCATAAGACACTCTTAAATACTGAGAACAAACCGAGGACTGATGGGGGGTGGGGGAGAGGGGAAAATGGATGATGGGCATGGAGGAGGGCACTTGTTGAGATGAGCAATGGGTGATATATGGAAACCAACTTGACAATAAACTATAAAAAAATAAAAGAAATAAAACTCCTATTTATCACAAATAGTAAAGAAGTTATGCTCTTGTTGCTCTTGATTTAGAAAGTCCTCATTACTCAATATATTTTGTTTTCTTTTTTTGTGTATTGTTCTCTTTTGAGAGAGTGCACGTGTGTGAGTAGGGAAGGGTAGAGGAAGATTGAGAGAGAGAGAGAGAGAGAGAGAGAGAGAGAGAGAGAGAATCTTAGCAAGCTCTATGCTCAGCTTGGACCCCGATTTGAGGCTTGATTCTATGATCCTGGGCTCATGATCCGAGCTGAAATTGAGAGTCGGACACTCACCGACTGAGTCATCCAGGTGTCCCCTCAATATATTTTTTAAGTAGAAAAAAATCACATAAATGTTTTTTTTAAAACAACTGTCAGCCAACTATTAGAATAGGAGAACACTGAGGGAATTGCCTCGCACACAAAGGAAATAAAATTTCAATGACTCTCAGGAATCTGGAATTTGACATAAAATAAATATTAAGAACATACGCTTTTCCGCAGTACAACAAAATCTCTTGAATTTTTTAGCCAGAGATAGGAATCTTAATTTTTATGGCATATTAATATTACATATTCTATACTTTATTATGAATAGACCAATCTTCTGACATATATACTTGAAAGTGAATACTTAAAGGTTTTAAAAACTAAGGATGCCCCTTTAAAATTTAAAACTTGTAGCAATTTTCCACCGGTTTCCACTGACTTGATGAAGTTAGCCAAAAATGGCCTAATAAATGCTTTTAGTCTATAACTGAACTCCTATTTTTTAGATAGTTTTTTAAATTTAATTTTAAATGACTCTCTCATTCACATTAAGAAAGTCTCATGATTTTCAAGCATGCTAGCTCTGTTTCTTTTTTAGAATCTTGTGGCCTCCAAGCCAGGAACTGACCATCACAATCCCAATTTAAAAAGAAAAGGATTTTGAAAATAGCCATCTTCCTGAAAGAGACTAGAATTCAATTTTCACCATGGCAGTTGGCAAAAGCTGATTTGCTGTACTCAGAAACTTAGAAATATACTGGAAAAATAAGTACGGCTCTTTGTTCCTTTTTCGTTATTGTCCATAACCTTTTGGAATTCTGAAAAATGCAGCGATGACAAAGTGCAAAAGAAAGAAGGGAGAGGAAACTTGGCTTTTTCTGGAGTAAGACACATCTGCTTAAACAGTCTACAGTGAGAGGTGGAAATTCAATCTTCTGCTGATGGTCAAACAGACTTACATAAACATATGTCAACGTCTGTGAATTCTAACATTCCACAGCTGCCTTTGAGAAAGCTCAGAGAGAGACCATGACCACATATATTCCATATGTACTAGGGGACCTTTCTTCTTAACACCTATGTCTTTCTCAGTTAAAACAAAAAGATTTAATTTGTTTTCAATTAAAAAAAAGGATGGATGAAAAATAAGAGGACTCAAGAAAAATTTAAAAAACAATGTCAGTATTAATTGTGATGTAGTATAATGTCACAAAATGAAATTGAGCCTGATAAAAGGCAAGTAGACTGCTCTGGGTTTACAAAAAATCATATCTAAAAAATAAAAAATAATAAAACATGTTAAAAAATCATGTCCAAAGATTATTTATCAACAAGATCCAGTCTCTTGAGGTCATTGAAAGCCAGAAGCAAATATCTCCTTTTCCTTCTCTTTCTGCCTCCTAGCTTTATTGACATTCTTTTCCCACTTATTTTTATCTAATGTGATTTTGTGGACATACTCTTTTTCTCCTTTCTATCTAATTGTAACAGAAATCTTCACTTTCTCTTGGTCTTTAATCTCTTTGGCTAGTTCTGATCACTTAGCAAAGAATATACAGCTAGTATTTGACTCATGATGTTGAAAATATTTGCAAGCCAACAGAGGTTTCAGAGCAATTCTAAATTTTAAATTTCCAACCAAGAAGAAATTCAACTTCTAGTGTGAATTTAAGGCAAACTAAATAATCTCAAATACTACTCTTTTTTAGAACTGTCTTATAAGTCATATGTAAATTCAGTGTATTATGTAAAATTTGTTTTAAATTTGTCACTTGGCCTCAAATTAGGTGATCAATTTTGTTTTAATTATACTGAAATTTGAGGTTATAGTTTTTAACTTAATCAGTTTTACTTGAGTGGGGAAAAATATCTAAACTGAATGCACAGGAGGCTGTAGAATCACAGCATGTGTTTTTTAAAAGAATCTTCTAAACTAAAATATCTTTGGGAGAAAAAAAACTTATCTAAATTTGTTTGATGGATCTGAGTTCTGAAAAAAAACTGTAGTGTTCATTTCTCATATAAATGAAAGTTGAGTTTATTTCCAACTTTATAGCTTTATTCTTTAGTATATTTTGGTATTTTAAACATAATATAAATAATTCAAACAGTTCCGGGGGATGTATAACATATATGACACATAATTATACATTAATGTAAATAAAAGCCCAATTTAAAAACAGAAACCCAGGGAAGGAAAAATAAGAAAAACAGAGGGGGAAGCAAACCATAAGAGACTCTTAAACACAGAGAACAAACTGAGTGTTGCTGGAGGGCAGTTGGGGGGGGATCGGTTAAATGGGCGATGGGCACTAAGGGGGGCACTTGTTAAGATGAGCACTGTGTGTTATATGTAAGTGACAAATCACTAAATTCTACTCCTGAAACCATCAGTACAGTATATGTTAACTAACTTGTTTTTAAATTGAAAAAACAAAAATAAAAATAGAAACCCAATATAGAATATGTGCTTCATTCAAAAGAAAATTGGGAAGCCCATTATTACATATGCTAACTACAGGCAACAAAGAATTTTCCTGAAATTATATCACATGTCTTTATATCAAGTGAAAACTATTAACTATTAAGTAATCACGTGACCAAGAAGTCCAAAGGGTGAATATTTTCAGATTACACTGTCACTTGAGCATCATCTTGGATATTCAGGGTAAGCCCCTACAGAGGGAGCAGCATGGCTGTCCAAGTCTCTGGATGAATGAAAGATGGAATTCTTGGGCTTAAAATAAATGCACAGTGATCTCTGCTGGATCTGACATCTCTTTGGACTGCAACTAACACTTTCCTGGTAGTTGGGGAGGAGGTAACCACTCCCACAGCTGTAAGGTCCCTGCATTCCTGAAAAGACTTCAAACACAAAGCAGAGACAGGAGTGTCTGAAATCACCATCGACCTGATCTCAAGCTGCTCTTCAGAATTCAGTGTGCAAAAACAAACTATGTTTACAGATAGAACTGGGGAGACAGACAGAGAGACAGAGAAGAGAAAATAAAATTAACTCCCTGGTGGTCAAACAAGGGTACATGAAATTAGCAACACATTCACTTGGGTCCTGTTTGCACGTATACTGTTAAGTTCTATTATTTAACTATTCGCAGCAAAAGTGTATCTTTGTTCCAAAAAAAATGACTGCCCTGGAGTCAGTGGTAATGCACCGGCTTTTGCTTTTTTGGATTTTTTGGTTGTTCGAGTTTAATTTTTGGTGCAGTCAAGTCAGTAGGGTAATACTTGCGGCATGGTAGATAATTCAAAAGAGACAAAAAATATGTACATGCCATGAGCAGTGATTTCCTTCCTACTCTCCACAACTACCAAAGTTCTTTCCCAGGGGCAACCACCATGTCAGGGTCTTGGCAAGCTTACTACAGATGCTCTGTGTAAACATAACCAAGTGTTTGTGTCTCTCTCCTCCTTTGTTTTCGTCAGGGGCGCCATGTTGTATATATACATGGTCTGCAAGCTGCTCCGTCAATTCATCTCTCTTGGGGACTGTTTCATATCAACACATCGAGAGCTGTCCAGTCCCTTCCAATAGGTATACTGCCTTCCTTTTTTTTTTTTTTTAAGTTTATTTACTTATTTTGAAAGAGATAGCATGAGTGGGGGAGGGGCAGAGTGAGAGGGGAAGAGATAGCAAGAGAGAATCCCAAGCAAGCCCTGCGCTGTCAGCATGGAACCTGATGCAGGACTCGAACCCACGAACCATGAGACCATAACCTGAGCCAAAGTCTGACGCTTAACCACCTGAGCCACCCAGGCATCCCTAGGTGTACTGCCTTCCAATGAATGATCACCTCCAAACGTATGTCTTACCGGGACCCCACTAATGGCCACACTTGAAGAACTTCTTCTTGGATTTCCATCTAAAACTTCAGCTTGTAGGCCAGCTTAAATTGTTCTGTCTAATTATTCTTTCTGCTTAAATTCCCGAATATCAGTTATTTAGTGAAACTGGAAAAACCTTACAGCTATTGAGTGAATGCAGTGCTTGGAGAAAACAGGGAGGAGGAAGCTGACTGCCAGTCCCCACGGTCTCAGTGCCTCCTTGGGGCCTAGCACTATTCACGTCATAAGCGCTTTACTTCGATCGCCAAATGCCATGATGTTCACTGGCTGAATGAATGAGGAAACGTGGAACCATGACCAAATATCGTGACCAGGGGGCCCCTAACGTGAAGCACATTCCTTAGCCAAGGATTCTGATCTGAACTCGGCGAAATCCTGTCTTAAGAGCAGTGTCTTCCTGGTCTGTCAGGCAGTTGGAAAGCCTATGGCAGCAGAAGGGAGTGTAGAAGAAACACATCCTAAATCATGAAGTGTGTTCCAGGCCTCCGCACAGGGTAGCAGCTTAACTGCAAATTCAGGAAAGCTGGGTTTATTATTAGAAAGCGAATTCTGTTCCACAGTGTTCTCACATTCCCCGAGTCAGGGACTATACGCATCCTTCAGGATCCCTTTGAATGCACAAAACAACAACCAAATGCTCTGCCTTCTGCAGGCCGCCTGTCTCCAAACAGCTATTTAAGGAAGGAGCTCCTGGGGTGCCTGGGTGGCTCAGTCAGTTGAGCGTCCGACTTCAGCTCAGGTCATGGTCTCATGGTTTGTGAGTTGGAGCGCGCACTGGGCTCCGTGCTGACAGCTCAGAGCCTGGAGCCTGCTTCGGATTCTGTATCTCCCTCTCTCTCTGCCCCACCCCTGTTCATGCTCTATCTGTCTCTCAAAAATAAATAAACATTAAAGAAATTTTTTAAAAAGGAAAGAGCTGTTCTTGGGGGTCGATGATTTCTGCAGGCCAAGATTTATCAGCTTGTCTTCGACACGAGCAAGCCCCAAAGGGTTGGCTTGGCTCCCTGAGGCCAGCCCTAACTTCTGGTTACGGTGGCATTGTTTTGAAGCACCCCAGACAAACATTTTCGTCCTCTTCTGTTTTATGGGGGTGTTGTAGTAGTGTGGTTGTTTTGCTTTAAATGCCTGGGCTGAACAGTTCAAGCAACCCCTAACACAATCAGCTGTTCTCCAAGGTTCTACTCACCTTATAAATAGAGAAATCACCAAGAGGGAGACCGCGAAGCACTTCCTCAGGAAGGGCCCATTCTTCTTCTGACGCTGGTGCATCTCTCCACCGCACCTGTTACAGCAACGGCACAGACCAAAGCAGAACCCTACCAGAGGCATCAGAATGACAAAGAGCAGTCCCAGGACAGCACAGATGATGACCCCGATTTCATAGTAGATAATCTGCAAGTCAAACAAAAGAAACAGCATGTCCTCTAACACAAAATAACAGGTAGAACATTCCACAATGTACTTGTTTTATTTTTTTTAACCTATTTGCCACCATGAGTTGAATCTTAATGTGTGTGTGTTTGTGTGTGTGCATTTCCATCTTGATGCTCCTTCTAGAAACAGAAGTAACAGAAGGGCGCCTGGGTGGCTCAGTCGGTTAAGCAGTTAGGCGTCTGACTTTGGCTCAGGTAACGATCTCACAGTTTGTGAGTTTAAGCCCCACGTCGGGCTCTGTGCTGACAGCCCAGAGCCTGGAGCCTGCTTTGGATTCTCTCTCTCTCTGCCCCTCCCCTGTTCATGCTCTGTCTCTCTCTCTCTCTCTCAAAAATAAACATTAAACAAAAATTTTTTTAAAGAAGTAACAGAGATTGGAGTTGTCAGAATATGGAACCAAGCCATTACTATCTTCTTTCAACCCACAGTAAAATGTCCAGATGCAGGGTCAAGTTGCAAATGGCTTACTTTAAACCCCAAGAGTATTTTGCTTGTTTTTAAATGGTGCAACAAATTATGGCAGAAATACTTACATTATGAATAATCTACAGGAAAGGATGCTTTTCACCAGGAAGATAGGACCAGTAGAAGTTATGAAGGATTCAAAGTAGTTCAGATCGGATCAATTAATGACAAACTCATAGTTACAAAAGAATCTGGAATATATCTAAATTTAAGAAAAAAGGCTCAGACTTTCTGAGTCAGACATGTTAATCACCAGGCACTCACTTTGTTTTCTCTATCCATATGCTGGGAGTAATAATATATACCATGTAAGGTCATTGTGAACATTACAGATAATGTCTGATCAGTGATAATGTGTCAGGGGAAGTATGTGGCCACAGCAGACACTTAATAAATGGTTGTTTCATGCCGTGTGGGTGAGGCTGGGCTTGTCAGCCCGTGTCTCAGACAGTTCCCTGCGTTCCTAGGAACCAGCACGGCTTCTAGATACAATCATGTGACCTTAATATATTTTGATAATCACTGCTGGCTTTATTCTGGGATAAAAAAAAAAAGTTAATGCAACCAGATGACAAAACTTGGGCTTATTCCAATTCATGTATACAGTTACTCATGTTTCCATAAAGCAAGACATTTTTTAAAGAATGACAATTACAGTCTGGCTGTTTACAACTAATGGACCAGCTAGCTAACAACAGACTGAAGCCAAGCTGAGCGAAGTAAAACAAAGCACAAGTGTTGTTCCTAGAAATGAATGTGAGGTCTTAGCACTGAACTGAGAGTCAGAAGACCTGCTTTAAATTACATAGGGGGCTTCTTCCCTAAACCGGAATTAGCATTAATGTCATAAGCACATTGTGAGGGTCAGAACATTAAACGATTTAATGTGAAAACAGCCAGCCAAGTACTCAGCACACAGCAAATATTCAATCAATATTAGTTAAGTCTGTGGATAAATGCTTAAGAGTACTGAAGTGCACACGGCACCTGATATTATCTACTTTGAGATTAAGGATAAAATGCTAAAAAAATAAAAGTGTTTGAAGTTTGCTGCACTCATCAAGTACATGTTCCTGCTTAAACTCAGCCCTAACTCATGGCCACAGAGAGTCATTACTTACTGATGCTTGCAACCTGCCCTTGAGGGACCGTATCATCGGCCAATTGTGATACTCTAAACTCTTATTTCTCTAGTTTCCTATCATTTCCCAGTAAATGATCTAAATTATTTAGTATTTTTAAAGGGACTGAAAATCCTTTCCGAATCCAGGAGATACTGACCTCAAACGCAGGATAGAAGGGGTTTTGAAATGTTCTAAATGCACTATGTCTAGATCCAAGTACAAATTTCACACTTTATACACAACCTTTCCAACATTACTGACTCAGTATAATGTCAAACAGTATCAGGAATAAGACACGTCATTTCAAGAGTTCGCTTCTGGGCTAAAGTCTGGCCAAGGTCTGGCAAAGACCTAACTGAGTTTGTGATACACCAGGATCGCCAGAATGCTTTGTGGATTACGAGAGAAGGTCAAGATTGAAATTTGCTGAGGTGGGTCGCTATTGTTAGGTGAAGTACTAAAACTGAAAGAGAAGACTGATGATGATTTCGTACACAGAAATGAAACAAGCCATTTAAAAAAACCATCACAACGGAGATGACAGTGGAACAACAGAAAGTTCTAGCAGACGCATCCCGTGCCCCTGGGCTTTAGAAACACAAGAAACAGCAAACGAGGACTTTACCTTCAGGGTCAAGACTACATTTTCTGGCTGTGGAAGTCAAGGCAGTGGAGGAGTTGAGGAGAGTAAGGCAGAAGCAGCATGCATCAAGAAAACAGAAAAAGTTACATGAGCGATTAACCACAACTGAGAACATTCATATTCCATAGACAGCAAATCAAGTGAGAGGTTGATCCGCACAAGACGGGAACAGAAAACTTGAGTGTTTATTAGAGAAACAACATGTGAGAAACAGTCAGGTCTGGAATTTACATCTGCAATGTACATTTGGATTTCCTGAAAGGTTCTAATCAGGATGCTAATCAGGTGTGGACAGAGTGGAGGAAATGAGAGGGAAAGTGACACAGGATTAACACAGGAACCATGTGGTCTTCAACACGACAGAAGATTAGCAGCTGCCTAGAACCCCAGCCAAAGGCAACAGTTTCCAAAGTGTCCTTTCTAAACTGAGAATCGAACAAGTGCCCTCCTCCATGCACTTGTTGGGAGGAGCACTGGGTGTAATATGGAATCCAACTTGACAATAAACTATGAAAGAAAAAAAAGTAATAAGGGGCGCCTGGGTGGCTTAGTTGGTTAAGCGTCCGACTTTCGCTTGGGTCACGATCTCGCGGTTCGTGGGTTCGAGCCCCGCGTCGGGCTCTGTGCTGACTGCCAGCTCAGAGCATGGAGCCTGTTTCAGTCTGTGACTCCCTCTCTCTCTGACCCTCCCCTGCTCACACTGTCTCTCTCTCTCCTAAAAATAAATAAAACATTTTTAAAAAAAGTAGTAAACTGAGAATCGACTGGGGTCATTCTCTTGCTTACCTGCATTTCCTGGATTCCCATGATGTTTAATTCAAACCTCTTAATGTGCTCCCATTATTTAATGCTGGCTTCATACCCTGTTCTTCTTGGCCATTCTAGTCCTAAGAAGAAGTCTCATGCTCCCTCTTTCTGCTTTGAGCTACTTGGAGCTGCCCTCTTGTCCAGAATATTATTCCCTTCATTCCTCTGCTCATGAGACTCAAGTCTGCCTGGAAGTTGCTTACCCCTGGAAATCTGTCTTGATAACCAAATCTGGGTTTGCTTTCATCCCTACTTTCTGCTGCCCTGGAGCCCACGCTTGCCCTTTGCCAGCATTTGCTCCCATAGGAGCCCTGCCTGGGCCATGCTGTTTGCTCCCAGAGAGTAGGAACCATGTGGTCACGCTCACCATTCTCTGGCAAGCGCTCACCTGGTGTGCAACAGGTGCCCAGGAGGAATCAGGTAAACTGATTAACTGAGGGAGTTCCCTCCACGGTGGTCCAGAGATGGGGATGGACCACCCTGCAGTGAAACAGAAAAAGTAAGATGCAGTGAGTCTCCCGTGAGGTGAGCGTTGCCCTTTTTGTGGGCAGAGGTGGGTGGTATGTATTTAAGAGGGGACAAAGTTACTACAGTATTGCTGTTATGGTGGGTGTTAAATGTCCTTGGGTGGCAAAATAAAAATTAGGCTCTATGTCATCCCCTGGATTACTTTTTTGAAACTGTGTAGTCTGGGAAATCCGAAAGTTTAGAAACTGTCGCTTTCGGTAGCAGATTTTCACAGATGTGACAGAGCCTTTGTGATATTAGTATCTGTTAAATGAGGCATCCAAAGTGTGGGGGTGGGCAGCTCGGATACACATGCCGCCAGGGTCACATGGGGCATCATGAATGACCCCAGACTCCCTTCCTGGGCAGGGACCCCAAAGGCTTGTTGCTTCCCCAACTTACCACCATAAGCACCTCACAGTGTGCGTTAAAAACACTGACTTCGGGCTCCTTCCCTAGAGTGGGTATCAGGAGATTTGGGTAAAATCAGAAATCTGTCTTTTTTTATTTTTAATTTGTTTTTATTTAAAAAAAATTTTTTAAATGTTTTTATTTATTTCTAGGAGAGAGAGAGAGACAGCGTGAGCAGGGGAGGGTCAGAGAGAGATGGAGTCACAGACTCTGAGACAGGCTCCAGGCTCTGAGCTGGCAGTCAGCACAGAGCCCGACGCGGGGCTCGAACCCACGAACCGCGAGATCAAGACCTAAGCGAAAGTCGGACGCTTAACCGACTAAGCCACCCAGGTGCCCCAGGAATCTGTCTTTAAACGAAGCCCCACGTCATGGCTATGATCAGGTGGGTTTGGGACACCTGCTTTCAGCTCCAAGGCACATTGTGCTGGCTGGGGCCCATCCACCTGCAACAATCAGCTGATTCTTTGGTATTTAATATTCTCACCCAGGAGTCAGTCTGGTCTCATGTATTTGATGCGGTGCCAAACCCGCCCCCCCCGCCCCGGCCACCACAGTGGAGCTGGGTGAAACTACTTCACCTCTTCCTTGTTCGTGCTGGCTGCCACACAGTATAAGGTTATTATTGTGCGGTGCAGCAGTATTGTGGGGAAACAGTTCACAGCAGCGAACCTGGCCGTGCCACTTTGTGTCGGTGATCCCCCACTCCAATTAATTACCCATTATCGTCACCCAGGACCTTTTGATAAATATCAACAACCAGCCAGCCCTGACCCGTTACATCAGAATCCCTGGGGGATGGGCCTAGGCTAGCACGGGCCTAGCATGTTGCCAATGCTACTCTGAGCCTTGGTTACCTTAGTGACGGAATCTGGATAAGCAGAGGCCCTATTTTATGCAGTTTTTCAAGGACAACAAGAAAAAATGGTGAGAAGCAACATGTTTAGCGGCTTATTCTGTTCTAAACACTTTGCATATACTACTTAGTGTATGTTAGGTGGGGTCATACATTTGAAGTGCTTAGAGCCGGGTCTCCCAGGGTCACGCTCAATCATTCAGTCATCATCATCACAATAAGAAGAAGTAATAATCAATACGTGGTAGCATTATTCCCATCCCTCAGCGCCAGCAAGCCCCAGACACCATCCTGGGCACAGACTGCCGTGAACTGCTTGCTCTGTAAGTGCTTCTGAGATCCCTAGAAGGTACTTCTCTTACTGGGGAAGGAGAGCGTGTTCTTACAGGTAGCATGTCACGCTCTCCTGGAGGACAGGAACCAAGGAGCTCATTCACTTACCTTTCTCAGACACGCAGGGTGGGTTCCAAATACCGCAAACCCATCTGGAATGATGACCTGACATTTCCTAAGTGCCAAATCGATATCCAGTGACTGTTAGCACTGGTGAGGTCATGAAAAGCAGTAGGGATGAGGCCCTGGCCCAGCACCTGCCCCCAGAGGAAGCTTCAAGAAAGGGAAAGGTAGAGGAGCCTGGGTGGCTCAGTCAGTTAGGCATCCCACTTCAGCTCAGGTCATGATGTCACAGTTCGTGAATTTGAGGCCCATGTCGGGCTCTGTGCTGACAGCTCGGAGCCTGAAGCCTGCGTCAGAGTCTGTGTCTCCCTCTCTCTCTGCCCCTCCCCTGCTCACAGTCTGTCTCTCTCTCAAAGATAAACAAACATTAAAAAATTTAAAAAAAGAAAGGGAAAGGTAATAACTGAGGAACGAAATGAAGGAGGAGGATACAAACCAGCTAACCAAGAGGCAGCCAACCAAGAGGCAGGAGTGGGGATGGACCGTGGCCTCCAGGAAACGAATGTAGGAGGTCGTCACACAGAAGCTGTCCGTTCTGACTGACAGGGATGAAATGATGGAGGTGGCGGCGGGTGGGGGGGTGTTCTGGGACAACTGTCCCCCAGAAAGGTTTCTAGAGGTGTGGGGGCACTTAGGGGTTGTTGGTGGGAAGCCATCTACCTAAACTGCCCCCATTCTTTAAAGACAGGAATTGTGCTCTTTTATTTCATTGAGGGGGCACCACCGACAAGCTGCTGAGGGGCTCTCTCTGCAGAACTCCATGTGAGCTGGGAGGAGGGAGAGGCCACGCTGTTCCCCTTGGATTTCAGTCAGCCAGCGTGCAGAGAATCTGGGAAGACCCCCCCCCCCCCCCCCCCATGCTCGGATCCCTGAGGGAATTACACTCAGGTGCTTGGCACGGCTCAGGCCGTATCTGTAGTGTGGAACTTGGCACACGCTGAGTGCGCAAATGAGTTGCCTGTGTCATCTCTACCTTAACACCTCTAGTGAAGACAGACTATTCCTGTAAAGTCTAAATGGGTTAATACTTGTAAATCATGAACAAGGGCACCCGCCTCACAGCATGCTATAGAGACACTACTAACCTGGGGTTGGGAGAGCTGTTTCTCGGATTTCCACGGCTTCATTTGCCTCATCCTTACTTTCCCTCAAGGCTCCATTAATTTCAAATCCTATTCCCCTCCTGAACTTCGTTTCCACCAGACCATTTCTTCCCAGGGTTAATTACCCACTGTAATATTTTATGGTTTAATAAATAAAAGACACAGCACTGAGGTTGTCACGGTTTCTCATAACGTTTTTTCATAACAGCTCCACATACTCGCGTGAGCTGTGGCTTCCAAATTAGTCCAAACAGTGCAGTGGCTGGGGCTGAGCTGAATTTTCGTTGGTGATGCATTTGTAGGTTTGGAGTTAGACTGGTCCGGGTATGGATCCTAGCTTCACTGTTTAGTCACTGGGTGACCTTGGGCAAGTTCCCCAGCCTCTCCGAGCACGGGATTTTCATGCACGTGCAGCTCAGAAATACTTCTGCCTCGGATTGGTGTCATTGTGAGGATTAGAAACAATGTCAAGCTCATAAGCCAGTGTTGGCCCAAGGTGGACAAGCAATGGTGGCTGTTGTTACTACAGAGAGGATGATGACTCCATGTAAGTTTCGGAAGCACAACGGAGCAGCTTTGTGCTTTGAGCCCAGTGCTCATAAAGTAAGGCTGTATCTCTCATTTATGCTACCTGCTTGAAGTCTCTGTTTGTTTATATATATATATTTTTTTAATTTTTTTTTAATGTTTTATTTATTTCTAGGAGAGAGAGAGACAGCGTGAGCAGGGGAGGGTCAGAGAGAGAGGGAGTCACAGACTGAAACAGGCTCCAGGCTCTGAGCTGGCAGTCAGCACAGAGCCTGACGCGGGGCCCGAACCCACGAACCGCGAGATCATGACCTAAGCGAAAGTCGGACGCTCAACCGACTAAGCCACCCAGGCGCCCCTGTTTGTTTATATTTTTAATATTAAAAAAAAATCTTTTTTAGAGAAAGAGAGCATGAGTGGGGGGAGAGGGGCAGAGGGAGATGAAGAGAGAATCTTAAGCAGCCCTGATGTGGAGGGCTCGATCCCACAACCCTGGGATCATAACTTGCACCAAAATCAAGAGTCAGATGCTCAATGGGCTGAGCCACCCAGGCACCCCAGTGTGGTCTCAGTTTAAATGCCAGCTCTAGCGGGGTGCCTGGGTGGCTCAGTCGGTTAAGCATCCAACTTCGGCTCAGGCCATGATCTCATGGTTGGTGGGTTCGAGCCTCGAATCGGGCCCTGTGCTGACAGCTCGGAGTCTGGCGCCTGCTTTGGATTCTGTGTCTCCCTCTCTCTCTGCCTCTCCTCTGTTCATGCTCCATCTCTCTCTCTATAAAAAATAACTAATAAAAACCAAAAGAAGTAAAAAATAAATAAATGCCAGCTCTACCACAGAGACTTTCCCTGATGTCCAAGGCACAAAACCACTCTCCCTCTTCTGAACATTCACATCCACGGCCCTTTATCAGAACTTCTTACATGATCCCTCCACCTTACAGTCCAGCTATTGACGTCATTAGTCTGCTGGACCTGCCTTCAGGAAGTGCCACAGACCAGAGTGTTTAAATAACAGAAAGGTATTTCCTCACAGTTCTAGGGCCTGCAAGTCTGAGATCAAGGTGTGGGAAGGTTTGGTCTTTTCTGAGGCCTCTCTCCTTGGTTTGCAGATGGCTGTCTTCTCCCTGCTTCCTCACATGGTCTTTTCTTTGTGCGTATCTGTGTCCTAATCTCCTCTTCTTATAAAGATACCAGTCAGACTGGATTAGGACTCACTAATCACCCCATTTTAAGCTAATTACCCCTTGTAATGACACTATGTCTAAATACAATCCCTCTCTGAGATGCCGGGCTTACAACTTCAACATATGAATTTGGGGCACAATTCAGCCCGTAACATCCATGTGTATATCTTATCCCATGACCTCCCTTTCGCCAGCTGAGAGTTGGTGGAGTAATGGACACGCTTTCACATGTTTGTCTCTACCATGCATTGCTCCTAACCAGCACTCTGTAAAATGAATACATGAAAGAGAGAGTATAAAAAAAAAAAATGTCAAGGAGGAGAAGGGGCCAAGGATCTTAAAATTCTGATTTTAACTTTCAGCTGAAGTATAAAAAGGAGGCAGTTCTGTGAAAGGGAGTCATGTTTCCCTTCCAAAGTCAGGCCTCAGCCCTTGGAACAAAAGGTCTGCTGAATGCTTCTGAGCCTTCTGAAGTGAGTTCACTGACAGAACACTCAGCTGGGAGGTCACTGGCCCAGCGGCCCAGGCTCCTCCGCCGTCTGAGAACTCACCAGAAGAGGAAATGCTCAACTCAGGGCGAAGAAAGCTGAGAAGTCTCCCCAAGGCCCCTCGCCTGGCCAGACCTTACCTGTGTGACTGCAGTAATTAGGAAGCCAGTAGGCACTGGTCAGTGTGGAAGACGCTGCCGGTGTCTCCACACCCTTCAGGCCTCAGTCATCTCCATGTGCTTCCTCAAGCTTCCGGCTCCTGGCATCTTTAACTCTGTGCTCGAAGGCTTTTTCTGGTACCATGGAAGGTCAGAAGTGCTTCGGCATTAACACGGTCCCCCACCCCCACACCACCCCTAACCTGTGCCCCTTCAGTCTTAAAGCTCTCTCACCCTTCCCAGGGACTAATTTGGACGCTGGAGTTTTGCACCACTTCCCCAGCAATTCTACAGGATGAAGCTTCCGTTGCCCCTTGAGGCAGGTGGTATAATGCCACACCCTTTCCAGACTGCTCTCTCTCCTTCCTATTACCTCTCCACTTCCTGGCCAGTGTCCCCTGCACTTTCCAAACAGATGCAGTAGCCATGAGTCCTTGGCTCAGGGTCTGCTTCAGAGGACTCTAACTCAACACACTCGGCATACGTCAGACGACAACCAGTCAGAGAGCCTCCCTCCCAAGGTGCCTGGTTTCTCCAATGTGTCTGCCTAACCAAATACCTCTTCCTTGGACAGCAGTGGAAAATGTGACCCAAGCCCCCATGTAGAGGGGAATTCAGGTCATTCATGAGTGCTCAGTGCTGTCTCCTCTCTCCACTTGACCCCCATGCTAATGGGTTTGGTCCATTTGCAAAGGCACCCGAGGTGGAGAGGAGATCAGGCACCAGGGAGATCCCCAATTTTACAGGAGCTCCAAATCTAATACCAAGCCAGCCATAAAGGACTAGGTCAACTAAGAATCCCACCATGGGTAGTGGCAACCCAGCTCTGGCTCGTACTTACTGGGCTGCCCTAGAGTCACCTCAAGGTCTCAGGGCTCCATCCTCTGAGGCCTGGACCAGGCGAAGCACAGCTCCCACCCATTCTCTGGCAGAATCTAGTTGGCATCCAGGCCAGGCTGCTAATGGCACACTAATTTTCAAAATCGACATAAAAGCAACAGTCATTTTGTTCTGCTCAGAGATACAGGCCGACATCAGCAACCATGTCTGGGAGACATGGGAAGCCACTGGCATTTCATAATGAAAATGTTTTTCCACGGTACTAGGGAAGGCAGGGAAGGCTGTGAGCGCTAGGGAGAAAATGATTCATGCAAATGGTTTTTAGATAAGGCTTTCCTCTCTGGCATCTGTGTTTGGTTTCTCTTGGGTATCATTTTATTGCAAATTGAGACTATGAGGCACTGTCACTACAGCATCTGAGGTAACCATTCACTGGGCAAGAGACCACTGCCCTCCCCATACATTGTCCCCACCCGACCAGGACACGGTCATTCACGTAGGCTGTGCTGGCCATTGAAGAATGTCCACCATATGTCTGCTTTTATTGTTCTCCTGATAACCACCTTCATGCCCGGGAAGGAAAGGACAAAGTGCCTGATTCTTCAGCCTGACAAACAGGTTCAACTATTTTTTTAAATTACCCTAACATTCAATGCCACAAACACCTGTCTGTTTATTTCACTGGCAACCCGCACTCGTCGTAAACCAAAACCAAAATACACTCTTCTGTTTAGGTAGGTCTATCATAGATGCAAATGGAATGAATGAGTAGCACCTTGGTATTCAGCAGAGGCATGCAAGTTCCCTTCATACTTTCTGAAAATACCATCTGCTCATATTAGTGAGCGTTCAGCATCCCAGCTCACCTTCCTTCCTCTCTACTCTTTCATACCTTGTCCTGGTGACTCCCATTGTCCCCGAAGCCTGGGATGCCAGCAAAGCCACCTCCCCACTGGCTTCAGCCCTCCTTACCCTTTTTTTATGACAAGCCCCCAAATCACTTTTTATGGAAGAGCTCCTAGTCAGAATTAATTATTTTTACCTAGTTCCTCTTCCTGTTTTTTATAAATCTACTTATTTCCTTCTTCTCCCTCTCCTTCTTTAAACAATTAGGTATGGTTTCTGCCATCTGGCTCTTCGCCTCCTGAGATCAAGGGCTATTTTCCTTATCTCTAGCCCAAGCAACAGCACACACAGAGCTCTCAATAAGCCTGTTCCAATGTGAAGTTGCTTTTTAACAAACTGTATTTTAAAACAAAGAACACATCCCTGTTTCTAGAAATGTTCAAATAATTCTATTTAGTCTGGGAGTTCCCCTCCCTTAGCTAAAAAAAAAAATTACCCTATCGCTTCCCTTAAGGAAATTTCTGTTTTTAAATACTGAAATACATCCAGCTTGAGAGGTGAACGTTTCTTCAAATGCTACTTTTGGAATTTCTGCTTTAGTTCATATGGGATTTATAAGATGCTTCAATATTCCATAAAAGTTTTTAGTCAAAAAATATTACAAAGTTCACAGATGAACTGACTGCTTAAAGATTTACGTTCAAGTCAACCAAAATTTTATTCATACTTATTTTTACTGAGAAATGTATCAATAAAAATTACCTTCTCATAATCAGTTGAGAAGTCAAACTTCTTCTGCAGAATTTTTCTTAAAATATCTGGAGGGAAAAGTCACAAAAGAATAGCAAGATTACTTTCACAGTAAAAACACAAAATGCAGATTTAGAAAATAAACTCTACATATACTTACAAATCATTGTACCCCTATGTAGTAGTCTTATCTTTTTATTTCTATTTCTTAAAGTAGGTAAATAATTAAGCTAATGAGGCTCTAACCAGAAGCAAAGAATGGAGAGCAAATATTTTTGACCTACTATTTTGCCAGAGGTAGAATTAGACAGTCACCATTTTGAAGAGTTTTCAATTTCTCACAAGACACCTGATATTTACCAGGATATACATCATCAATAAATTACTGATAAAATGTTACACCAAAATTGCTGACTCTTCATTTTTTGGAACTACAAATGCAACTTATTCTTTAATAATTCCACATTTACATAATATTTTACAAATAAAAACACCTTACAAATAATCCAAGCAGTGTATGAAAACCTGAAATAATACGCAAAATGGGATTTTCCCCTCCATGTTCATTTAGGACTTTTTCGAATTTTCATATAGGTTACGATCCACCTCTTATTCTGACTCACCAATCTAGAAATGATATGATATGACTGATGCCCAGACAGAGAGAAACACTTGTCTAAAATTTGTGATGCATGAAGAGGCCAGACCAAGGCCCAGATGAGTCTTCCTTTTTCTGCCCCAAGGTCCTTCCCACTGCACATTGTAGTTCGCCCCAGGAATGAGCTTCTGGAACGCTGTGGCTATATCCTGTACACATCACTTCTAAAGTGTGCTACAAGGGGAGCAAAGGAAAACTGTTGCGAATCCTTTTTTAAAGCAAGAAGCGCAGATCTGCACACCAGAAAACAAAGCAAGCCACCTCCCCACGGGGCTTTCTGGAAAACAACTCCCCACCTGCACAGAGCGAACTAAATGCAGCAGATCTTTAAAAGGTGAGCTGCAGGAGAAGGGATCAAACTGGTAGGTTTGGGATGCTTACTCTAGCCCTAGGATACTGGGAACCCTAGTTATTCATTCCTCCAAGGGAAATCGGGGTGACCCGAGGATGGGAGAAACCTGAGTCTGCCCAACCCCACAGATCTCCTCTAGCCTTGAACTAGTCACTTTGCTTTGGTTTGTTTTACAGATTAGGCTTCTGTTCTAGATTTCATTGGATCGAAGCGTCCACCGATGATTTTATTTTAATTGGGAACCATCCATTTATTAAAATATATTTAATGACACAGGTGATGCTCCTGTGTTGCATTTTGGGGTCTTGATCTAGTTAAGAGTTGGGATGGAGTCCGAGCGCCACTACTTTTCACAGTGTCGCCTCCTGGGTGAAGAATCACCTGCCACAAGCATCTTCATCTGCAAATCGGGATGACATTAGTCTCCACCCTCAAAGGACTACTTCGAGTTAAGTGAAATAATGCAGACAAAGGAAAACAGTACAGGGCCTGGCACATAGTGGGCACTCGGTGTATGCTGTGGTAACTGCTCCGTGAAAGGGCTTAGGAAATGTCTGCTGCAAAGCAGTACGCACAGTAAGTGTTGCATGGAAGGCGTTCTTGTGGCCACAAAATATCCATTCACTTGTCTCATATTTATAAAACCCAAACAAAGCAACCAAAATGAAAATTTTGAGTTTCTTCTGGGGAACTGCTCCCTCCTTCCCCTCAGGTCATACTGACCAGGTAAGCGGTGAGCCCCGTCTCAGAAAGATGCATCCTCACTGGCCTCAGTGGGCAGATGTCTAACCGTGGTCCGTGAACCCTTTGGAACCCTCAAGATATGTTGAGGGTGCCCACGAGGAGGAAGCAGAAGATGTGATTTGCCTTTTCACTGTGTTGATATTTGTACTCAGAGTGCAAAAACAATGGTGGTGACAAGATGGCTGTGATTTAGCAGGAATCACACGGTATCTATTATATTCTTCACTGCCACGGACTTATGGAAAATGGAAGCCAAGTTATGAGAATGATCTTGACGATTATTAAAATCATAGTGTCTGACTTCAGCTCAGGTCATGATCTCACAGTTTGTGGGTTTGAGCCCTGCCTCGGGCTCTTTGCTGTCAGTGCAGAGCTGTTTTGCATCTTCTGTCCCCTACTCTCTCTGCCCCTCCCCAGCTCACTCACTTGCACTGTCTCTCTCAAAACTAAATAAACATTTTTTAAAAAGAGAATAATCTTGATGGAGCATTGAAAACCTATAACTGTATTAAATTTCAATCTGTGAGTAGCCATCGTTTTATTATTCTGTGAGAAAATGGAAGCGCGCATAAGGTGCTTCTGCCGTACGAGCCCCCATTCCCGGCTGACTCCAGAAAGAGCACTAGGTGCTGGGTTTGGGTTAGGAGCTAAGCTCACCACATTTCTTATGGAGCACCATTTTCAATGTAGAAGAAAATGGAGAGACAGACCATGGTTATTCAGACTTGAGGATCTCAGAGACACTTGCTCTAAAATGGAGGGAGCAGAGCCCACAACTTCAAGACGGCAACTGACGGGACTTGTTGCCAATGATCAAATTAGAGCATTTAAGCAAAAATTAGAATTTTGCAAAATCTGTATCTGTGGGGTTGACAGACGTGGGGTTTTACCACATCGTTCTCACTACACTTGAACACATGGGGCAGGTGCTTCTCTAACAGACTATGGGGAGGCCAGTGAATATGAGACGCATGGATCGCATGTTGGCCACAGACTCTGTGAGATGGTGACAGTCTTCCAGTGCCAAACAGATGCTCCCATCGTCTGCCGGAAGATTCCCGGCCCCTCCCAAGTTCCCGCCATTTCGGTGGTCCCGGGTATCGAGGAAGGGTCCCAGCTACACCAAATGACGCTCCTTAGTGACAACGGATCCCTGTCCTTTGTCTGCCAGCTGGCCCCATCTCTCTGCCATACTGATCTTTGCCATGAGGGCCAAAAACCCATCTCAGGTTTGGGGGCAGGGATCTTCTCCCTCCCCCGATTTAGGGCAGCACTGCCTAACAGGAATATATTGCAAGCCATACAAGTAATTTCAAATTTCCTAGTAGCCACATTACAAAGTGAAAAGACACAGGTGATTAGCTTATTTTAAGTGAATTTTAATAGTATGTTGCACTTAATCCAGATATATGCAATATATTGTCATTTCTATATGCCATCAATATAAAAAATATTAATGAGCTACTTTACAGTCACTAAGTGTTCAGGGTCTGGTATAGATGTGCTTCAGTACGTCTTAGTTCAGACTAGCTATAATTCAGGGGCTCAGAGGCCGCATGTGGCCATGACCGCTGTACCAGATAGCACAGGGTCATCCACCTTGAAGGCCTCACTCCTTTTCCTTATCCCTCCTCCCTCTCAGTGTTCCCTGTCACAAGAATACAAAATGAGCATCCACAATATCCATTTTTTCTTTGCCTTCCCTGTATATCTCTAAGTGGCTCTCAATCCAGGTCAATGAACATCAGCAATGCCTGTAGGATAACAGCCCAGCGTCTTCATTTGTGATGCCCTGGCATTAACTCTGCTGCTCACACCACAGGTAAGCACTCAGGAGGCCCCACGCTAGGAAACTCTTTGTCAGTTCTAACATGTTTGTCTTTCTTGAGAACGTTGAATCGATTATGGTCCATCTCAGAAAGCATGTGGAAGACCCGGGTCCCGCTTCTGTTCCCCGACCCCCGTCACCCCTGCTTGGTGGGTTGGTTGCACTTTGTCTTTGTCTCTATCCTCCTGGCCAATTTGCTAAAGGCTTCCAGTGAAACCAATCTCCACCTCTGGATCTCCTGCATCCCCAGAAAGTTCCAGGGATCCAGAACCGTTTGTGGTATTCATGCTGCATAAATATAACATTATCCAAAAAAAAAGTGTTGCTTCCTTTTTGTAGACCAGACGGGAATCCTGAGGTCTGTGACTATACTCGTATTGCCTAGTGAGCAAGGTAGCCATTAGCATTTGGATCACTACAGTGTTATCCTGACCTCCGTGAGACCTCAGTGTGGACAACAATGGGCACCTTGTCCTTCCTAAACTGAGGGAGGGTCTGCTCTGACAGAGCCTGATAGGCAGATAACTATCAGTTATGGGCCAGATAACTCTCAGAGGCCAAAGAAAGACTCTCCCTGCCCTAAACTCAGGGAGTTACCTGGCCACCTTTCCCATGTGGTGACTCATTTTCCACTCTACAAATCCCATGCTCTTTTCACAACATAACAGTTGTGCTATATCTCTTAAGATATAGCAGTGGGAGGGAAATACAGATGCCAGTCAACAAAGAAGTTCTTTTCATGGTAGATTATTTCTCAGTATCTGCTCTCATGAAGGACCTCTGCGGATTTTTCCAGAATGATGGTGGCTATGAGCCTCTCTTCATTCAACTCTTAGGTGCTATGATATTCTCTTACCTGGGATTTAATTTTAAATTTCATGTGATGATGGAAATTAAGAAAAGTAACAGCAAGGGCTAAGGACAACCTCTTGTGTTATACCATCAACTTAGAAAGTAAGTTGCATTGGTTTGGTTGGTTGGTTGTGGGCTTTTTGCTGTGTGTGTGTATATGAATAATTTCTCTATGAATTTTTTGATGTCTGAGGCCATACAAGTAAGATAAAATAAGAAAAGCGCCTTGTGCAGGATCCAAATATAAAAAGTCCAGCTTCTTTATCTTAGTCAAAACTCATCTTTGACTAAGTAAGATATTTCTGTTTCCCAACTGGGCTTCTTTTAATACATATGTAGGTTCTGGTCCAAGTTAGGCAAAAAAAAAAAAAAAAAAAAAATGAAATTCTACTCTTGAAACGTTCTCTTGTAAAATGGATAGACAACTTTAAGTTTTTTTTAAATGTTTATTTTTAAGAGACAGAAAGAAAGAAAAAGACAGAGTGCTAGCAAGGGAGAGACAGAGAGAGAGGGAGACAGAATCTGAAGCAGACTCCAGCTCTGAGTTGTCAGCACAGAGTCAGACAGGGGGCTCGAACTCACAGACCATGAGATCATGACCTGAACCAAAGTCAGATGCTTAACTGACTGAGCCACTCAGGAGCCCTTGGATAAACAACTTTAAAAAAAAAACAAAAAACAAAAAACCACGGGGCGCCTGAGTGGCTTAGTCGATTAAGCATCTGACTTCAGCTCAGGTCATGATCTCCAGGTTAGTGAGTTCAAGCCCCTACATCGGGCTCAGTGCTGACGGCTCACAGCCTGGAGCCTGCTTCTGATCCCATCTCTCCCTCTCTCTGCCCCTCCCCCACTTGCATTCTGACTTTCTCTCTCTCAAAAATAAATAAACATTAGAAAATTTTTAAAAAATTTTTTTAAAAACCACAGTTGGCAGTTGATTCATCAGATTTGTGATGAACTTCTGTGTGCTCACAAAAATCTTGTTGCTATTTATTTAATGAGACTTACCTGGCTAGGTCTCTAATTAAAAAGATGTGCTACCTGATACCTTCTAAAGTGTGTTCCTGCCATTTATTGGGAACGGAATCTCCCAAAAGTGTTAAACTATATTTAAAAAGTTTTTTTAAGAAAGATTTTTATGACTGATATAAACAAACATTTAGTATGTGGCAAGCCATTCTTAATCTATGTAAACCATTATTTGTTATAAAAAAAAAGTTAATGTTTATTTATTTTTTGAGAGACAGAGAGAGACAGAGCATGAGCGAGGAAGGGGCAGAGAGAAGAGAGACACCACAAAATCAGAAGCAGGCTCCAGGCTCTGAGCTGTCAGCCCAGAGTCCAATCCGGGGCTTGAGCCCATGAACTGTGAGATCATGACCTGAGCCAAAGTCAGACACTCAACAGACTGAGCCACCTAGGTGCCCCCCAACAATATTATTTGTAATGCACTTCTAGAGAAAATATTTGTATGGAATGTTATTTTGTTCATAGCTGGTAATTTTTCTGCCAAAAGTATTCTAATTTTGGCTTGTTTTATTTTTAAGCCTTTTAAAAAAGTTTAGTACAGTTTTATATGCAGATCATTTTAATTAGTCTTTTGCTCTTCTCTAACTGATGTTTCCTAGCCTCTTTAACTAGAATTATTAAAATGAAACTCAAAATTAAGTGATAAACTTAGAAGCACTACGGTGTTAAGGATCGAAATTGAGAGATTAAAACATACAGAACGGGTTCTCTCTCTCTTCCATACCCTGTGTAATACGAGCACATCTAAGCAGGTAACACTTTTGAACTGTCCGGGGTTGTGTTTTGTCTGCACTTTTCAAGCATTCCACTTGGTGCCTACCTGCCCTTTGTCCCCTCAGGAATTTGGTCTAGAGTTGGGGGGCGGGGGGCAAGTTGTCAAATTGATGTTTAAGAGCCTGCAGAGGGGCGTCTGAGTGGTCAGTCAGTTGAGCATCTAACTCTTGATTTCAGCTCAGGTCATGATCTCACAGTTACTGGGATCGAGCCCCACATGAGGCTCTATGCTGGCATTGAAGAGCCTGCTTGGGATTTTGTCTCTTCCTCTCTCTGCCCCTCACCCTCTTGTGCTGACTGTCTGTCTGTCTCTCTCTAAATAAAAAATAAATTTAAAAGGAAAAGGAAAAAAACAAGCAACTGTCTAAGATTTGTCCATAAAGAAAACTTTAAAAAATGCCTCTGAGGGGCGCCTGGGTGGCCTAGTCAGTTAAGCATCCGACTTTCGCTTAGGTCATGATCTCGCGGTTCGTGGGTTCGAGCCCCGCGTCGGGCTCTGTGCTGACTGCCAGCTCAGAGCCTGGAGCCTATTTCAGAGTCTGTGTCTCCCTCTCTCTCTGACCCTCCCCTGCTCATGCTGTCTCTCTCTCTCTCTCTCCTAGAAATAAAATAAAAATATTAAAAAAAAAAAAATGCCTTCTGAGTCCAGCACATGGGCAGGTGTGTGGGCACAACGCTTCCAGACCTGGCCTCCAAACCCTCCCACAGGACGATTGCATGAACCCTCCTTACCCATCTCCCAGCCAAATACAAAGGATCCAGTGGAGAATCCTAAAGCCCATGGAAATCGAAGGACCATTAGACGGAGGGGAGCTGAGTCCCAGGACCGCTCCACCTCCATCACACCTACATCAGACCATTAGACAGAGAACATTTTTCGCTGAAATTTGGGCCTGTTTGTTATAACAAACGGTGTCGCTTAGCCAATGAAGGCTCCCAAGATTTTGGGGCCACCTGTTCCCTGTCCTGCGAGCTTTGACAAAACAAAGGTTAACTCGTTTTTCTCAGGATCAAGTACACATACACATAACACAGCAGACTGAGGTTTGGTGAAGCTATTATATTGGCACTAATGGAAACAGATTTTTAAAAGACATCTTCATTAAACAGATTAGATTTCTGTTCATAAAAGAGAATGCATGAAAAGGCACTGAAACCCGGAAATACCATGATAAAACGCGGTACAGCATAGGTCAGGTAGAGCATCTTTCTGACTGTTTCTCATCTGTGGGTCTATAAAGCTCTGGAAAACATCCACAGCCCTGCCTTAAATCTCCATATGCCTTTCAACAGCTTCACTACCAAATGACTTTTCCTAATCTACAAAACACATGTTCAAAACATGCGGACTCAGGTGTGCGTCTACCACCAAAATATCTAAGGAAATAGTTGGTGAAACTGTGAACATTTATGTGGTTCCTCTGTGGCCCTTGCATTTTCAGAGCTACAACATGAAGGGGTCTTAGACTACAGAGAGGAAACTCACTGTGGTTGAATCTTGTCTTCCTTCATTCGCACTGGGTTCTGTTTCTGTGCTTTAGAACATCCATTCAGAGTTACAATGAATGAAAATTTATTTCTTCTTTTGTCAGGGAATATTTCAATGTGAACAAATCAGAAAATTTCTGGTTATTTGGATAATTTGGCTCAGTTCACCTTTTATCGAGAAAAACGTTTAAGGAGCCAACTCATTGCATGAAAAATGTTTCAAACTACATTAAACCAGCACAGTAGGTATGATCAGTTCTGATACCTGATAGATTAGTCGAAAGAGAGAAAGCAGGATAATCATGCCTTAGATATTTTAACTTAAGGCACATAAATACACATGTGTTGACCATGATTAGATGCGAAGCCAAGGTCCATTTTTGAGTATGAGTCCTCTGGCCAGAATGGAGGTGAGTTATGGTAAAAGAAAGCCTCCTCTCTTCCTTCAAGGTAGACTCATGCCAACCACCACATCTCCAAACCGTACACTCAGGGTACACGGGGAGGAGTCATTGTCTCACAAAGTTAAACCACCTACATATAATGTGGGTCTTCCAGAGAAAGCCCTTGGTGATCACAGACTCTGCCTCAAGATATAGGGGTAACCTGGGTGATTTAATTCTTCAGTGATTGAAATGGAGAGTGGAGGGGTAGGCACTTCCTCAACTACACACTCCCCACCCCGCAATCCCTAAACACTGTGAATGATTGCCCGTGTCAGTCGGGGTTCTCCAAAGAAACAGCATCAATGAGCGAGGAGATAGAGATGGAGAGAGAGGAGGATTTTTAAAGAAATTAGGGGAGCCAGAGAGTTTGAAATCTTTACAGCAGGCTGGGAACTCAGACAGGGGTTCATGACAGTCTTGAAGCAGAATTTCTTCCTCTTGTGGAAATCTTAGTTTCTGCTCTTAAAATCTTTCAACTGATTAGAGGGGGCCCATCCACATTATCGAGGGTAATCTCTACTTAAAATCAACTTACTGTAGATGTCAATCACATCTATAAAATACTTTTATGGCAACACGTAGATTAGGGTTTCATTAAATCGCTGGGTGCCAGAGCCCAACCAGGTGGACCCAGAAGACTAACCACACCCTGACGAAGCCAGCTATGTTAGCCATAGAAAGGTCACGCCCCTCAGGTGTATGGGAGCCGAGCATATCTGAGCAGCCCTCTTATTTAAAAAAAAATTTTTTTTTAATGTTTTATTTCTGAGACAGAGAGAGACAGCGTGGGCAGGGGAGGGTTCGAGAGAGATGGAGATACAGAATCTGAAACAGGCTCCAGGCTCTGAGCCAGCTATCAGCACAGAGCCTGACATGGGGCTCGAACCCACAAACCGTGAGATCATGACCTGAGCTGAAGTCGAACGCTTAACCGACTGAGCCACCCAGGCGCCCCTTGAGCAGCCCTCTTACAGAGCAGGTGGACTCACCATCACTAATGGCAACCTCTGACAACCTGCGTCCCCAAGCAACCAAAGGATGGCTATCGGGGCCCAGTGAGTGCAAGGGCAGAGCATCGCATGTAGGCTCAGAGGACACTGATCCTGAATGATTTTCCTTAACCAGGCCCCACACTGACTTATGTTTGGTGTGCACTAAACTACAATGCAGGCAAATAAAGCCATTTGAAAAGATTTCCTCAAAAGTAGCGGAACAAAATCTGTTTGGCACTTGCATGGTTAAATGTTGCTTCCCTAAATAGTGCACTTAGCAAGGCCCATCTTCCAGAAGCCCTGGCTGCTTTTATGTGTCTGCTGTCCTCTGAGATGATCATGTTCTGCTCAGAGCTTGGCTCACGTTTTCCTGGGGCTGATATGGGTGAGGCTGAGCCCAAATAAATGATCTGGGGACCCAAACAGTGCAAGTGCCTCTGGTCTGGGAGTTCATCGGGTTCCCCAGGTTAAGCACATTTCCTTCTGGAATGGTTGCCAGGAGCCTGTCTGAATTCAGTGCTCCAGGGATATGCATTTTAAGAACCACTTCATGCAGCAACCATCTCGTACCTTTGAATCGCACGGAGCGCTTCATTATATGGTTCCAGTCCTCTGGCAACATGACTAGACTCTGGTTTGGTTTTTAATATGGGGATTGAGGCTTCAGAAATTTGGAAGCCAAGCCGCGGGGTTTATTGAAACTTATCAAATGTACTCCCCCTGCCTCCGAGCACATAATCAAGTATTCCGGAGGGTGAGCGACTTTTTCTTTGTTTAAAATACAATGTGAACACCCTTGCTTTGTTTTTTCCTTCATTACAGCTGTCAACACAAGACCCTGTGTGGTTCGCCTTTCAGTAACTGGAGTGGCTTCTCCCTGAAGAACCAAGGCACACCGCCTTTTTCTAGAATTAACGATACCACTAACTCAGGCTCCATGAAAAGAGCTCAGGAAAAGTGCTGCCTGGAAAGCTATTCCTGCAAAGACATCTGGGACCATTCTGGCCCCTGCAGCTTTCTCACTGCCATGTGCTCACACCGATTGTGCACTGGGGGTTTCATCTTAACCCTTAGCATGTGGCCCAGCCTGTTACTGGGCAGCCTTGCCCTTAAATCACCTTGGATTCCTTTAAGGGAGGCAGGAGCTTGGGCTGCACAGGCGGAGGGAAACTGCTGGGGTCTCCTGGGGCCCAGGACCCTTGGCAAAGCTGCATGTGGATAGGGGCTCAGGACTCGCTGGCCTCCGTGCTGGGAGGGGTCCGGGAAGCGGTCTCTGTTCCTGGGATGGGCTAGCGGCTGTGATGCCACCACCAGTGAATCCAGGGAGGGGAGCAGGGAACACGGTCAAAATATCTGTCCATTCCTGAGGTTCTTCGGCTCGTTTCCTTCCCTCACACATTCCTGGAAAGCATACTTCCATTTGCAGCCTTTGTCCCTGCTGTTTATTGGGGAGAATTTGCCTTGAGAATCTTGGAAAGGAACGCAATGTGCATGAAATCGTTTGTCCTGCACCAGGGCCCTCATAATCTCACATACACGCCCGTGAGAATGTGAGTCCGCTAAACCCCACTTTGTCCTGCCTTTTGACAGAAGGCTCAGCTGTTGGCAGTGGGCTCTTCCCCACCGGGCACAGAGAGGGACGAGGGGCAAAGCAGAGGCGGACTTTTGTTTTCCTGAAGGATTTTGGAGCTCCCTGGAATTTTTGAAAGAATCTTTAATTTTTAAACAAAGTACTTTTATTTACATACTCTTCTACCCCTTTCTCCCTCAAAAATGACATTAAAAAAAACAATTCTTAGGGCGCATGGGTGGTTCAGTAGGTTGGGTGCCTGACTCTTGATTGCAGCCCAGGTCATGATCTCATGGTTCGTGACAAGGACCCACACATCAGGCTCTGCGCTGACAGCGTGGAACCCGCTTGAGATTCTCTCTCTTCTTTCTCTGCCGCTCCCTCCATTCCTCCCTCTTTCAAAATAAATAAACTTTTAAAAAAAGTACAGTTCTTGACACTATCAAGTTAAAAATTCTACTTCCTGTATATGTAAGTCAGATTTTACTGTTATCTTGTGCAGGATATGTGACCCGGGGCATTTTTACAGCATTTTCAAGCACATACTGTTTGTCACCAAAAAACTGGAAAAGAAATGAGGCTGAAATCTGCAAAAATTTACATGCTCCCCAATAAATAATCATTGGAAAATAACTAAATATTCAAGATTTAGAGAAGCCCAATTTTGTTCCAATAAGTGTTTGGTCCAGGCAAAATAACTCTTCTAGTGTTTTGTTAATAATGTACCAGAACTGACTTTTTTTGTGATTTTGTGTCCACTCTCTCTGCTTGTGCAGTGAAGCTGTAAGCTCTCAAGGCTGTCTTGTCTTTGTCCCCAAAGCACTTTCTGCTAGTTGTCCTTGATGCAATTGTATCATTTAACTGAATATTATGTAAACAGATAAAGCATGGCTGTAAAGAGCAAGAGTTGCTGTTTATATACATTCTAAGTCTAATGTTTTTAAAAGCTCAGTAAAGAAGAGTGGTCTTAGAAAAGATCTGTTGCGTTCAATGTAGGGGATGCGACTCTAAAAGCTCAGAGAGAAAACCAGCAAAAATCTAGGGGCAAAAAATCAGCACTGAGTTTTTACCGCCAATTCTTGTTACTTGAAGAAAATCCAGACTGGAAGTCATAAAGTTGTGTTGACAGGGAAATTCCAATCAGGAGACTCCACTCATCTTAAAGATGTAGGAGATCTGCAAAGCAGCGTCCCTCCTACCAGCAAGAAGAACTAGTTAGATGAAAGATAATGTTATGGCTTTCAAAAAATTTTATTTTAATGTTTATTTATGAGAGAGAGAGAGAGAGATTGTATGAGGAGGGTAAGAGCAGAGAGAGAGAGGGAAACATAGAGTCCAAAGCAGGCTCTAGGCTCTGAACAATCAGCATAGTGCTTGACAGGGGGCTTGAGCCCAGGAAGCATGAGATTATGACCTAAGCTGAAGTCAGATGCTTAACTGACTGAACCACTCAGGTGCCCCTGTTATGGCTTTTTATGGGCCCCCCAGAGAGCTGAGCCAGCAAAGCAGTGAATTCCACAGAGCTCCAAGCCCCTCTGAGGAGAGACAAGAGACACACAAACTGTTTCCCTTTGGTGGTCTGGTGGAAAGAAATCACTAAAAATGCTGACAAGCTCTTCAGGCCGAGTGTGGCTGGTATGTCCACTGTGGGCTCAGAAGGCTTGGAAATAATGAAGAATTTGCATTTGCTTGTAAGCCTCCACGGGTGCTCATGAGAGCGACTGGGGCAAGGCAGGTGACTGGAGAAAGTGTCCCTGGTCGCACAGGTATACAGGAGGTGGGGCTGCAGCTGGGGACAGGCATGGAGCCCGCATACTTCCCTAGGCCTTCTATCCGACAAAGCAAAAGATTTAGAGCCGCTAAGTGAGGGGCAGGGAACCCTCTCAGTCCTATGGCCAAGGCAAAACTCCATTATTCCTAGAATGGGGGTAAAAGCAAAACCTATCAGCTTGTGGGGAAGAGGTTGGAAACTCTCCTACCTAGAGGATACTGGTAAAGGCTTCTTGCTGCTGGGGGACAGGGCAGAAGCCAAGCCCCTCTGTGCTTGGGGACGAAACCACTCTTAGGCACGCTACTGTTGAGATCAGGGCAAAACTATGCTCCTCCCCAAAACCAGTGCTGATTCTAGGTAGGAGTTTGGCTGTCGTGGGAGAAGGTAGAGGAACACAGAGAAAGCCCCGCTCCCCAAGCTCAGTGGCACTTGGCCTGCTTATGCCTGAGGCTGGACCAGTTCAACAGACCCACCATGAGAGAGTCACATGGTGCCGGACACCACCACCAGGAAAGAAGAGGCGAGAGCATGGATGGGGCCCTCTGTGCCATAGATAAGCAGTGACTGTTGAAAGCTGAGGGTGGAGCGAGAGCACTGAGTGACACCCTCCAGCTCCCCAGGCCCCACACCACACACAGGATGATCACAGTCTACTTCTGGAGGAATTTAAAGCCTGTGGCCCATTGGAGGTAATGACAGTAACAAACTGACCCAGGCCAGCTCAACTCCTAGCCAGAAGGACTCAGTCCCCCACACAACAGCCTGATGGGACAGAAAGCATGTTCACATCCAGGGGTAAAGACAATTCACCCCGCTTTCTACCATTCCACACAGGGTGTCCAGCATTCAGTAAAAAATTACAAGACACACACACCACACACACACACACACACACACACACACACACACACACGCATGCGAAAGAAAGAAAGAAAAAGAAATGACCCATTGTCAAGAGAGACTCACACCCAGAGATCATTCAGATGGTAAAGAACTTTCCAATAGGAAGTTAAACGTAGGTCGTTGGGGGCATTCAAATTTATACCTCGAAAATAAAATGCTTCATGAAAGTGTGTAAAATTTTTAGGATTCCCAGTATTTACCAACTTCAACCAACTAACTACCATTCATAATCATGTTGAACAAGAGGGCCCTCCTCTTCCTAAATTAATCTTGATTTTTTTTTTTGCCATAAATCAGCTCAAGTGGCAATTCCTTAGGAATTATAATAACCTGTCCTGATCTGTCAAAGTCTCCAACCTGTGGATTGTATTCCCCTACCCTATCTTCTAAGTTTCTCAGTGTGCCTTAGAAGAAAGAGAGGAAGACAAGAGGAGAATATTAATTGTGATCATGAATCACTCACTGAGCTAAGTGCTTTGGGTGGAGGGGCAGAGCAGTAAGTGTGGTGACTTGGCATCAGTCGGAGCTGGCTTCCAGGTCCACCTCCAGCACTTAGAAGCTCTGTGGCTGGCTTGAATGTGGGCCAAATTATAAAAACTCTCTGGGTCTCAGCTTCTGCCTCTGTAAAATGGACGGATAGCAATTGCTACTTGTGAGCTTATCAAAAAGATCAAACGACTCAAGGTGGCCATCTCACTTTCCAGCAAATGTAGTAGGGGATGGGACATCATTCCTATTCCCAAACGGGGAAGCCGCGGCTTAGGAAGGCTGTGTGGGTTGCATTATGTCACTCAGTGGGGCAGGAATTCAAACTCAGGATCACTCCCCCACTACACAACGCTGGGCAGCTTCAGAGTCCAGGGCTGGCCTTTCTGCCTGTGAGCACACAGACTAACTGGGAATACTGGCTTCAGTTCTCTATGCTTCCATGTCCTCATCTATGAAATGGGGTAATCATACCTACCTTGCATGACTATTCTAAGCAATGTAAATGATGTATGTAAAGCACTTGGGAATGGTACCTGGCACAAAATAAATGACCCCAAATCGTGGTGGTGATGGAGGTGATGGAGGCCACAGTGGGGGAAGAGGTGGTGGCTCTAGGGGTAGTTCATGAAAAGACAGACCTCTGGGCTTTTCTTTTCTTTTTTGTTTTTTAATATAGGTTTACTTATTTATTTTGAGAGAGACAGCGTGAGTGGAGGAAAGGCAGAGAAAGGGGGAGATAGAGAATCTCACACAGGCTCCACAATGGACAAGCCCCTTACTTGCCTTGGGACCTCAGTTTTCTCATATTGACATGGTTGCACTATACTCAAAAAGACACTTAGCAGGCATGTACGTGTCCCAGACCCTGTCCTGGACACAGAGATAAAAAGATGCAATCCACCCTGTAATGGGCTCACAGTCTGCTGGGAAGATACAGAAGTAATACAATGAAGTGGGGGAGCTATGATGTGGTCCTCTGAGGTTCAAAGTCGGCAGGCTAGGTGGGGGGGGGCTGCAGGGACTAAGCCAAGATTTACCTGAGCAGACGATATTTGAGCTGTGTCTTAAAAGAGAAGTAAAGATATATTAGGTGGAAGGAAGGAATTTCAGGGAGAGGGGACACAGAGAAGACCCAACCTCCGACCCTGGCTTAGCGAGCCCAGCATGTGAACACTCTTCCAGTCAGTTCCTCCTCGTGGCAGAGTCCTGGGACAACTCGCCAAACCCCAAGACACGCACAACATATGTCTGTTTGTTCGAATCCTTGTTACATAAACTTCTTCTTTATAATTTTTTTAAAATGTTTATTCATTTATTTATTGAGAGGGAGAGAGAGAGAGAGAGGGAGCACTTGAGCAAGGGAGGGGCAGAGAGAGAGAATCCCAAGCAGTCTCCACACTGTCAGCACTGAGCCTGATGCAAGGCTCATAAGATCACGAGCTGAGTTGAAGTCCAGAGTCAGATACTTAATCAGCTGAACCCCCCCCTCCAGGCCCCCCAGGAGAATAACTTTTTCTTCTGGAGTATTTAGTGGCGTGGCAAAATATTAACAATTGATGAATTTAGGTAAAGGCTTTACAGGTGTGAAACTGTTTGTATGATACTTTTAACAGTTCCAAAGGGTTGAAATTATTCAAAATAAAAATCTGGAAGGAGAAACATGCTTATATCTCATCCCATCATTCTCTATGAGCACTTTCCCTTTCCTAAACTCTGTTTCCAGTAGTCAGTGAGCCAGTTAACCTATTTGCCTGCTTACTAAGCTCAGAGCTTTTTGATGGTTTCAGAGAGTTGCAATGTTTTATTTCTTGTCGGGATTCTGATTCAAGGGAAGAAAGGAATCAGTAAAAAGCTAATGGGAAGAATGTGGATATGCAACTCAATGACAATTAGTAGTAAAAAATTAAAAATTCTTATTCATGTTTGTAGGTTGGTAATGACACTGTGGATATTAAGAAATGCCTATATTATTTAGAAATGCACATTGAGATGCGAAGTGAAATGATATTCTGTCCATGTTTGCTTTAAATCTTTCAGCAAAGAAAAATGGAAAGGAAAAAGGATTAGATGAAGCAAACATGACAAAATCAGACAATTTTTCATCTGGGCAACTGGTATGGGGATTCACTGAATCCTTCTCTCCAGTCTCGGGTAGGTTTGAAATTTTTCATTATAAACAATTTATAGGAAATCTTATTCCATTCGCACTCTGGTATCCCAGATCTTCATCACACACCTAACCCACTTTTAGTGAAGCTGCTGACTAATTACTCCTTGGGGCTCTCTCTCTCTTCTCTCTATTCCATTCTACACAGCGTTGTCAGATGAATCAGTCTTTAACCTCCTTTATGCGGCCTCCATTAATTATCTTCAGAGTTATCCATAATGTCATCCTATCCTTCCAATTAAAATCAAAGTAAGCACAGGCTTTGGAGACAGGGAGATCAAATGTATTTCTTGGTTTGCCCAGACAATCTTGGTTCACACTTATTGCCTTGACCTAGTCACAACCAGGATTCCCTTTTTATTCTTTAAACACCCTGGTTTAAATGACAAACTAAATGGTCACCTAAATCAAGTGATCCTAAGTTCAAATTCAAGATCTGACACTTAACACTGCACAATCTACTTAACATTCTTGGCCTTCAATTTTCTCATTGTTAAAAACCGATACATGAAAAGCCCTGAACTGGATGCCGAGCACATATTAAGCAATCAATAGGCAGGTGATATAATTATATCTCCCTGCAAACAAAGTCACCTCCAATCCAGCCAGATTTCTTCCCTGGTCCCCAAACCAAAACGGGCCTTTTTCATGACCCCCTGAGTCAAGCTGATGCTATTTCTCCACCTATCAAGACCCTCTTTCTACCCTTCAAAAGTCAAACCTTGAGGTCCTCCGCCGACTTTCCTCGTCCCTAAATACTACAACTCATCACTCACTGGTGACATTTAATGACCTACATGCTTATATGTTCCCTGGACCATTTATTCTCTATAAATTACAAACCATTCTTTCCTTAAAGCAGGAAGGTTTTCTCTCCCACATAAATCCTGTGACCCCTAACTCGGTGCTATGCACCTGTGACAAGTGTTCGGTAAAACTTATATGCCCGAAATGAGACACCTAAGTGAGATCCAAGAAGCTAACATTCTTCTGGGAAGAATATTTTCCTTGAAAAAAGAATCTACAGATACAGTCATGGTAGTATTTCTAAGAAGTTATGTCTTGTTTTAGCAAGTTCCTTCTTGGAGCAACTGAGAGGCTCAGGAGGTTGAGCGTCTGACCCTTGATTTTGGTTAAGATCATGATCACAGGGTCGTGGGATCTATGTGGGTCTCCATGCTGAGCATGGAGCCTGCTTAAGATTTTCTCTCTTTCCCTCTGCCCCTCCCCCCTGCTAGCGCTCTTGCTCTAAAATAAAAACTAAAAAAAAAAAAAAAAAAATTAAAGAAGTTCCTTTTTGATTAAGTCCCAAAGAGGGTGGGGTTGGGAAATCAAAGACTTGCTACAAACTAACTAAAACACAATTCCAAACCACCATTATTGCTGCACTTTAAAAACCCCAGTCCTTCCAATGGTACATTAAACATCAGACAAAATACGACTTCCCTGGAGCTCTAAGTTTTTAAATGTGCAACCCATTTTTTAAAGGTCTCATTTATCTCAATAAAAGAACTATTAAACCCTCAAGCACAGTCAGGTTGGGTAATCTGCATACCCAAGAGACCAATGGATAAATGGTTTGAAACCAGATGATCTAAATACCTTTCTATTTTTATTCTTTTTTTTAACGTTTATTTATTTATTTATTTTGAGAGAGAGAGAGAACCCATACAAGTGGGGAAGGGGCAGAGAGAGAGGAAAAGAAAGAGAATCCCAAGCAGGTTCTTCCATGCCATCAGCACAAAGTCCAATGTAGGGCTTGAACTCACAAGCCACGAGACTATGACCTGAGCCAAAAATCAAGAGTCAGACCCTTAACCAACTGAGCCACCCAGACACCTCTTTCTGTGTTTCTTCTAGGTCATAATTTCATGCTTCCATCCTATATGGGGGTAGAAAGTGATTTTAGCTATATGAAAACAATAACAACAACAAAATCTTTGCCTAAGAAAAAAAAGTCTGAAAACAATAGACCAAAATGTAAACAGAGGTTATATCTGGGTGGGAAAATGAATACTTGTGTTATTTCTGTTTCTGTGTATGCTGTCTGAATATATTCTACTTGCTAGATGGAAATAAATACAGGTGTGTCTGTTGTGTTAGCAATGAATGACAATGCGAATGATTAAGCAATTCACTTACTTAGTCAACAGAAGCACATTCATTCAACAAAAGCTCCAGGCTATGCCCCAAGAACCAGAAACCTATTTTGAACAACAAAGGCAGCACAGCCTCCCCACCCTCTGGGCAACAGCATCCCTTATTCCCCTTCCTGCTTGCTGACCCTTCAGCTCTCATTTGGATGTACCGTCTTAAACAAGCAAGCTTCCTATGTCTGGGTCTTAGTGTTCTCATCTGTACAACGGAAGTAAGACATTGGATGATTATTTCTGACCATATAATGTTCCCCACATGACAAATTTTCTAAATCCAAGTGGTCTAATGGCAATTCCCAGTAGGCAGATTAGGCAAAAAGTTTCTGCTGTCATGGAACCAGTACTAAAAAGACAGACTGCTACCTACGCAGGTGAAAGGCATTTCACACACAAACTCCCTACAAAGGAAACAAACACATAGAAACAAAGTCCATCTCATGGGCAGAAGTATATATTAAAGAACCAACATATTATATCCGTTGCAATTAATTCATTCTTAAAAATAACCAATATATTATGAGTAGTGTCAGGATCTTTTGGTAAATTGATAATTCTTTCTAAAACTTTGAAAATGATCTTTCCACCAATAATAATTCTACTTGGGGCAAAGAATACTAAGTGCCTGGATAGTCCTGAGTGAAAACCCGGAAATAAAAGCAGGGAGGGAGGAACTGGTTTCTATGTGATTCCATCCGTTTTCTCCACGGAGTCTGAGGTCACTGGCTGGCAAAGGAGAGAATAGGGTAGGAATTGGAGAAGAGGAAAGAAAGTAGGTAAGTAGGAAATGGGAACGTGCTCAAATATACATTTAAAGTGAGTCCAGTAGGCACAGTTAGCGACTCCAATTGCAGCCTGAGGAAATGGTGCATCCATGGGGCACCTGGGTGGCTCAGTTGGGTAAGCGTCTGACTTCGGCTCAGGTCATGATTTCACGGTTCGTGGGTTCGAGCCCTGAGTCGGGCCGTGTGCTGACAGCTAGCTCAGAACCTGAAGCCTGTTTCAGATTCTGTGTCTCCCTTTCTCTCTGACCCTCTCCTGCTCACACTGTCTCTCTCTCAGAAATAAATAAAACATTAAAAAAAATTTTTTAAAAAATGGTGCGTCCAGATTTGGAATTGTGTGGGAAAAGAATCAAGTGGGAGGGATGGGCAAGGGGGTATCTATAACGCAGGACTGTGGGTGCTCACAAAGTGAAGGTGAGGGGCTCTCAGAGTGAAGCTGGGGGTGTAGAGTCGGAGGAGAATAAGCAAGGAGGTAGCTTGCGATGTTGTGTCAGGGGAGACTACCATCACTGAGGAGGAAGCATGGGCAGAGATCGCGAAGATACAAAGGAACCAGCCTCTACTAAGAGGGTGCAGGGCACTCAGGTGGGAGGTACAGCAGGTGCAAGGGCACCGGGGTCACGAAGTATCTTTGAGCCTCTAGGAACTGTCTAGGCTGCAGCACAGTGAACAAGTGGCCTATGTGAGAGTGCATCCACTTACGCACACAAGCAAGCAAGATTTACATCCTACGCACCATTCCCGGCTCTGGGGGTACAGTGTTGAAGAGGTGGACAAAATAACATCTCCTCCCTGAAGATGCTTAGAGTCTAATAAGCAAGATAGACAAATATTTACTATAATACCAAGATATGTGTTATGAAGAAAAATAAAGCAAGATAAGGGAATGGGGAGAGGAGTCCTACATTAGTATGGCCAGAAACAACCTCTTCAAGGGGATGAGACTGAGCAAAGACCTGAGTGATGTGAGTAATAAGCCACACAGAAGAATGGTCCACACAAAGGGAATAGTCAGATGCTAAAAGTCTAAGGCAGGATGCTGTGAGGAGTGTTCCAGAAAGAGCATGGTGACCAGTTGGCCGAACTATTACAGTAGATGGGAGGCTACTGTGTACATCTTTCCCCATTGTCTGTGAAAGTCGGGAAGCCACTGCAATGGTCCGAGTAATGTGCAGCATCAGCTAGGGGAGCACTGTCCTGACACTGAGACGCGGACAGATTTGACACATATGTTCACAGTAGAACATCTGGCTTTACCAGCAAACTGATTGGTCTTTAGGAAGACCGGTCTGTTCCTGTTATTGTAATGCAATACTTAAGAGGCACTCACTTCTGAAATTAACTTGAATTTCAGAGTAGATCTTCATTTCTACTTAGCTTTATTCCTACTGCATGAGTTATACCTGGGCTGAGGCTTTAAAGACATGCAATTTCTTGCAACAAGACACCCAGCACATCCAGTCACTTTGCAGCACAGTAGACGTGGCGACATTAAACACAGCATGTCACAGTAATTCCGCTCCGGGCAGCCTGCTGTCCAAATCTCATTAGGCTGAGTTTCTGGGTCAGCCAATTTCAAAGAGGATATCACCACACACAACCCCCTCTTTCCCAGGATATACGAGGCTATTTAATTCCAAATCAGGTTTGAAGAGAGCCTTCCTCTCAATTAATAAACACGTGCCATTGAATCAGCAACCCCAGCAAATTAAAATGTTTTAAAATAAAAATTCAGAGCCCACTGATTCCTACATGATGTAACAAATGCTAAAGAAATGTCAGACAAAAATAAACAGCTCTGTCACCACCTTTCAGCTCCCAGCGTGGACTACAAAGCTTCCTCTCCACAGAATGTCTAAACAGAAGCCTTGTCTCTCACGCTGCAATCTGGAAGCTAATCACCACTCTCCTTGCAAAGTTCTAGAGACTTCTTTCACCTATGCTGCTGCCCTGGGGGTCTTCTCCAACCTTCCTCCTCCTCTAGTTTACATTATGTAGTTCTTATTTTTCTTAATCCCACCCAACAAAGATTTGGCCTTTAGGGTTTCTTACTTTTATTCCTATCCTATAAAATAGCATGAGTAAGAAGAAAGAGGAAAGACAAGCCCAAGGACATAGGCCAAAAAACTCCTTCGCTCCCTGTGGACAAGAGACATTCCGACATGTGGTTCCACCCCCCACACGCTTTCGGCATTTGTGGAAAAGATGACATGAGGCAAAGGACACACAGGAGGGTCTTGTACCGGTGGCCAGAGGCAGGGCTGCCATTCTAGAATGCCCAGAAGCCACCTACAATCGCTTCAGCTACTTGTCCAGGAAAAACTCAAGACTAGAAAGAAGGTTTGTCCCATGGGCTGTCAACAAAAGGAAACTCTGAGACACCATCAACAGCTGCCTTAACAACATCCTGACAGTAGCCAGTAACTGAAGAAATGCCAGAAAGTTCCAGAAAGCAAAAAGAAGGGATGTGTGAGAGGAGTACTCGCCACTACACATCGGGGGCACAGCTTGAAGCTCATGACAGAGCCCAGGCAGCGGCAGAATGTATGGCTGGAGACGAGTGTTAAAAATAAGGCGCCAGAACAACTCACGCTTAGCCTTTGTCACTTACTCCTTTTCAAAAACGCAAAATGTACTCACTGACATGAGTCCATGGGATAAAAGAGGAACTCAAAACTGAAATGACAAATTATTAGAAATTTAAAAATGAAAATCTATATTTCAAATTACAGGATACAGGTGAAGCTATCTTTTACAGACTTGAATGTATCTGTTAGGAATGAGAATAAAAATGAAGCAACTAAATGTTTAACTCAAAAAGTTAAAGACAAGGAGCACCTGGGTGGCCCAGTTGGTTAAGCATTGACATTAGGTCAGGTTATGATCTCACAGTTCATGAGTTTGAGCCCCGCATCAGGCTCTGTGCTGACAGCTCAGAGTCTGGAGCCTACTTTGGATTCTCTCTCTCTCTCTCTCTCTCTCTCTCTCTCTCTCTCTGTGCCCTCCCACGCTCGTGCTCTGTCTCTGTCTCTCAAAACTGAATAAACATTAAAAAAATTGTTTTAAGTTAAATTACAAAATTAAGTAGACTTCCAAATGCAGAAGGGAAGAATTACTAAAAACAGATTGAACAAAAAAATTATTTATTTTAATGTTTATTTATTTATTTTGAAGGGGGAAGGGCAGAGAGAGAAAGAGAGAGAGAATCCCAAGCAGGCTCCATGCAACCAATTTAGAGCCCGACATGGGTCTTGAACTCATGAACCATGAGTTGAGCCGAAATGGAGAGTCGGATGCTTAGCCAACTGAGCCATTCAGGCGCCCCCAAAAGTTTTCATTTAAAAGGCATGCAGGGAGCCGGCTAAAGCCAGTCCTTAGTTCTGAAGTTTATTCCTGCTGCAGCAGGGAAGACTGAGGTGGAAAACAAGGAGTGCGGTGTCTAAAAAGGCACCTGGAAATGTTCTCACATCCAGGACTAATAATTGGACTGATCAGCCTACTTATCATCCTTTCTAGACTTCTTGGAAGTAGAACAAAGAGAACATTTTCCAGCAGGTGCACTGTTTGATTGCACTAAAAGGTATCATGCAATAGCCTAGTCTAAAAGCATGATAAAGAGTAAGGTCCTGAAGTCAGACAGATCTGGATCCACATCCCTGCTCTGCCTACTCAACAAGCTGTGTGATCCTGGCTAAGTGAGTTCCTCTCTTGGGGCCTCTGTTTGCACACATAGAGATGATGTCCACCTTATAAGATACTAGACAACATCAGTAATTTTTTTTTTTTTTTTGCATTACTACTGTAGGTTTAAACAGGATCAACCTTTAGGGGTGCAATTAGGCAACATCCATTATAAGTGAAAATTCATAAAATTGTAAGTTGACCTAGCATTTCTATTTCTAAAAGTATATTCTCCATACATACTTGCACATTTCTAAAATAATTAAAGTGATTTATTACAGTGTTTGTAGTAGCAAAATGGTGTAAATGAGTTAATAAGAAATGGCCTACTTTTATAGCAATAAATAAAAGAATAAAGAATTTGATCTTCACATACTAATATAAAATAATGACCAAGAGGTGTGTTTAAGGAGAAAGCGATGGGGCGCCTGGGTGGCTCAGTCAGTTAAGTGTCCAACTCTTGATTTCAGCTCAGGTCATGATCTGATGGTTTGTGGGATCGAGCCCTGTGATGGACTCTGCACTGAGAGTGTGAAGCCTGCTCTTCCTCTCTCTCTGCCCCCTCCCCTACTCTCTCTCTCTCTCTCAAAATAAATAAATAAAATTGAAAAAAAGTGAGGTGCCTAATAATATACACAATATGTTATCATTTATGAAGAAAAGACCATATACACATTTTTGCTTGTATATGTAGAAAATAAGTCTGAAAAGACACAGCCATGCAAATATACACATAAAACTGGTTACAGCGATTCCCTGTAAAGAAGTCTAGCTGGGTGGCTGAGAATCAAGAAGGGAACAGAAGTTCCCTTGTGCATCTTTTTTTTGTACTGTTCGTACTTTTACGTCTTGAGCCATGTAAATATGTTACCTATTAAAAAAAGTAAGTATTTTTAAAATTCGGTGAGATGCTGGGGCAAATGAAAGCAGAAAACACCAATAATTCAACTGAAAAACAGGCAAAGGCAAAAACGGGAAGTTCTTTGAAAAATGGAATATGGATTTTAAAAGGCTATGACTCACCAGTGATGAAAGATACACAAATTAAACCATAAGTTCTTTCCTGTAACGTGTCACACTTGCTATGATAAAAGGCTTAATAACCGCAGTTGGGAGACGTGTGTTTCAGCAAGCACTTTCATGTACTAATACTGGGAGTGCAAACAGGTATACAAATTAGAGAACAATTTGGTAATATCAATCAAAATTTTAAATACACATACCATTTGCCACAGTAGCTCCTTATCTGGAGGTTCCTCATATTGGATTTACTTGCTCAGGGACACAAAGCTAAACGTTCAATAGCAGTCTTGTAGCAGTAAAAAGACCTGATAACCCAAATATCCACCAAGAATAGTGAAATGCATTGTCTAATCAATGGAGCACTATAGCAGTTACAAGGATGAGGAAGAGGCCCAAAAACATAGAGAACAGAATAAACACACGTGGCTTACTCACAATGGGACGAATGCACAGCTGAAATTAACATGGGTTTCAACATGAAGAGAAACCCAAAACTTAACAGTGGATAAAAACAAAAACAAAAACAGGGGCTCCTGGGTGGCTTAGTTGGTTGAGCATCCAACTTCAACTCAGATCATGAACTCGTGGTTTGTGAGTTCAAGCTCAGAGCCTGTAGCCTGCTTTAGATTCTGTGTCTCCCTCTCTCTCTGTTCCTCCCCTGCTCTCACTCTCAAAAATAAAGATTTTTAAAAATTAAAACAAAAACAAGCAAAAAGCAACACCCCCCCCCCAAATAAGCAGACATAAAGCAAGACACACACAAAATAAAACTCTGTGGATATGTACTATGAGTACCTTAGAAACATGTATCGAAAGGAAACGAGTTTCTATGGAGAAGCAAAGCAAAGGAGGGCGTGCAGGAGGGGAATGGGGTCAGTGATGGTATGTAAAGGGGATTCCAATTGTGACAACTATGTTTTCTTTCTTTTATTCAAAACAATGTGACTACTTAATCCATCTGGAAGCATAAGAAAACTACCAATGTTCCATGACTTTTTTTCTGTACTTTCCTGCATTTTGTGACATTGAAGAGAAGTGAAATGGATGTCCAGAATAATCTACCAGATATGTTAAGTTGAAAAAGCAAGGGGGCAAAAAAATGTTGAATAATTCCTTTATAAAAATGTGTGTGTGTAAAACATTTTGTGGATGTTTATTTCCAGAGCCTAGAACACAAGCTGGTACTTGACAAGCACTCACCAAATACCCACTGAATGAATGAATGAATAAATGGATCAGTGCACAGCTACATAAAAAACTTGTTAGCAATCATTACCTTTGAATATTATTTGTTTTTTATTGTACATATTGCCTTTACATTTAAAAATAAATTTAGCTTTAAATTATTTTAATAAATACTGGGCCTGAGAGCAATGAATATAATGGGACCCATGTAGTGATTTAGACTTAATTCAATATTTATCCTTTCTCAGTTCAGGTATCTCCAGGACTCCTTGTCATCTTTAGTCTGAATCACATATGATGTTCTTTGCTCTCAAGCCCTTCACAGATATTTAATTACTGTTAAGTTTGAAAGTCCTGCTGGCTAAAAAATTATAAACTTGAGTTTTCCCAAGCAAGTAAAAAAGCAGTAACCTTGGAAATAAAGTATTGTCTCTGAAATATATATAGCTATCATAAAGTCCATGCAGCTTGAATTCTTCAGGAAAAATGGAGTCACCCACTGCAACTCAAACATACAAAGTGAAGCATTAGGATTCTAAGAAAGCAGAGAGCTGCATTCACATCTGATAACACAAAAAGAAAATTAAAAAGTTGCAAACCTGACAGTAAGGGGTTATAGAATAAAATTTCAAAGCAGGGCTACCCACTCTAGAAAGACACCTGGCCCTGAGGGTTTTACTGTATAATAGCTCAGTGGTATCATCATGGCACCAGTATTTCAAGAAAGTACACATAGCAAAAACTCAACCTTTGTCGAGTTAATAAAGAATTTGGTAGGGAGGGAAAAGTATAATCTTGTTTAAAATTCAGATATAGCAAAACAAAAGCAAGAGATTATGAAGCATTTCTGAAGTGCCCAAGCACTGCTGGCCTCAATAAATTTATCATCTAGGACTGCAAACGATCAAAGGTGGTGTTAAACATGTAACAGTCCAAGTGTGCAAGGGATACAGAAATAGTACAGGCAAAATAATGAGATGGAAGGTTCCAGGTTTCCAGAATACATATCACATTGGGAAGGTTTTAAAGAAACAGCAGAACGTTGCTTGGAGGCATGTGGAAGGCAAGAAGGAACAGAATGAGGTGTCTGATCTTGAAGGGACTTGGGGCCTCACGTCAGGCAGGGATTCCAGTGAACAAAAAGGAGACAGAGAGGAATTCCCTTAAATCTCTGGCGTCAAACAAGCAATGCCAGTTTTCCTTTTTAAGTGCTGATGGAGGCAATAAGTCCTTCAGGTGAAAACTACATATGTGGTTGTAGATTGGCAGAGAGACCCAAACATTTCTCCTTTTTTTTCCTTTTCAGCACATATCATTGAATCTTCATGAATCAAAGTGACTCAGATGTATATATAAATGCACAGTAGAGCCTTGCGGAGCTAACCCCCCTTTCCAACTGACCAGACTACCCAGTCATCATTTCCTTCCCTCAGAAAACATGGCTGTGCGCTGTCCTTCACCGTGAAGTGACCACCTCTCTTGGGTACCCTGGCCCTCCCCAACACCAGTTCACTCATCTACTTCCTGAGTGGATGCATTGGTTACGCCTGTTGCAACAAAACACCACAATAAAGTGGCTTAAACCACAGAAATGTTTTGTTTCACAGTTCTTGGGGCTGGAAGTCCAAGATCAAGGAGCGAATAAGGGCATGCTGCTTCTGAAGGCTCTAAGGAAGGGTCTGTTCTAGGTCTCTCCTAGATTTTAGTGGTTTCTTGACTTGTGGCATCATCCCTCTGGTATTCACATGACACCCTCCCTGTGTCTATATCTGTCTATAACTTTCCCCTCCTAAGGACACTAGTCATATAAGTTTAGGGGCCTCATCTTAACTACTGGCATGAGCAGAAACCTTATCTCCAAATGAGGTCACATTCTGAGGTGTCAGGGGTTAGGACTTCAACATGTCACTTCGGGGCGGGGAAAACAATCCAACCCATAACACACAGTTTGCTCCCAAGCTTCTTTCTGTCTTTTTATATGTATAATAAGTTCAACGTATAATTAAATTTCATACAAACTGAGGAAATATGCACATAAAAAGAATGAGCATAGAAAACTAAATGTTCTATAAAGATTTAATAAAGACCAGTCAATTGGATGAAATTATGTGTGAGTAAACTGTAAAAGTTTGGGAAGAAAAAGCAAACTAAAAATATACAACTCCGAACTCTAAGTGTTTTCTTTGAATTCATGGAAATCAAAACAAAGAAACCAAAAATTATAGAGGATACATTTTGGCTGCTATTTATATCAGAAACACCAATCAGGAAACTCCAAACAATTAACTCATGATAAAAAAATTTTTTTTCGGTGTTGGCTCTACATCAAAAGGTTGGTGAATAAATGTTTCAAGTTCCTTATTTAAAAAACCTTTCTAGTTCAGGCAATACCCAAACAGGAACAGATATGGAAAGATGTCCATGAAACACTATTAAGTGAAAACTTGCAGTTACAGAATATGCAAGGCATTCCATTTTGTTCCTTAAGATTTTTGATATACCTGAGATCATGTTAGTAAAACTACTGAAAGGGCTGGACCCACTATGAATGAATGAATGAAACCAGTGATCATCAGTGCTGCTAACATCACAAAAAGAAAGTCAATCAGATAGTATCTGTGTCCTGGTGTGAATGTACAATAGTATCTATAAATTGCTTTTGTGCCCAAAAGGAACTTGTATCTGATCTTTATGAATACTGGCTTACAGGAAATGAAGAGGACAGAGAAACACGTTAAGAACACCAATGGAAATGGAACCAGTCAAGTTCAACCTATAAGAAATAGTAAAGGAAAAGTAACTAGGTTCTTCAGCAAACAAACTGCAAGAAAGAAAAAGACATGGAGGAGCATCCTATAAACTAAAAAGAGACAGAAGGAGGGGCACCTGGGTGTCTCAGTCAGTTAAGCAGCTAACTCTTGATTTCACCTCAGGTCATGACCTCACCGTTCGTGAGTTCAAGTTCTGCATTGGGCTCTGTGGTCACAATGCAGAACTTGCTTTGCATCCTCTGTCTCTCTCTCTGCCCCTCTCCAACTCACGTGCTCTCTCTCAAAAATAAATAAATAAGGAAATAATTTTAAAAAGAAGATTTGATTGTTATATCATCTTGGAAAACTGTTTATTCGTGTGATAGAATCGTATAATAGCAAGAACGAATATTTACAACTACGTGCAACAATCTGGGAGAATCTTACAAATAAAATGTTGAGCAGAAGAAGCCAGAAACCAAAGTGGGTGTACTGTGTTCCATCAGGCATAACTAATATATACTATTGACAGGCATGGGAGGGGTTACCCCTGGGATGAGTCAGAGGACAACGAACAGGAAACAAGTCAGGGTTCTCCTGGGATGCTGTTCTTTTCTTTGATATGGGTGCTGGTTACACAGATGTATGCAGTTTGTGAAAAAGCCATCACGGTGTATATTTAGGGGCATTTTTCCGTAAGCATATTATGCTTCAACGCAAAAATATTTTCAAAAAAGTTTTAAATTAAAAGAAAGAGTTTGATTTGCTAGATATGGGGTGGGTGGGACCTAAATATCAGCGTTTCTAATAGGCTTCCAAGTGATGTGGATGCTCTTGTTCCAAATGCCACACCTAGGGTAGCACTGAGCTAGGCCACTAGTGTCCAAGTGTAGCTGAGAATTTCCAAGAACAGGATCAGTGGACAATGTTTCCTCCCCATGGCCTTTTTCCTGTAGCTTAGGTCAGGACAACAGGTTTACTGTGCGATGCCTGCCCTTCACTGTCTGCAGATCCCCATGCGGATGTCTTGGCATCTCCCCAGGCTCATGGCCTGACCATCTCCCAGGCAAGCAGGGCTCTAGCCTCATATCCAGGCCACATCCTATGAGCTCCTGTCTCAACCTGCATCACTCAGGCTTCTGCTTTATGCACCTGGGATGTTGTCCTCTGCTTCCTAACCCCTTCCAGATATTCACAGCTCAGTTCAAATGCTACTTCCTCCATGAATTTTTTCGTTGGCCCCAACGTGACTAATTCTTCCTCTGAACAGCCAGGAGCCCACTCTTGAAACCTGACAATGATCGAGGACAAGCTTGCCCTGCTTATTAGCAGATCGAGGTCTCCTCGCTCAATGTTAGCCTTTTGAGAACAGAGAAACCCTGGTCTATGCCATCTCTGCCAAACAGCACCAGGCCTGGCATCCAGCTGGAACTCACTACCTGTTTGCAGGATTAAAATGTGAGCACTTGTAATCAAACAGTCAGGTTTGGATCCAGTTCCATTTTTCAGAAATGTGACCTTGGCCACATTACTTGATTATCGCTGAGCCGTTGGAGAGAACTAAAGAAGTCTGTCATGGGTGTGCATGTTGAAAGGTGGCCTTCAAAGAGACATGTCCAAGTCTTGACCCCAGGAATCTGTGAAAGTGACCTTATGTGGAAGAAGTGTCTTTGCCAACCTAATTAAGTTAAGGATTTTGAAATGATATCATCCTGGATATAGGATGAGCCCTAATGCCAATGACAGGTGTCCTTATAAGAGAAGAGCAGAGGGAGACAGTGACACAGAAGGGGGCCGTGTGAAGACAGGCAGAGACTGGAACCCCTAGAGCCACCAGAAGCCAAAAGAGCAAGAAGGATTCTCCCCTAGAGCCTTCAGACACAGTGTGGTCCTGCCAGTACCTTGACTTTGGACTTCTGGCCCTCGGAAGTATGAGAGAATAAACTTCTATTGTTTTAAGCCTCCAAGTTTGTGATGATTTGTTATGGCAGCTCTAGGAAACCAACACAGTTGGAGATCAAATAAATACTTGTTCTTTTGCTCATGGGATCACCCCAAATCTGACACTAACTTAAAAGCTTTTAACGAGTATGAATTTTATACATTCCTATTTTATTTGACACACACCGAGCACTTAGTGTGTATTCGATCCTGTTCTAATTGCTTCACAAACATTATTTATTTAAATATTATGATGCCCCCCCAAAGTACCATGATTATTATCTCCATTTTACAGAGAGAAGACTAAGGAACAGAGAGTTTCAGTAACTTGCCCAAGGCTACAGAGATAGTAAACAATGGAGCCAGGATTCAAAAGCCAGGCAGTGGCTTCTTCACCATGTGAGTTCTTCACCATGGCTCAAGTGTTGGGCTCATTTCCCGATCTAGATCCCCATCAAGCAGAGGATACATGGCAGGCCTCCCGGACCGATCATCTCTCCTGCTAACGTCTCATCTTGCTCTTCAGTTCTGACCCAGCACTGCCTTCCCAGTGCAGGCGCCCTTTACAGCTGCTTCTCCAAGTGCAAATTTTAGGACGTCTCTTCCACTCAACGCCTGTGGACAAGTGGTATTTAATACTGCAACGGCTTCATCCAGCAGCTGCTGCGGTGGCCTCTCTTTATGTACATTCATATTGAAGCTCTCATTTTCTGCGTGTGTTGGAAGGCTTCCTAAAAGGATGTCATCACTAGAGGCCAGAAGAGGAGGAAGCTTTTCTTCTTGTGTCTTTTGTGGGACCGGCACACATTTCCCAGAAAAGCATGGCCTGCCTCTGCTGTTTACATGCATAAAGTCAGGAGCATGTCCCAGCAGAACTTTGTAGACAAGGTTATAGGAATATAGTCAAAAAACCCAGATGTTCAGGTTAGCTGCAAGAGCTGTTCTATGAAGCAGAAGATGTGTAGAATGGATTAGAGTCACGCCCATAAAAGTTTATGGACGTGTCATGTGTCACCTCCCACCCAAACCCTGCCCCACACTTAACAGGTCACTGGGGACATGTAAATACAATCTGTACAGCAGAACTACTCCACAGAGGTGATATGGTGCAGCACGGGGGTGACAAGTCATGAGCCCTGGGGCAAATCCTGGGTTGACCGCTTAGCCTTCAATGTATATGAACTTGGAACCATCCCCCAAGTCTCCTGAGTTTCTGATCAACAAATACAGGCAGTGACTATGAATGAGCCTGGACAATAAAGCCAGCCTACCTGGATTCCCGCCCTACTTTGCCACTGACTAGTTGCGTGATGCTGGACAAGTCAGTTACTCTCTGGACCTCAGCTTCCTTTTCTGTAAAATGAGAATAATACTACCTAGCTCACAGAGTTATTGAGTTGTTCAAATCCCGGAAAATAGGTGCATCATAGCTGTTGGCTCTTATAAAAGTTAGAATGGGGGCGCCTGGGTGTCTCAGTCGGTTGAGCGTCCGACTTCGGCTCAGGTCATGATCTCACGGTTCGTGGGTTTGAGCCCCCATCAGGCTCTGTGCTGTTTCAGATTCTGTGTCTCCCTCTCTCTCTGACCCTCCCTTGCTCACGCTGTCTCTCTCTCTCTCTCTCTCTCTCAGAAGTAAATTTTAAAAAACATTAAAAAAAAAGTTAGAATGGAAAGCGATGACACGTGTAGAACGTCCAGCATACTGAGCGACACCAGGAAGGAAGGATCACTAGATGTTAGTTCTTTCCCTCAATGACCTTTTTTTATGGCCAGGCCCGTTGCCAATATGAGTCATGTGATTTAAAGAAGACAATGCTGGTTTTGTCTAAACTAAGTAAGAACACAGAGGTGTTGAATGTAATACAACATCCTGACTCTCAGTGGACATTGGCCAAGACACACCTAATGGGCCATCCACCCAGTCATCCTCTTTCCTGGGAAGCATCTCCTTACCCGTGATGCCACGAGGACATTGGTGGCTCACAGCACCAGGCCCACGAGCTGCGATGCCGGCCATTGTTATTCAGTGGGTCCATGGCTGGTGACTGGCTCAGGCAGGACTGGAATCTGGAACTGGGGCTTGGGACTTAAAGAGAAGACAACTCCCAATCATTTTCCAGGAAGTTGGCCTGAAATCTATGAGGCTGGCACCCCGGTTCTCTGCCATAGGTAGGGCAAGAACGGAGACACCCAGAGGCGGAAGTGTGAAGGGGCTGCGTGCAGAGAGGAGCCAAGGTGGGAGGCGAAGAGGCCCCAGGTGAGGCTTCTTCCCCGGTGGCTGGGTGCCGCAACGTAACCTGGAGTCCTGGTGATAAACTCTTTTTTGATTCCCTCAACTAACAGGTCTCTGCAATGGAGGGAACTCCCGTTTACTGGAACAACCCGCCCAGATCTCAGATACACTCTTCCCTCCTCCCATGCCTCCTGCTCACCCAGCTTCCATTGGGCACCCACCAAACCCCAGGCTCAAAGCAGATTAGCACAGAATGCTGTAGAAACAGGCCAACCAGCCTAAAGCCTCATATAAAGATACACCAAAACAGAGCAGAGAATAATTTTAGGACTTCTATAAAAATAAAAGCAGAGGATGTGGGGTTTTTTTTTCCTACTTTTTCCAATAGAATAGCTCTGATTTGGGTCATGAGTTATGCCAAATTCATCACGGACATATGAAATTGAAAAGCCACTGTTCAGCATCCACACCAGATGATCTTCTGCAACACACTTTTTCAATGTGCAAAATTACCATTTTTCATAGTGACCCACAGACACTGTTAAAGCACTGTGGTAAAGTGAAAGGGAAATAAACTACTCATATGGTAGGCTGTGGAATAGAGGAGAAATAACTACTCCTGGTTCTCAATCTGCCATAGGCTGGTTGTGTACCTTGAACATATCATCTCCTTCTGACTTAAGCTTTCCAATCTCTAAAGGGGTGGGGGCATATTAATCAGAAATGGGACCACCATTTACCACCATCATCTACCTCCAAATGAGCTAACACCTAGTGAAGTATGTCTTATAGCAGATATTGGGGACTGCGGGGAAGAACAAAGAACCAAAAATGGATGTCAGTGCTTTTGTGGAGGAGTACAGACCACTCAGTAGGCTAGCACTGCATCCAAGCTTGGCCTTCTAGATAGACTCCATTCTGATACTGCAGGGCTGGCGGACGCGGGTGTAGACACGTGAGGTGGTGCGTACCGCTGACAGACGCTGTGTGAGACACAGCCCATTGAACTTCAAAAGTAATGGAACTGATTCTCCAAGGAGAAAATTCCTGATGGAGCAGCAGCAAGGACATTTTAACGATCCCTCCTGGAGACGTCTTTTCCCACGTCCCTTTTCGACACCAATCTTGGCATTAAATTTGGTCAATTCTTCCTCTCAAATAATATTAATAGCAGCTACACTGATTGAGAATTTTTATCTGTGCCTTCCAGCCACGGTTTTAAACATAAGCTTTACATACAGCCTCACAGATAAAAGCTACAAAGTGAGGTATGAGTATAGTCATATTACATCTATGCCAACAGAGGTTCTGAACATTAACTTGGTCAAGATCGCTCGGTAGGTAATGGCCAGGGCTAGGATTTAATCCAAAGTCCTTTGAAATGAAATCCATGAAATGGATCCTGCCTCTGTTTCCCCCATTACCTTTGCCTTGTACTAAGTTAGTCCATTAGTACCTCCCTCTGGACCACTGCAGAACCTTCTATCTCCTTATTACCTCTCCAACCAGCCGCTATGAGATTCTTTTCCCAACACTCAATTGCTCTTCCACTCTGGCTCACAGCCCCCAGCGGGTGTACCACAGAAAGCAGGGGCTAGCAATAAATGCTTGCTGACTGAGTGAAACCTTTGCTCATGCTGCTTTCGCGTCTCTTCTGGCTACAAAACTACCGAGTTTGACAGAGTCCTCCAGCTCTGGCTCTTCGACCTTAGCAGACTTATTCCACGAATACCCACCTCATGGGTCCACCATGAACCACTATGTCCTCCACTCCCTGGGCACGCTATTCCCTGTTCCTAGAACACTCTTCCCTCAATTCCCCCTGGTCATCCTGCCATCGACTCCCTTTCTACGTTGAATGAATGGACAAGTGACTCCTCCGCAATGTAAGCCATCACTCTCTTAGTGAGTCTAAGCCCAGGACTCAGAATCCGTCCTGAAGCTTCAGACCAGGGCAGGTATTTATGAAGTACCCACACCAGGTTCTTGGGCACATTCTGCCGTGGTGAATAGTAGTTACCTGTCTTCCTGGTCTGCCCAGGAAGTTAAGTAGGCCTTTGTCTCAAGCCCCAGCTAAATAAGATCTTTCCACCTTGTATTTATAAGGCTACAACATAGGCTTCGCTTTAGACAGTTACAAATTGCAGAATGTGGTATGCTGTTTTGCTCGGACACGGGATGTAAAACGGAAAACTCCCCAGTCCAATGGCATGAAAAAAGGGAGCCCAGGCTGGAAGGTCCTCACTTTCTCTCCCACTCCTGCACTGGCCGCCGACTCTGCATCTAAATCACTCTACTCTTGGGGGCCTGGGTGGCTCAGTTGGTTAAGCGTCCAATCTTGACTCAGATCATGATCTCAAGGTTTGTGAGTTCAAGCCCTACGTCGGGCTCTGTGCTGACAGCTCAGAGCTTGGAGCCTGCTTCAGGTTCTGTGTCTCCCTCTCTCTCTGCCCCTCCCTGCTCGTGGTCTTCATATCTCTAGAAAATAAACATTTAAAAAAAAATTTTTTTAAATCACTCTACTCTTCCAAATGAAAGAGTATATCTAGGTGATAATTTCTTCTGCAAGGATGTTACTTTGTAGAGGATCTGTCCTGAAGTCATCTGTTTTGGTTAATGCTTTACGTCGGGTAAGCTTCTAAACAGGATTCCATTTCTCTCTATCTCTCCTTCTCTCTCTCATTGTTGTTGTCTTGTATCTTCAATTATGAAGACATCTGCTTATGATCTGGTGCTCATGCAATGCACTGGCCCCGGCAGGACAAAATGTGTCTTGTATTTGTGCTTTATGTGACAAAGTTCCTAAAGAGCACTTTGAGACCACTATGAAATCTAGTAACTAGATGAAAAAAATTAAATAATGGGGTGGTGGGGAAAAAACCAACATCCCATAATGTCACCTGTGAAATTCAATATAATATTCTTGAAGCAACCTAATGAGTTGGGGATTTTTTGTTTGTTTTGTTTTGTTTTGTTTTTTAAAGGGGCACTGCTGGTCTGCTCTGATCTCCTGTTGAGACTTTTGGGAATGTCTTCTTCCAAAGTAATAAGTATTGATGAAGGTCAAGGGACAAGCAAGGCTAACACCCTCAGATTACAGCAGGATTTAATTCTTCAGACACCTCCTTCTAGACTAATAATGACGCTGGAATTCAAAATCTTAGAATGCATTAGAAGCAAATGCCTTTTGAACTGATCGTTTGAATGAAGACTTTAAAAAATACGGTTTTCTCTTATAAACTAAGTGTGAGGAAGCCTTCCTATGAAATCTAGAGGAAGCAAAATAAAGCAACATATGGAAAGAGATTATAGGATTAACTAATTACATGATATGCCTTAATAACACATGGATGCTTCACAATCTTTTTGAAGATGTCATTATAAATTCAAATGAAACAAATGAATTTTATTCCTATTGCATAAAAAACAAAGAAGCTAAGATTAAAAACACTAGTAGGTATTAGTTTATTCAATAATATTTACACTAACTTTACAAATAAATGAAAAGCTATCTACTAAGAATAGTGAATTTGTATCCAACATTAATAAATAAACGGTTTATTTTCTACTTCTGTCTTTTGAGTTTCCAGATTTAGTCTCTTAAGCAGGGACATAAATACTAAGTAGTATTTGTTCAGGATTCTCTTCAATGACAACAGGGTCCAGAGTGATTTGTTTTATTGAATTAAAACTTAGACTAACAAAAAATTAAGAACTACACTTCAAACCATTTTAGTAGCTTAATTTATGACAAATGCGAAACAATTTATTTTTTTATTTAGAAAGTGTTTAATGTTTGTATTTATCTTTAAGGGGGGAAGAGAGAGAGAGAGAGCACTGAGTGGGGGGTTAGGGGGAAGAGTGAGAGAGAGAGAGAGAGAGACAGAGAGAGAGACAGAGAATCCAAAGCAGGCTCCAGGCTGTGAGCTATCAGTGCACAGAGCAACGCAGGGCTGGCAATTGTGAACAGTGAGATCATGACCTGAGCTAAAGTCGGACGCTTAACTGACTGAGCCACCCAGGTGCCCCAATGCAGAACAGTTTCAATATAAATGTGTCTTGATGAAAATCTATCAACTGCCCATAATACAAACAAGTGTTAAAGTTCACTAAATACATTCTCTTTCTCTCTTTCCTGCTCTCCATCTCTCTGTCTCTTACACACACACACACACACACACACACACACACACACACAATCCTCTTATAAACAGCTGACCAGCTAAGGAAGATGATAATGATTACTACAAATTTTACCATCTGTATATTATGGTAATCAATAATATTGTTCAAATCTTCTTAGTTAAAAAACAAGCCTAGAAGAGATCTAATATTAAGTCAATAAATATTTAGACTTATGAAAATAAATTTTCATAATCTCCTTGCTGAAAACACATACCCGTGGATTTCTAAGTACAGAGAGTAGGCAAACACAGCGATCCTCACCAAGAGTCAGGCACCACATCATCAAGGTTCCAACAAGGGGCCATCCCTCCCTTCCTCACACTTCAAGTCTTGGAACTGCCATAAACAGTTACTCAGGTAAACACACTGGGTCAGGCTTGCCTTTGTTGGAAGCAGTCTGAAATTGCACTTTGTGGTGGGTGGAGGAGAGGTCAATTTGTAAGTGCTGGTCTAGCCACCAGAGTTAATTATTAACTTATTTGATGTCAAAGAATTTGCATTTTTACCCTCATTTTTACCTTTGGTTTGTAAGTCATTCATTGCTCGAACCAGGAGGGAATAAAAAGAGGGAGGGAAGAAAGATCAAGAATTGGAAAACCAGGGCGCCTGGGTGGCTCAGTCGGTTAAGCGTCCGACTTGGGCTCAGGTCATGATCCCCGGATTCTGGTTAGTGGGTTCGAGCCCCGTGCAGGGCTCTGTGCTGACAGCTCAGAGCCTGGAGCCTGCTTCAGCTTCTGTGTCTCCCTCTCTCTCTGACCCTCCCCTGCTCACGCTGTCTGTCTGTCTGTCTCTCTCTCTTTCTCAGAAATAAATAAAAAAACATTTAAAAAATTAAAAAAAAAAAGAACTGGAAAACCAACTTAGCAACATACTTTGATTTCATTTCTTATAATCACATTCCTGGCAGTCTATTAACCTGGTACAAGTTTTCTTCACTTCTGTCTCAAAACTTTCAGCTCCTGTGCAGTCCAATCACTTTGAATCGCATGCATTAAATTGCAGAGTATAAGACATATTTACTGTATCGTTATTAACGAACAATATCATGTGTGCGCACGGCAGCGTGTCTGGGGACACGCAATGGGCACTCACCTTCGGGGAAATCGTTGGGCTGCACCACGCGCAGGAAGACGTGCACGATTTGAAAGAGACCGCCGATGGGCCCAGCTTTGTAGGAGTCTTTGGTCTCATAGTTCGCGGCAGGCAATTCAAATTCCAAGACCTCAGTCCCCTTTGTGGATGACCTTGACCCCACGGAGAGGGTATTCCCGCAGAGCTCCAGCAGCAGCAGCAGGACGCCGAGCAGCAGGGCCATCGCTAGCAAGGTCCCCTACGCATGAGGTAGAGCTGGTGGCCTCCTGTCGCAGAGGTTCTGGAAACCTTGGGTGAGCAGGGAGCCCGCGTTTCCTATTCCTCTGCGGGAAGGGTGCGGGAGCCCGGCGTGTGCGGAGTCCTTCTTTTCCCGGCCGGGCCGGCATGCAGTGAACCACCACGTCCAAGGGCCTGCTGCGGGTGTGTTCGGCTCCGTGGCTCAAGGCACCATCCCTGGTGGGAGACAAGGGCAGCAGTGACGCGGCATGCGGCCTGCCCGCCCCAGGTGCCTCCCTGCAAAGCTTGAGAGCCAGCCCTTGGCCTAATCCGCTGCGTGGGAGGCAAACGCGGAGCTTGCTTAGCGCCGCCGGGCAAGCAAGCGGGAAGGTCCCTCCCCAGGCGCCAGACGCAGAACGCAGAACTTTAAGGGTTCAGGAAACACCTTACGGTGTAGAGAAGGCTTAGAAACTAAAGCACTGAACTACGTTCTGGACAATGTTCTACATGCTGTGCTGCCTGGACCCCATTTACAGATCAGGAAAGAACCACAGAGAAGACTTCCCAGGGGCTTGCCCAAGGTCACGGCTGTTCTAATGGTGGGGCCACAGTTCAAAACTGGGACTTTGTCCAAGCTCTCAGCAAGACACCAGGACACCCTTCCGACAGGGCCCTCTGTCTCATGTTCCCCGCAGGGGCCCAGACACCTCCTGTCATAGACGGTTTTTCTCCAAGCTGGTGTTGCCGTCCTACATCTGGGGATTTATCTTATCTGCCTTTTATTCTACTTGTTTGCTCACTGACCTTGTTTCAGGCATCCGCTCTCCGCCTCACCCTCAGCCAAACTAGAAGGCCTCAAGGACAGGATCCAAACTTTCTCAGGCTGGGTAACACTGGAATCTATCTTTCTAACACATCCACCTGGGTAATCCTGATGGAAACCTCCACCCTCAAGTCACTACCTAGAAGTTATGGGTCCCAGTGATGAGAGACAGGGCACCCACCCCAAGAGCAGGCGAGAGAAATAAACAAGAAGGTTAGAAGCAGCTACCAAGCCAGTGTCTGGTGAGGGCAAGAGACCTAGAAGTTCTCCAAAGTCGACCCTGTCCCTTTGTTTTTCTGTCCCCAACACTGAATGCAGGACAGGGCTCACAGTCAGGGCTCAGTACGTGCTGCAGGATAAAAAACTAAGTAGGTCAAAATGACGGCGATGCTGGTGCCACTGCGAGGAACTAGGTGCACTGGGACAGAACCTACCAGAAGATCTGGGATGCTGTCCTGGGGTCAGGAACACCCTGATTGTATACCATTTCATACATGAGATACACACTCAGTAACTTTCAGAGTAAGGGCAGGGTGCTCCTGAAACACTGCGAGAGGGTGGAAGAGGGGTCCAGACAGTGACGCGTTGCGCAAGGGGCCGGAGGGCCCGCTGCCTGCATTCCACCAAGTCGAAGAAAGCTCCAGACGAGACGTGGGATTTCAGGAGTTATCTGAGTGGAGATGTTAATTCGTATTTAATCCTCTGGATGTTGCCTCATCTTCTAAGTCCTGTTCCATTCCAGTTGCTTCTGCACAGAGCTCCCAACAGAATGACCCTGAACTCTCTCTCTCTATCTAATCAGGGGCTGCTCAGAGCCTCTCCGGCTCCCAGCGTCAACCGCGTTAACCCCCTATGGGCTTCCGGAGACCATACTCCATCGCACCCATGGCTACCACCAGGACCCCAGTGACTTTCCACCATCCCTTCCAGGCCTGGCTGCTGCAGACACCCTGTCCTTGGCTCTACAAGCTGTAGCTTTCCCTGGTCCTGACCGGAAGTCACCAGGGTGCACACTCAAACCCGGGCCTGCTCTGTGCCATCTTCCCATCGTTTCCAGACAGAACAAATCGGGAAGAAACAAAGCAAGCTGGCCTCTGCAGGCCACTCTGGGTGGGTCTCCGGGGCTGCTCCGGGCAGGAGAGAGAGGTGAGGGGAGACCGTGTGTGTTATTCAGGGTAGCCGCTGTCCTTCAGACCAGGGGGGGGGGGGGCAGGGATGTGCACACACACTAACACACCACACACACTGGCACATACCACATACCACACACATACACAAACACACCACCCCATAGTAGCACATACCACACGTACTAGCACACACCGCACAAATCATACACACATACACACACACACCACACCAGCACATACTATACATACACACAACACACATTCACGCACCAGCACATACCACACATACACATATCACACACACACCACACACACTAGTATGTAACACACATACACTAGCACACATCATACACACGAACACACACCACAGTACACACACTAGCACACACCACACACATCCACACATACCATAGATACACAAACCACACATACAAACACACCACATATATACCACACACTAACCTGCACCACACATGCATACACCATACATGCACATACCACACACACGAACACACTCCACACATACACAGAACTTACACACAGCACACACTGTCACACAAATACCATATACGTTACCCACAGCACACACACTCCCCACACGCCCATCTTATCTTGTTTGCTGCTAACGGACGGTCAGGGAGCACAGCAGCTGGAAGGATTAGAGGCTCAGCTGCTAAGAAAGGCAGACTTCCTGCGAGGCCCCCACGCAGCCTCGGCCAGGGCTGGAGAGCAGCGCCGCAGGAGAGAGACGGCAGGAGGCCCGAGGAAAAGCCTGGAAGAAACAGTTCCAGGCTTCCTCGTGAAAAAGCAGGGGAAGGCGAATCCCACAGGAAACGCAGCCCCACGCACTGCTGGAAGTGCCAAGCCAGCCAGCCAGGGCCTGCGGCTCCCGGTCCAGATTTCTTCACCCCTTGCTCCAAAGCGTCGTGCTGTCCCTCTCACTTGTGGGGTAAATGTGAAGAAAATATTAAAATCTCACTACTTAGGAAAACTAGATAATTAGTAAAAGTTGGGTCCTCACCTGTGAAGCTCACGGGGCAGCCAGAGCACCTCAGGGCAGATCCTAACTGTCCCCCACACACTGAGGCCAGCTCTCCCGGCCCAAGATCAGCATTCCCATAAAATGGGGTATTTATTTAAAATGCTAATTATTGGACTTAATTTGGGGGGATGGGACCCATTAACGTGCACTTCTAACACTCTTCCTGGTGACTGATTCTCAACACAACTGAAGTTTGAGAACCAGCAGTGTTCCTGAGTGCTCCCTCACCTGGGTAACTCATGCCACTTTGCAAAGACGCCGTCCCCAAATGCCCTTCTTATATTGCATTGAGCTGATCCATCCCAGCTGCTGTGTGGGGTCCCTGATTTACTCATCTCTGTACCCCCAAGTCAGGCACACAGTAGGCACTCAGTACGGATTGCTGAAATCCAATGGTGAGGGGTAGAGGGAGAACTGACAGGAAATGGTCATTTTTACCTATTTCAAAATTGTATCAAGTGTTTATTAGCAGTCCCGTAGCCTCTGGAAGGGAGGTGTCGGACTGTTTGTCGCTATTCCCACAATATAGGCAGCAGACTGTCTCCTTGCTGGGTTTACCCATGGCAGAGAACTGGTCTACCATCCTAGGGCCATGCCTTCTGCTGGGACCCTCAACTTTGCAAGCCTTGGAAACTGTTCGCTCGGGGGCTATCTCCTCACACAGGCACTAGACCAATCAAGAAGTTGATCTCACCATTTTCCTGATTTATGGGGTGCAGATTCCTGGTCGCCACTCCAAATGCACTGAGTTCAAACTGGAAAGGGGGCCCAAGAATGTGAATTTTGAGCAAATATTTCACATGACTGTGACCTTGGAGCCCAGGGAATGGCACTTCCACAAACACTATTTGAAAAGCAACTGTGGTGACCATCCACCTTCCTTTCTCCTTCTTTTGATGGAGCTTCCTTCCAAAGGAGCTTTGTAGTGGGGATTGATCACCTGGGATTTGGGGGAGGGATGAGACCAGCTCAACTTCTGAGCCCACCTTTGTGAGTCCTGTGGGCAACACCCCGGGGTTTCACGGTGAGGTCAGGCTGAGGTGCCCAAATTGTGCCCTGGGGGGTGCCTCAGACTCACCAAGCAGATGCTTACTGCTGGGTGTGTGTGGGGAGCCCAGACTGACGCGGGGGCAGTTTCTAATTCATTCTAGCAATGACGGCACAGCGTCAGCGGCCATATCCAGAACCTTGCGGTGGCAGCTATGGCCACACACCAATCAGGGGTCCTGTTGTATGTCCCGCATGAGCTCCTGAGCCCGGCTAGCCAGCCTCCTTGTCACTTCTCTAAGCCACCCAGTCCAAAGTCCCATTTCTGCTAAAATTACCCAGAGTGGGCTTCTATCACTTGTAACAAAGCATCCTGCCCCTTGACGTATCTGCAGTAGCTCTTGGTCCCCTGAAAAACTTTATCCCTTCATATTTGAAATGGTACCAATAAAATAATATTTGGTTTAAAGCCTTATTATTTAGATACACTTGTCCGTTGATACACTTGTTTGCTTCACGGTGCTGGAATGCACAGAAATAGTCCAGTGCGGAAATCATAAGGAAGTTCATTTAAAAAAAATGAAATTTACGGGGCATATTAAGAAAGCCAAATGAAACTAAAGGCCGTTGCTGAAGTGATAAGAGGCCTTACTTGAGACAAGGCAGGAGCCTCTATTCCCACTCATTAACCCTGTGATGTGAGTTACTTACATTCTCTGTGCTTTCCTTCGCTGTCTGTAAAGTGGGGTGTTGAATAGTGTTGGAGGGTTAGACCCGGAACGGGTCCAGCCCCAGGCACACAGCTGCTAGTCAATAAAGGGTCCCTACTGCCATTACCCGGGGTCAATCCCCCAAACTCCATCGTGACCTTGGGCTCGCCCTAATGGACAGGACAGCTCTGAGGAAACTCACAAAAGAGTGAGAAAGGCTTTGAGCCACAAAAACGGCTCAGTTTCATAAGGCTCAACCGAACATACAAAAGCAGATGTTTGAGTCTCCAGAGGGGCGCGTTCAAGGACCCCAGTCGTTCACCTGCGTGTCTTCACAAAGGTCAGCCGCTGCTGCCCACAGGCAGCCTGGAAAACCTCTCCGGATCCGGGAGCCCGGGCGGGAGAAGGGTCGGCCGGCGCCTGGGGCCACACGCCTGGGGCTGCAGGCTGGACCTGTTGCTGCAGGAAGCCTGGGGCGCCGGCTGGCCAGTCTCGCTCTCCACCCACCGCCAAGCTGGGGCCCCCTCCCGCCCTCTCCCCCTCCGCGGCAGGAGGCTGTCCCGGGCTGCGGGACACAAAAGAATGGGCTGCAGGGCAGGCGCGGGAAGCGAGGAGACTCGAGGAATCCGCCGCCGCTTGGGGGAGGGGGTTGCCGGAGTAACTTGGCTTTGGGAGCGCGTCCGCGCGGGTTCCCCGCCGCCGCCGCGGGAAGGCTGCGTCGGGGTCGTCGGGGAGGAAGGGGCCCAGAGCGGTGTGCCACCCCATCGGATCCCCTCCCTCTCGGCGCGGGCTTTCGGGGAAACTGACCTCGGGCCCCCACCTCGCTTGCACCGCGAAGCTCTCTCCTCTGTCCGTGTTTCTCTTTGTTGTCCCAGCCGGCGCCGTACTGGCGAGGTGCGCCCGGAGCCCGGAGCCCCCAGCTCTCCACCCCGCAAACGCCGGAGGTGCCCAAGCTGTGCACCCAAGGAGGCAGGGGGCTCTCCCGTGGACGAGGGAAGCGGCCTCCCATTGCTCCCCTAGGGTCCCCCTCCCGCTATGGTCCATTGCACCGCGTACTCCATTTGGAAGACCAGAGGGAGGTGACCCCTTTCCATCCCCAGCAAGGAAGGCTCGGCGCCCCGCGACCTCCGGGCCACCCCCAGCCCTCCACGCGCTGCAGAACAGTTCCCCAAACCCCTGGCGAGCCTCCCCCTCGGTCCTCCGCCCTCTCCGAGAGCGAACCCACGGCCTCGAGGGTCCCGGTCCCGCTGGCGTGTGCCCTGGAACCCGGTGAGCCACAGCCGCCGGCTCCCCTCCGGTGGATGGAAAGAAGACCCACCAAGCAGCTACTCGGCAGCCGGCAAAGTTTGCGCGCGTCCACCCTCTGTGCGGAACTCCCGCTGGCCCCGCACCCGAGCCCCCTGGCGTCCAGGCTGCTCTCGGGGGGCTCCTACTACCTGCCGCTGGGCCGACGGGAGGAGAGGGGCGCAGGGCGAGCCCCTCCTTGCAGGGTTTCCTGTCACCGGCTTTCTGGAAGGGGGTGGTGCGCTCGGGCCCCCAACGTCTCCGCATTCGCCTCCCGGGCTCCGCGGGCAGCAGGACGCCGCCACTCACCGTGCGCGGGGTCGAGCTCGCGTTTCGGCCCCAGCGCCGCCCGCCCTCCCCCTGCAGCGAGGCTCGCCCAACTCCCGCTCATGAATGATTTATGCGCCGCTCGGGGGACCGCCGGGACGGCTTCCGGAGAGGCTGCCCCGCTGCCCCGCGCGCGGGCCAGTCCCCGGGACGCGGCGGGCCGGGAAGGGCGCCGGCCGTGGAGGCGCGCGAGCGAGGCCCGCGGCGCCCGCGGGGACCTGTTGCGGCCTCCCCCTGCTCCCGGGCGGAGCCTCGCGGACGGAGCCTCGGGAATGGCAGTGCTCTCTGGGGCATACTCACCGCCGGCGGGAGAGCGGAGCGTGCGGCCAGGTCCCCGGGCCCGGGCCGGGCTCGGGGTTTTAAAGGTCGCTAACTAAGCCTGGGGTTCAGGACGCGCTCCGCACTGAGTCGCCCGGGCGGCTTCCCCGCGACGCCCCCGAGGCGCCCACCCGGCCCAGGGCTGCGCGCATTTCCCGAGGCGGGAGTCCCGCACAGCCGCGCACGCCCTGCGCACAGTCCCCACGCCTCCTTCACCTAGACTGAACCTCTCCTTGGAATGCAGCCGCCCGGCTAAAAACTCCTCCTCTCTCAGACGAGCCTCGGTTGACTCCCGCCCCCAGTCTTAGATCTTCTATGGCTGACCCCCAACGGACTTCGGTTCTCATTTACCCAAACAAAACCAAATCCAGATCATTTGGTTCCCTACTATAATACCGATCACAAAAGCCTGGAAAACCCGCCTAAAGCTGTCATTGCTCTCATCTAGATATCTAGGCATCCGCTGTAGCACGAGGCAGGATGTAATTACTCTTCTCAGATGAGGGGCGGAGAGTCCCCGGACATCCTCTCCTCGCGGCGCAGCCAAGCTGAGGGGAACCTGCCCTCAGTACTCACTCCCTCCCCTACCTGCTCTCACCAACGGCATCTCACGCCTCACTCACCACTTCCTGTCTTCAATTGAGAATACCCTCTGGTAGGAAAGGTAAGGTTTATGGAAGAAAATCACCCTCAGTATGGTGTCTAGCACACAGTAGGCGTTTAATGTTTGTGACATGAATGGATGGAAGAATGGACAGGAACATTTCCTCCTTAGCTCTCACTTCCCCCAGAATCTATCATAAAACCCGTGCTGGAAGGAGCATTGTTTGTTTGATTTAAACTTTAAATTGATCTTAAACTTTAAATTGATCTTGAATGTGTGTGTTTCTAGGACAACAAATGTTAGTTCAGGAAATTTCTGAAAATGACACTGCAGGCGTGGCCAGTTTAGGCGGTAGTTTAAGTCTTCTAATCAGGCCTGAGGTTTCCTTTCTGAAGCCCCTCCTGGTCAGGGGCCTCTGCCTCAACACCTCCAGACACCCCCCACCCCCACCCCCACCCCCCACCCCCCGGCCCAACACTTCTGTTCAAAGGCAGTCCTCTCAGGCCTGGGCCCAGAGGGGAGCCCTCCCGTCCTGACAGCAGCCAGCTCTGACCTGCCTAAAATTTTGGCCCTGTCCCTTTTTATCTCTGTGACTTTGGCTGCTTAATCTCCCAAGCTTCAGTTTCCTTGTCTGAAAAATAAAGACAATCATGCCTCACTGGGCTCGTGTTTATTCCTAGTAATAACAGTAAAAATAACGACAACAGTAGTAGACATGAGTGTTAACACTTAATGAATGTTCCTTCTGTTGAACAGGGCACTATGTCGGGTGTTTTAAGTGCATTATTTTGTATAATCTTAGCAACAAAGACTGTGGATTATCTCTATCTTAAAGATAAGGCTAAAGACAGGTTCAGTAACTTGCCCGAGGTCACAGAGGTATGAAACGAAACAGTGAATTTAAACCCAGAGCTGGCTTCCAGAGCCCACCGTTGCCCTAACAAAACAGTGTACCAGAAGATAACATAAAACTTCCGGTCCTGGGCTCCCCTGATTGACAATGTAGTGTGGCGCTCTAGCACCACATTGAAATGGTTGGCCATCTGTCTTCCTGTAGGCACTGAATGCTTCAACTGCTTTTATCCATTTCCCTACCCTTCCCCCCACCATCCAGCACCTTCTCTATGTGGCCCGTTGTAGGTGTTCAATCAGTGAATGAATAGGTAATAAACATAGAACTCAATACTCAGATCTGTTCTGAGCAGCCTTAGGCAGATAGTGACACGGGACTTAATGATGTACTCTGTTCAACTCAGCTTGGAGTCCTAATGCTACCATCCCTCTGTCTAGCACAACTGAATTTCTCTGGCTGGAAAAGGTAATATTATTCCCAGTTTTCCACCCAGTCATGAGGTGTAAAAATTTGGTCTTCTTTTCTGAAATCGCCCCTCATTTTTCCCGCCCAAATGAAATCTAAACATGAGGCAGCGTAGCAGCCTAGAGAGAGCCAGGAGATTCATTCAGGTTCTGTCGTTAACTGCCAGTGTGGTCCCTGGGAAGTCACATAACTGCCCTGGGCTTCACATTCCTTATTGGTCTAATAGCTTGCTCAGTGACCATATAAGGCTAGAGGCTACCATTTCGGACCCTGGAGATCAGGGACATTTTCATCAGCACAGGAAGTTCTAACGGATAACACTGGTTTAAATAATGAACCGTAATAAAGGAAAAATGACAACAGGATGGGATAAGGAACTTAAGCTTCCATAGAAATTATCAGGGCTATGTGGCATTGGAAATGAAGTGCTGAGATTAATTGTTGTCAGAGTACAATTGTTGTCAACACTTGGCCATTCAACAATCCTTAATCTCTGACAAGCCGTTCCTTATAAAGGACTTTATATATTCTTCTCTGAATCAGAATAGACTGAAATAAAATAGGCTAGTGAGTATATTATTCTAATTAATATGACATTTTCTACCATAAATAACTATGCCCCCCCCCCATAATGTGTTTATATGACTAACAAACATGGCAGCGTATGACCCTTTAGGAAACAAGTTTGTGTCATTTCAATATCGCTGCCCTGACTTAAGACTGAAATTTGTGTAAGAGACAGATAAGGGGAAAGGGAGAAGTTAAGCAGGGGCAGGAAGTGGGGGTTGTGGGGAAAGAGAAAGAGAGACAGAGAGAAAGAGAGATAGAGAGAGAAATTGATTGTTCCAAATAGAAATTCCACTAGTTTTCAAAGGAATGGCTTCATGAGAGCCAGAGTTCTCCCATAAACGTTTTACCTCATGCTTTCCCGTTCATCTTGCTATTTCTCTCCTTGCCTCTGGGCTTAGAAACCAAAAATAGCACTGCTGATGTTTATAATAACCAAAAGCAAAAGAAAACCATTCTTCTTAAACTTCAAGAACCTTCAGGTAAGATTTGTAATTCATTCATCAAGCCCATTGTGTACGAATTCAAAGGCAGAGGAAAAAAACTTCAACCCAGTTTGGACAAAGAAGAGGAAAGACAGAGCAGAGGCCGAACCAGGGCCGAAGCCAGTGTCTCAGCGCTTGGATTCTGAGCTTGGATTCTGAACCTGGGAATTTGGAAAATCCCATCACACTTACTGGGGGCAGGCGTGGGGTGGTTTTATATTTTATGTGTTGAATCTATCTTCAAATTGGTTTCAAATAAATGCTTCATCTCTAGGGCTGGCTTTCATCTGTACCGACATCATTTTTAATGTGCACTAACTCAGGGCTTCATAATTTGCCTTTGGTAACCGTATGGGAAGAAATGAGCAGCACAGGACAGAGAATTACAATGCATTAGGATACTTGATCTCACTTTCTCAAGGAGGGCTAGATGCCTTCATCTAAATGCTTGGACTGAGATTGAGGAAGGAGGTAGTCAAGAAAGTTCCACAACTTCTGTTTCTATAGTTGTCAGTTTTTATCATATGCCCTAAAAGGTTCACCCGGGGACCGGTAATTTACACAACAGTAAAACCGATATCTATGCTAAGAAGTGTTTTACCCCTCTGGAAATAATTGCTATTATTACTTCCTTCTAAGAATTTGCCCTTCTCTGCCCATCATCTGAAAGCAAGTGTTAAGGCATTTGTTAGTCACTTGTTCACTAATTTTCACACAGCACCTACCATGTAGGTCAGGAACTAGAGATTCCACTTCCTTTGATCCAGAACATTCTTGTGGGGGGAAAAAATAAAACTTTTATCAAATACTATCTCTCCTCTTATTTACCTCTTGCATATTTTCCTCATTGTGAGACTTTAAAAAAATCATTCCCATTTGCTCTATACTTTATCTGCGACAGAAGCTGTAATCAGATACTTATTTTAAGCACAATAAACTGTCTGCTAATTAAAACACTCTTTTTTGCCAAAGCAACTAAAATGTTAAATTATAGTCCCACCAAACCTTGAAGGCATTAAGCCAAGTGAAATAAGTCAGAGAAGAGAAAAAACAAATACTCTCTGATCTCACTTATATATGAAATCTAGTAAAACCAACTTATAGAAATAGAGATCAGATCTGTTGTGACCAGGGACCGAGGTTGGGGAGGGGGAAAGGGGAAAGATGCTCTAAAGGCACCAACTTTCATTTATGAGATAAATTAATTCTGGGGATGTAATGTACAGTCAACAATACTGTTTTGTATATTTTGCAAGTTGCCAAGTGAATAGATTAAAAGTTCTCATCATAAGGAAAAAGAATTTCCTCAGTAAAACTGGAAAACATAAAACAAAATAAAATAAAAACTATGAAATACAATATAAAAATTATAGCTCTGGGGCACCTGGGTGGTTCAGGCGATTAAGCATCCAACTCTTGATTTCAGCTCAGGTCATGATCTCACGGTTCAGGAGTTCAAGCCTTGCTTGGGATCCTCTCTCTCTCTCTCTCTGTCTCTGCATTCCCGATTGCCTATATAAATATCTGTTCATGCACGCGTGTTCTCTCTCTCTCTCTCTCTCTCGATATAAATAAATAAGCTTAAAAAATGTTTAGTTCCATACAGCTACTTATTCCACAGAGTGAAGAAGACAGCTATTTTTTGTGATGTAGTGGAGGACGTATGGGATGTGGAGGTTGAACAGATATGGGAATGAGTCCCTACTCTGCTCTTTCATTCATTTGTTCATTCTTTTATTCGCTCATATATCGCTTATCTATGCATTCAACGGATATTGACTAAGCTCCTTCTGGGGGAGAGACTAAGCAAAGATATGGCAGAGAATAAAACAAAGGGGTAAACCCTTGCCCTCCCAGAGCTCACTCTAGAGAGAACATGAGGCATGACATCCACCAAATCAATAAGCATGTTCACCGTATACCCTTGAATAAGCTACTTAACCTCTGTGAACTTCAGTGTCCTCACCTACAAAATAGGAGTTTTGTGAATGAGCTGACATATATAACATACTTGGCATAGAGTAGACAATAAATGGTAGTTATTTTATCTGCTTTTTTTTTTTTGAGAGAGAGAGAGCGAGAGAGAGCGAGAGAGCACTCGAACAGGGGAGAGGGACAGAAGGAGAAAGAGAGAATCCATGCTCAGTGCGGAGCCTGACACAGGGCTCGATCCCACCAACTGTGAGATAATGACCTGACTGAGCCACCCAGGCACCCCTGTATCTGCTCTTTCTATTTCTCTGTCAAAATCTCTCTCACCCCATCCCCCTTTTCATTTCCAATTTCATAGATTAGGAGAGTGGGACTGTAGGATCCACAAGCTAAATGTTCATCCCACAGATACTTACATATTATACCCCAGGGATTTGCAAGGATTCACGCCAGAAAAAAAATATGTTCAGGACATATTCCAATCTCTTCCTTGCAGAAGAAATTGTCCAACACTTGGAAACTGGCAAAACAGATGACTGGCATTTTGTCAATGTAGTGAGGGGCATGATTTAAGGGACCTCCAAGGAATTCATGGATTCTATAGAGGCCGATGCCTTTATTTGTATTTCTATGGACTAGGCCATATTACAAATCTGTAACCATAGAAGTTAAATTGTAGAACACTGATAATAGTGCAAGTGAATGTTCTTCATGAAAAGATAATTTTATTTCTGCCCTGTAGACAAGATGATACTAAACACAACATATCAGTGCCCAGCGACGTTTTGCAACTACTGGCAAATATTCATTTCAGCACACTTGATTGCCTGTAAAAATGTTCTTTTTAAAAAAATTTTTTTTAATGTTTTAATTATTTCTGAGAGAGACAGCATGAGCAGGGGAGGGTCAGAGAGAGAGGGAGACACAGAATCCGAAACAGACTCCAGGCTCTGAGCTGGCAGTCAGCACAGGGCTCAACGCGGGGCTCAAACCCACAAACTGTGAGATCATGACCTGAGCCGAAGTCAAATGCATAACTGACTGAGCCCCCCAAGCGCCCCAAATGTCTGCTCTTCAAAGTGTCCTCTAAGCCAGTCATAGCATCTTACTGGTTCCTTTATCAATTACAAGTTGATTAAAATCTTTCACATGTGTCCACTATATATTTACATGAAAGTCATGTTTTTAATTCTTTGAAAGTTATAATTTAGAGGCCCAAAGGAGCTTATGATCTCTAAGCAAATAGCAAATTTTAACATTAATTAATTTTGTTAATTAAAATTTGAATAAATGCTGGAAAGGTGAAATTCTAAATCTTTGTGTAGACTCTAATACCGTAATAACAGCCTCTTCACTGGAACAGAGATGTGGCAAGCACCACACCAAAGTTCCTGCCAATTTCTCTCCCAAATATTCTCTACAGCTTGGGTAATCTTTGACCCAAGGCTCCAAGAAACTGCTAGAGACAAAGGAAAAGATTTCAAGAAGATTTCAATAAACTCTGACAGCTGAGAACACAGAACGACTTTTTTTTTTTAATTAATAGGTTTAAGGAGGGGAGGGAGGAGAGAAAAGCAGAGAGAGAGAGAGAGGGAGAGAGAGAGAGAGAGAGAGAATCCAAGCAGGCTCCATGATGTCAGTGCAGAGCCTGAAGTGGGGCTTGATCCCATGAACTGTGAAATCATGAAGTGAATGAATCAAGAGTCGGACACTTAACCAACAGAATCACCCTGGTGCTCTAATAGGTTTAAGGTTCTGAAAGATCAAGGAAAGTGGCTGGGAAGCAGTTTCAAATGTTTACAAATGCGGTTCTTTGGTCCATTCTCGGAATTCAAGTGGATGCCTCACCCATGAAAGATCAGAGAGCGTGGATGAAGGACTGGCTGGGTGGAGTATGTGTGCAAGAACTGTGTTTGGAGATGGGATAATCCCTTCCAATAATCTGGGTAAAATCTGGGAGAGAGTTCAGAATAATTTTCGTTATAGAAGGAGGAAAAATTACAAACAAAATGAGAAAATTGTTCTAGATCAGAGTTTTTTAACTTCGGCCATCTCAACATTTTGAGCTGGATAATTCTTTGTCGTGGGTGGTCCTGGTGACAGCATCTCTGATTTCTGCCCACCAGGTATAAATAACACCCCCTCTCAGCTGTGACACCCCAAAGTATTCAATACCTAGAGTTTTTTTTTTAAAGGCACAGGAGAAAGTATTGAGTTTGGACAGAATTTTATCAGGTATATTAAAGAGGGACTCCCTGGTAGCAGATTTGGCAAATGCTAAGGATTTGGGACATAAACAGAAGTATATTCGGCATCCGAGCCACTTAACCATTCATATGACCTATCTAGCCCTGTAGAACCAGGTCCCATGTGGACTCCACATCACCCCTAAGGTCAGCCTGCCCTGAAGCAACTGCAAAGTGAGTTCTTTCAGGAAAGCAATTTGCCTACTTGTATTCCTCCTGGAAACATTCAGAAATGTCCCATGATGCTGAGTGCTTGTTCTGAGTATAACCTAGCACTTGGAGAAACTCTACATTTTAGTTACAATGTTGAGCAGAGAAGCATCCAGAAAAAGCGAATCAGACTTGATTCGCTGGCACTTTTTTTTTTTTTTTTTTAGGGCTTCACTAAATTTTAGGGAAAAACATGAAGAATAAGGTGAAACTATAACCTCATCATAAGAAGGCAAATAAATATAATAACCACAAACGGTGCTGAAAGGTAGAAAAAGTAGATATAGTTTGTGTACTTGTCACTTACTGTGCACTACCTATCAAGCACTGAGCAAAGTACTTTCCATACATGCCCTTATTTAATTAACCCTCCTAAAGGGGTATTATTACCCCCATTTCCCAGAGAAGCAAGGCACACCACCCAAGGCTGGGTTTTATTTGTTTCATAATAGGGATAACAGTTACCATTTATCAAAGTAATGATTACTCTCAATATCTCATTTAATATGTACGATAATTGTAGGAAGCAGGTGTCATCCAAGCAGATTAAACAAAAGTCTATTGAGCATGCGTTATGTGCCAGGATGGCGCTAAGTAGTGGGGACACGACAGCGGAGAGTCCCTGCCCTCATCGAGTGTATAGTATAGAAGAGAAAACAGACATTAACATATACTTACAGGTGGGATGAATCATTTCAAATTCCCACCTCCCTTCTCCCAGTTGGAAGCTCTTACCACAAAAATACAGATGCCAGCTTTCAGACCTAGGACCGGAAACAAAGACATTTTCTCAGTGAGCTTTAAAGGAATACCTAATCTGTGCCAGATAAGGGACAATAGGTTGTAACGCAGGGACACAGCAGTGACTTCAACCCCACCTCAATGAGAAACTCTTTGCTTGGGCCCACTTGCCCAAATACTGTAGGTGCATAATTGAACTCTATTATACAGCAAATAACAGTGGTGACAGAAAAATAATGTGAAAAGAAGGTGTAAGAGGAACAACAGCAAAATCCCTAGAATCTGTTGGAATCCAACATAACAATGCTAATAAGCCTGGGGAAGCAGGGCCTTGGAAAAAACCGAGCTGGGGTTAGGGGATTCGAGAGCTTAACCGGCACAAAAGGCAGAATTACAGACTTGGCAGAAAGAAACAGCTGTAGGCATGTCATTCTGCATTTTAGAAGCCATTTAATGCTGTCTAAAAGCGCTAACTAAGATGCACCAAACCAAAAAGAGGGTTTACTGCTTTTAGAGGTATTTAATTTGAAGAAATGGGGGCTGGGGAGAATAAGAAAAGTAAAATTAAAGCTGAATCTTAAGGAAAAGTCCCCTGGTAAGGAGACCTAGCGATGCAGGAAATACTAATGAACATCGGAAGCATGCACTGAAGTAGAATTTAAGTCAGTAAAATTACTGAAGCTGAGTAATAGGTATCAGGGGTTCTATTTTATGCCAGTTTGAAATTTTCCACTATAATAAGGTAAAAAAAAAAAAACACGAAATCAATGGCTGGAATATTGGGCAAAGGGAAATATATGAGCTACAGTGAGAATGTGATGGCTGCTGGGGCTGAGTTGAATGCGGGGTGAAAGTCCAGCCAGCAGGCAAGGAGAGAGATCTGCCTCATCTTGGCTACTTTTGTCACATTAGTTCTTATGGAGGGAAAATGATAAATGCCTAGAAATTTTAATAAATAAAGGCCAGTGATGGATGTGAACTGCTCCCTCTCAGTTATGGACCAGGAAGTGACATAGATTCTGGAACAGTGGACTGTGGAATAGACCAGCCTGGGTTTGGGTCTGGCTCTGATACACATAAGTCCATGTGTCGCCTGTGACATATTACCCAACTTCTGTGAGCCTTGGTTTGCCACACCACATGGAGTTAACACTGGTAGTACCACTGATGTTTGAGAGCATTAAGTGAAATTTGGACACCGGAGGGTTCCAGGGAGAGCTGGTTCTTTCCAACTGACCTCTGAACTCCTGGTTGCATTTAGGGCAGGACAATGATTCTTCTTTAGATTCTACCTTGCTTTTTCCCATCCCATAGGTCTGTGGCTGGTCGGATTAACTGGATAAAGTGATATCAAAAAGACACTGGAGCTACAGGTTATAGGATGGCTCTGATGCCCCGCTCCTAACCCCCATCCCAAAAAGGCAGCAGTTCACTAAAACTGTACTGGAAGGTGTAAGAAAGCCACACATCTCCATAGCTTATCACTGCCATGGAAAACAATTCAAATGTGTCCTACTGACCTATAGAACCAGAACACATGTCTGAAAGTAAAGCCAATTTAGTATTTTTCCTTTTGCCAGTTTTCTATCTTAAATTAATGGCTCTACACAATCTCTCAGGAGAAATTCAACCTTACCTATATTTAGTATTTGCCATTTGTAGAGTTGTCCAACATGTGATTCCTTTTCTAGCTGAAACAGACACCCCTCTGTGGGGAGTAGTAGTTGGTTACAGTCCAGTTTCACCCACCACAAAAGCCAAAAGACTTTCCTCCCACTGACCTGTCATGCACCCAAGGCATGGTCCTACTGAGGCCTGGTCAGTTGGCTACTCTGACCCGTGACTTTGATTCTTGGATGTGTGATGTGGCAAATAAGGCCAATCAGACCAACAGAGGGTAGAAGTGATGGTGGTGCGGGTGGTGGCAAGTGCCAACAGCCACATCCTAACCAGGCTGTGCCTGCTGTCCTTGGTTCTGATTCTGCTCTCCTGCCTGCTGGCAAGGCCAGGAACCATCAATACCCTCCCGGTATATTCCTTCTCTGGCTAAGATTGGCCAGGGTTGCTTCCTGTTGATGTCTAATGGATAAATACACCACCTCCACTATCTCCTTCACCTTCATTTTACTTTCTAACCCATGTCCTTCTAGCCAGTCTCAAGGTGGTGGCGCTAACTCAGCCACTCTGTACGTATGTTGGAAGTCCTTCCCTTTGAGCAAATTGCTTAGGCTGGGACTTAGGGGGAAGTGAATGTCTCCTAAGGTGCAGGATCAGGTCCCATCTTTTCTTAACATATTCATTTTGTTCATCATGGAGTTGGGGCATAGATATGGATTTTTTATTTATATATATATATATATATTTTTTTTATTTATTTCTAGGAGAGAGAGAGAGACAGCGTGAGCAGGGGAGGGTCAGAGAGAGAGGGAGTCACAGACTGAAACAGGCTCCAGGCTCTGAGCTGGCAGACAGCACAGAGCCCGACGCGGGGCACGAACCCACGAACCAAGAGATCATGACCTAAGCGAAAGTCGGACGCTTAACCGACTAAGCCACCCAGGCGCCCCAGATATGGATTTTTTAAAATATTGCATTAAAATATTATTTATCTTAATTAATGAGCTCTGGGGGCACCCCTTTATATTTTGTGCTGGCCTTTGCATGGCTCTATGCAATACTGGTTACGACCAGAGCTCACCCACACATTTCCCTTCATTCACTAAAAAAATTATTTAGGGTTCTGCTCTGCACCTGATTATACCAGGCTATAAGCATGCAGAGATGATTAACACCAAGTCCAGCCCTCAAAAATGTTACCATCTTATGGGGGAAACAAATACAGGGCACTCTGAATTCTAGGTGCTTCAGCAGATGGAGAGGAGGAGGTAAGTATGGATATGAAGATAGCAACAAATACCGAGTTCAGCCCTAAGTGGATCAGGAAAAGTTTCCCATGGGCTCTGATGTTTAAGCTAATCCTTTGGAATGAGATGTTCACCAGGTAGAGAACAAGGAGGACATTCTGAGCAGAGGAAACAGCCTACTCAAGTGTGTTCAGATTCAGTCAATGATATCGTGGGGCTGGATTGTAATGTGCCTGGAACATAGTGTTGGAGAAAATGAATAAGAAGAGATAAATCTAGAGCAGGAGATTGGAAAGGGTCAGACTGCAATACCAAAGGACTCGGACCATCTGAATGGTGGTAGAGTAGAGGAGCAATGGTGTTATGTTAGTTTCAGGAAGGTCAGCCCAGAAGGAGGCCTGGGGAGGAGGAAAGCGTGTGGCATGCAGAGAGAGGAGCCTGGCAGGAGATTGCCCCGGTTGAGGGTGCTCAGGGACTGGTTCATGAGGGCTTTGGTGTCCTATTAAGGAATCCAGCCTTTTCCTATCAGTTGAAGGGCTCTGGCCTTTGGAATATCCATTAGATCTAACATCATCTTGTGCTGTCTTTCTCCTCCCAAGTGCCAGTTAAAAAGAAGTGCAATTATTATGTGTAGCAAATGTCTGCAGGCCTCAACATCTTGGGTCTATAAAATAAACTTTCATTTACACTTAGGTAACAGTGAGAAATCCATACCCTACTCCACTTCCTCCCATCTCAGCAGCATACAGGGACGAGGCTCCAGGACACCTCCTCCATTGGTCTCCAGGCCTCCAGCTTCCTGGTTCCCATGGTGAAGACTGAGACAGCCAGTGTGGAGCCCAGCGCAAGAAGGCGACCTTGGAAGGCCAATGTCCCACAGATTCCCCATCAAGGCCTGCTGTCCCTTCTCTGTTACACATCACCGAAGTTATAGGTTCCCACGACCTATAAGCTCTGTAAGGTCTTCATCTGCTTTGTTCACTCATATACCTTGTGAGCCTAAAACTGCCTGGCAGAGAGTAGGAGCTCAATAAATATACATCAATTGAAAGTGTTTAGTATAAGCACCCTAACCTGGGTTCAGATGTGCTTTGCTATATGCTGGCTGAGTCTCTTTAGACTAATCATTTCACCTCTCCAACCTAAGTTTCCCATTGGAAATGGACCTGCCAGTGCTTACACATTCTTCCAGGTATTTTAGAAAAAGACATATAAACTAATACATACAAAAAGAAAATTCAATATAGAGAGTGCTTGGCACCTAACACGTGCTAAATTCTTTTCCTTCTTTCTTCTTTCTCCCTTCCCCTTCCACCCTTTCTCCTACAAATATTTATTGAGTGCCTTCTATATGTGCCATACATTGTCCCAAGGACATGGCAGGAACGAAGACAGAAGGGGGTCAAAGATTACTGTCTAGTTTCTGAGATACACAGAAAAAGCTGTACACAAATCAATCAAGTGGACCATTTCAGACAGTGTTAAACATTATGGAGAAAGTCATACTGAATGAAGTAATTGACCAAGGAGTTGAGGGGAAAGTTTTTCTGAAGCCATGTCCAGATTTTAATTTAGGTAGAAATCTCTTTGGCCCTGGGGTTACAGACCAAAGCTACATGCTAACTGGGGTCAGGAGCTGGAAGTTCTGGACTGACTGTCCATCTGGCCAGACACATGGACTTAGAGAGCTACAGAGTGCCTACGGGTCCTCTGTTTCCTCATCCAAGTGCAGAATCTCTAAGATTCTTCCCACAGTTGAACACTCTGGTTCATTGTTCTCCCCAAGTTCAGCATTGTGTCTGAGCCAGTTTGTGATTTGTAGGGAGCTTAATATTTTAACTTAGAAAATGGCTGTTAAGTTACTTGTTAATAGACATGGTGCCCTGCTGCTTGGCAACTTCCTTAGACAGTCCACCCTGAGTTTTATTTTATTTTTTTAGAGGAATCTTTAAAAAAAAGTTTACTTATTGATTGATTAATTTATTTTGAGAAAGAGTGAGAGAGAGAGAGAGAGAGAGAGAGAGAGAATCCCAAGTAGGTCTTGCTGTCAGTGCAGAGCCCAATGTCAGGCTCGAACTCACGAACATGAGATTATAACCTGAGCCAAAACCAAGAGCCAGACACTTAACCTCCTGAGACACCCAGGTGCCCCTCCCCCAATTCTGAGTTTTAAACTGAAGCCTGGAGCCCCATGGTGCCTCTCAGTGTGGATTACTGTATTGATATCATTAGGGGCATATAAGAACTTATTCTGAGCTTCCCATATATGCGTCTGCTTGAGCCAACTTGCATTCTGGTCCAGCTTTCTGGACAACCCTCAGAGCACCCCACACTAGAGGTGACTGTGATCGTGGTGTTTCAAAGACATTTTGAGTCAGCATGCGCTCTGGGGGCCACTGCTCTCCAACACGGGCTCCAGAAGCCCTTTGATATGACAAGAGTGTTCCCTGCAGAATCAGTTCTAGGTGAAAACGGGAAGTAGGCACGGGAAGAACACCGTAGGCTTTGGAACTGAACAGACTGTGTGTATGGCCTTTGGTGTGGTTTTGACATGTCGTTTGATCTCTCAGAATTCATTTGACGGCGGACAAAATGGAAATAACGATGCTTATTTTATGGTTATTACAAGGGCTTTATGAAAGGACACAGTTGGGGTCCATAAATACTTCCTGTGGGCCTCCTCTGGGCAGCTGCACCTCTGTGGTGTCCTTGGGGTGCTCTGATGCTCCTCTGCTTTCTCTACCCTCCACCCCAGGTGTGCAAGCTCTGCCTCTTCCTCCTTCTCCTTCTGTTCAGCATGAGCACCCAAGGCATTCAGATACCTGGGGAGCACCTCTTTCTCCCTGGGGATACCCTCTGTTAAAGGGCAATGGCCATGAACCTATGTTAATTTTCCCCAAATTGCTCAGGTTCAGACTTTCTCACCGTGATCTCATTAGGTGCTCATGACACCCCATCATATGTCCCTGGCTTCTCTGCAAGGTCTGGCCATGGTCAAGGATCCAGCACCTGGTGGTCGCCATCCCTCCCTTCCCACACTCAGGGAGGCTAGGTGGGCTGGGAGCTGCCCGCCCCACCCACATCCCTGTCACTTCCTAGGGCCCGGGAGGGTTGCCTGAACCTTTCAGGTACCCAGAGACTTGGGGGCACCTCTCTCCTTGATGTGACCTCCTAGCCCTCTGTTAAAGAGGCCCCAGGCTAGAACTGCATATTTTTGTCCAAAAGACAACTGGGGGAAGTGCTCCTTTTGTTTTTACCCTTCAAATCCCCTCTCTGGAGATGGTGGGCGTGAGGCCACAGGATACTGGGCAAGATCGAACGAGGAGGAGGGCCACTGAGCTGGCATCCAATCCTGGTCTGAGACTGTCGCTCTGCCCAGCTTGTCTCCGATCGCTCCCCGCCCCACGTCTGATATCCCTCCTGGGGGGCTCTCGACTCTCTAGCCACTGCCTCCCAAGGATGTGTCCACCGCCTCACCAGCCAGTGCACACTCATCCTGTCCCAGCACTGCAAATGGCCCCACTCACAGCAGCCACCTGCACAGGAGGACACTGAGACTCCCCGAGGCTGCACATTCAGCCTCTTCCATCAGAGGAGTTCGGTGCTGGCCTTCTGGACCCAGATTGCTGGGTATTTACAGCCCGCGTCCACTGGTAACCCTGTGGAACCCCTTCTGTGTTGCAGCTTCCTGGCCCGTAAGTCGTGGCTAAGACTAGCACCTTTCCTTATATGGTGTCAGACTGTGAGGTTTTAGTGAGTTACTATGCACAAAGAACTTGCACGGGGCTGACATATAGTATTACTCAGCAAATATTTACTGTGAATCTGCCCTGTGCTGGCTGATATCTTCTCTAAGCTCAGTGTCGATCAGTGGAGTGAATGATTAAATCTCGGGTCTCTCTGACTCAGAACCACTGCTTTGCCTGGGACACATGTGCCTGTCTTTTCAGCCTGAAGAAAGAATGGAAGACTTAAAACACATCAAGCACATCTTTCCTATTCTCAGGATCAACCCTGAGGTCAACTACTCGTTTCCCAAATGCAGTTTAAGGAATCCTTGGGCCTCTGACTTCAGAGTCAGGTGGAAGCCATGGAGATCACCATTGCTGCAGAACCATTCCTGTTAATAAGGAGAACTCGGGACATGTTTCCCCCATGGGTTTCCTGGCTCCTGGGTACCCTTGCTCAGGATAGAGTAATAAGGCCATAGGACTCCCAGAAAGCCCCTGGCCCATGGGTCCTCAAAATCTGGCCCACCCATCATTGAGAGCTGTGCCTGGGGTTTCCCCATTCAACCCCCTGTAACCCAAGTAAACGTGGAACTTCCTGCCTCTTTAGGCTGCCTTAACATGCCCTGGCGTTGTAGGCACAATACCCACTTATATATATGCCTCCCAAATGCCCTGCGTGGTGACTGTGGCCAGTCTCCTGGAACATGGCCCAACTCATAGTGCCCTGCCCCTCCAGTTTCCACACAGCACCGCTCGGACCTCCCCCCAGCTCTGCATTCCATGGACTCCCCTGCACGTGGCCTGGTGCTGGTGCAGAAGAAGCAGGCTTCAGGAGGCGAGAGCTAGAGAATTACTAGAAGAAGACTGCAGAGGCTTCCAGGTTCCTCAGCTGAGGAATCCTATAGGGGACAGCAGAATATTGAGGAAAGACCACACTGGACCCCTTCATTGTGGAATAAGGGGGCAGCTTGGGGATGGAAAGGTGTATTTGTCTCGGGCCCGCTGACTCTGTGACCTGGCACAAGTGATTTGTCCTCTCCGAGCCTTGGTTTCTGCTCCACAAAATACAGTATGACAGGGATGTGCGTCTTACAAAGCTAGCACTCAGTAAAAGCCTATTTATGCCTTTGTTACCAGAAGCTTCTCTCAAAGGACTTTCCGGTCTGAGAGTGTGGCTTTCTGCCATGATACAAGGAGCCCTAGAGTTTGCCTAGATATCCCCCCTGGCTCCCAAGGCCTGTTTCAAGGACAGCAAATGCCCAGATGTTAGTTACTGAATACGATTCCCACTTCAGAAAACGCATTCTATTCTCTCAATCTCAATTCAACATTTAGAAAAGGCAGGCCTAAGTAAAGCCCTGGCCTTGGTGAGCATTCAAGCAGTATGCAAATAATGAGGATGTAGCCCAGACTGCTTGTCCATCAATTTCCATTTCCCTCTTCTTCTTCCACCTGGAGATCTTGAACGAAGCAGCATGCATGGCCTCCTTGAGGAAAGATATGTTTCCCAGCCATCCTTGGCAAGGGCATGCCCGTATGACTAATTCTGATCAAATAGAATTATGCAGTAGTGCTGTGTGCAATCTTAGGAAAAGGTTCTTAGAGGATGTATTACTCAGGATTTTCCAGAGAAACAGAATGCATAGGATATCTATATGAAGAGATATTAGCAGGAATTGGCTCACGTGTTTTGGAGGTCGGGAAGTCCCACAGTCTGCACGTGCAAGCTGTAGCCCCAGGAAAACGGGTGGTGAGCTCAGGCTGAGTCCAAAGGCCTGAGAACCAGGACGGCCAATGACACAAATCCCAGGCCAGGAGATTCTCCCAGGGCAGGAGAAGATGAAATAAAATGCCCCAGTTCAAGCAGGAAAAAAGCCTTTTGTTCTATTCAAGCCCTCAACAGATTGGCCAATGCCCAACCACATGGGAAGGGCAATTTCCTTTACTGAGTCCACTGATTCAAACACTAATCTCATCTGGAAACATTCTCATAGACACACCCAGGAACAGAGTTTAGTTTGGGCACCTGCAGCCAGTCAGGTTGACACATAATATTAACCATCACAGAGGGAGAAGATGCCTCGTTCATTTCTTCCTTCTACCTGTTGGCCAAAATTTGCATTGATGGCTGGAATCCAGCAGCCATCTTGGACCATGAGTTGACCTTGAAAATAGAAGCCATGCACAGCCCAGGAACAATAGTGGAGAACCAGTCCAGTCCTGCACTGGCTTCGCTCTGCCACTGTGATTATGACTGACAAGTAAATAAACCTAAGAAGGCTTAGGTTACCGTGATGTTAGGTTCCTCTACTAATTGTAGCCAAACTTCCTCTTAACTAATAAAATGCAAATATACCACACTCAGTGGAAACTGATGGATCTTGTGGGGGCCTCTTTAATTGTCACTCATTTCTGCCTTTATTCTTCTAGTGTATTTGCACTTATACCTTCCCCCCAGCCCCAGATTTCTTTCAGGAAAGGCCCAGCTACAGGCGCCGCACACTTGTTACAGAGAGCAAGGGTCTGGGAAGAATGGGAACAAATTCCAAATCCAGAGCAGAACAAACCACTTCCCTCACACCCACTCACTTGTCCTTTCATATAGCCAACGCTGACTGATGCTGTGTGCAGTGACTATGCGACATCTCACCTACTCCTCACTAATAACATAATGATGGCGGCATCATGACCATCTCCCAGATGAGGAGACTGAGGTTCCAAGAGGTAAGGAAATGGCAGAGTGAAAATCAGTCTGCCTCCCTTGATCCTGTACTGATTATTCTTTAAGCCATCAAGCCTATATCTGTTTGACTAGTGGGAAATCTATTCCATAGATTTACTCCAACAAGGCAGAGAATGAAATAGTCTGAAAAGTGCTCTGTTTCCAGATCTGGATTCATAAGAGGGTGGGGTTGGCCAATCAGTTAACCCCTATGTATTGTGTGCACCCTAAGTGCCATGCACTGTTCTTGTGGTTTGTCACCACTGATATGTATGGGGCACCTGTTGCCCTGAAGTGTGGACATCACGGTTTTCTGTGAAGAACCCACATTGTCTTGTGGTTCAGAAGAGAAAACACTGGTCAGGGGTGCAGAGCGCGGGGTCTGGTTCCATTTCTACAACCCACCCGCTGTGTACTTTCAGATAAGCTGGGCCATTGAGAGCTTCCCCTTTGCTTGTGTTCCTTTTGAGTCATTCAGACTTGGCCAAATCTCATCAAAGTAGTGCTATTTAGGGTTGCCCAGGAAATTATACTCTCAGTGGAAATTCGGGAACCTTCTGTTAGGCCCCCAAAATAATTCACATAAATAAATATCAGGCTTCAGTTGCAGTTTCTTTTTATAAAAGAGATTTGAGAAGGAGCTCTTATTAGAGTTGAAATCGTCACTGTAATCATCTTTTATGTCCTCTTGGACCTTTTCTTTTGGGGACCTCTCTGAGGAGTCTCATTGAATGTGTTTCGAAGACTTCTGTGGTGATAAGAATCACTTGGGGTTCTTGATGAAACTGACAAACACACAGAACCAGGATCCCAAGGAGATCTTGGAGTCGTGGTCCTGTCAGTTGGCATGTGACAGGAATCGATGTTTTTAAGAAGCGCCCAGTGCCCAGGAGGTTCCTGTGGTCAGCACCAGCAAGGCATGCAATCGGAAAGGCACTCAGTGTCTGATGCTCTGTTTTTAACATTGAAAAACTGAGGGCCAGAAAAATGAAATGTCTCTTTCATGACCCATCAGGGTCTGCGGCTAAATGAGTCAAGACTTGAGTTCAAGTTCTGAAGCTACAGGAAGTTGGAGAGAAATCTGAACCCTGATCTTCTGGCTTTTTAGCTGTGTGGTCTTGGGCAAGTCTTCTATTCAACTCCCAGAGTATTAATTAACAAGTGTTTGTACTATGTGTCAGATAGGGTGCTTGGCTTAAGTGCTGATGGGTGAACAAGAGGGAGCCAACCTGTCCTTGGGTGTTTTGGAGCCCACAGGGGAGACTAACAAAGAGAGGGGGATCTCAAAGGTGAGGGCTGCAGCCAAAGTGGAGGGAGACCCTAAAGAGGTACCCAGTCCACCTGACTTGGTCTGCGGGGACAAGATCCGCTTCCCTGTGAAAAGGTGGTTAAGGGCTCAGAGGATGAGCAGGACTTAGCCAGGTGAGCAAGTGGGATGAAGGCACTACAGGTACCTGGAAAGATTTTAAAAGGCCAGGAAAGTACCTGAACCCAGGGCTCTTGAGGAATCAAAGAGACAAGTCCAAAGATGATGGGCCACCAGGGAGCTGGGGAGGGAGGCTGAGGCAGACCATGTGGGATCTCATCTGCACACATGAGCTCTATTCTAAAGGCAAAGGGAAGTCATTCAAAGAGGCAAAGGGAAGTCATTCAAAGATTCCAGACAGTCATGGTGCCACCAGATTTTTGAGGCACATTCCTGAGCCTCTGAATCTTCATCTGGAAAGGCGGGGTCATAACTTGCCCCCTACCCTGCTCTCTCTCCCTACAGAGGTACCCAGCCCACCTCTCTTGCCCATTTGTGGGCTAATTCCTTACCCTAGGACCAGAGCAAGGCTTTCACAATGGAAGCCAGATTCTATCACTCCTTGGCTCAAGTGTCCCCGGTGGTCTCCGTCCCACCCTGTGCTCAGAACCATGTCCAAAGTGCCCAGCGTGGTCTTAGAATCACCTATCATACTCTACCACTTCCCCCAGTCTTCACTGCTGCCCCTGGCATTCAGGGTGCACTTCCCCTCTGGGCTGTGCATGGACCATGCCCTCTGTCTGAGGGCTTAGCCACAGATACCCATGTGGTTCCCAGACCTTCACTGACAACACCCCTCGCTGTCCCTTGAGGTAGCTCAGGTCTTCTTTGAGGCACTTTCACTTACTGTCTCCTGTACTTGTGTGCACCATTCTTTCTTGTGTGCTCCCCCCGTTAGAGGCCGAGCTCTAATGGGTGGGGGGCATAGTGTCTGCTTGCTGCCTTCTCCCCAGGGTCTGACACAGCGCTACCAGCCTATATTAGTTCATAAATGGCTGAACGATACTGATCTCGCAGGGTCAAGAGAAGCTCAAATAATAGAATTGCTGTATACATAGTACTGGGAGCAACAGGTACTTAGCCAGTGGAAGCTTCCTTCTTTCTTTCTACCCCGGTCCCTTTCCTTCCAGACTCCCAGTTAGAAGTCCTTCCCAGGGCACTATTTACCCCTGAGCCCCCAGTGGCCCCCGGATCATCTTTCTGCCTGCCACTACCAAGCTCTGTCCCTGACTGCCCTGCCCTTTCCGCGCTGCCCAGCTCCGGCTTGGCCGCGTCCCTAGAGGAAATGGGATGTGCCACAGTTACCACACATGAAGGCTGAGGGGAGTTGGAGGCTGGCCACTCAAAACTACTCATTGTCCTGGACGTGTGTGGTCAGAGCCTGGCTGTGGCCCTCACACCTGGGCGTCGTCAGAGGCATGCCAGGGCCTGTAACGAATCGGGACCATTTTGCAGGCATAGAAAATACAAAGCGCTTCCTTGAGCCTTGACTGATGGCTTCCTTTCTAATGCCCTGACACAAACAGGCTGTGACCCCAGCAGTGTGGACCTGGGATCATGTGCAGAGAGCCGCCCTTCCCCACCCTAACGGCAAGACTCACGGAAATGGCAGAGAGATCTGTGGTGGGGAGGCCCAGGCAGTGTGGGAAGGCTCTCCCCTCCTTGCTTCCCACTCAGAACTCACAGGGGTGTAAATAAATAAATGGGGCATGAGATGCAGGCTGCCAGGGGTGGCCTTTAAAATCACCTGTTTCCGAAGGGTTGCCTCAGAGGCTCCCGGCTGGCTAAGGGGTTTGGACATGGGCACTGAACTTGTTTGCAAGTCTCTGTCTAGAGAGGGTTTGTTGCATTTTTAGCTTCTCAAAACCCACCTATAAACATCCAGCCTGCAGATGAGAAGGAACTCAATTATGGTCAGCCTTTTTCCAAACCGCCCCCCCCCCCAACCCGGACCTCCGTTTCCCAGGTCACCAGTACTGTTGACGACAAAACAAGGGTCAGATAAACAACAGCGAACACAGAAACAATAAAAAGTTAGCTTAAAAAAACAGAGAGGAGCAAAAGGAAATATACCAACACGTTAGCCATGATTGTCTCAAGGAGCAGTGAGCCAAAAGTCTTTTTTCTTTCCTATTCTTCTTAAAAATTTGTCTATTTTCTACTAAAGAAACATTTGGTCTTTTACCATTGAAAGAAAGCTTTCTTTGAAGGAAAAAAAATCGCTGCAATTGTATCAAAGTATCTCCATTCAATCCTTCTTTTGTTATTTTTGGGGGTTCTTAAAAATTTCTTTACTGTTCAAGTTTGTGGGTGATACATGTTGGAAATCAGCTTTTCTGGAAAAAGCATGAAGGTTTAAAAGAGCATCACCTTTTGCACTGAAAGTGTTTAGTTAAAGACGTTCATGGAAATGCTTTAACATGGAAATGCTTTAACAATTGTCATGTTCTTATAAACTCCAATAAACTGCAGAGTGCATGATTTGGAAACATGCCCTTTTTATGGATAGTTTTTATTTCATTTAATCTACTGTAAAGATTTATTTCTTCAGGGACTGGGCTAAATTCAGTGAGCTAACTTTGCCCCATGATACCACTTAGGGAGCTCTCTCTTACTTTTCTATTCTTAGCTTCAATTGGGATTTTAAAAATATCGGTTTTAAAGCCGTATCAGTGGCTTCAGCTGATGAATTCATGTGATAGCTACTGAACTCTGTAATTACAAGGTTTCCTAGAATAAATTTAATTGGCAAATTCTTACAATCAGCTGTTATTGTTGCTATAAATACCTCTCTTGCGTTTTCAAGCCCTGAGTGAGCAACAGCAGCTGTTCTGGCCTCTGGAAAAATGTGAATTAGGCATCACCAACCTATGGGACCTCACTGTCAGCCAACTGCTTTGATTCATCTGGGGCAAGTGTCTGTGTAGTTCAGAGTTTCCTCATGCAAAAAGAAGACAATATCAAGTTATTTTCATCCTTGTGGGGAAAAGGGCATACTGTTTTTATTTACCTTTTGATATGTTAGAATCAGGCTTACAAATCCATGCCTGTTTATGTCCAGTTATGTCATCTTCTAGAATTCTATGAATTTATAAGGCTTAAAATAATTTAACTGAATATAAGCCATTTTCTTTTCTTTTTTTTTTTTTTTTCAATTTTGGTTAATGTTTATTTATTTTTGAGAGACAGAGTGTGAGCAGGGGAGGGCCAGAGAGGGAGACACAGAATCTGACGCAGGCTCCAGGCTCTGAACTGTCAGCACAGAGCCCGATGCAAAGCTTGAACCCACCCACCATGAGACTATGACCTGAGCCAAAGCTGACGTTTAACTGACTGAGCCACCCAGGCGCCCCAGAGCCATTTTGTCTTTTAATAAATAAGTCTGATTTAAACCCTGTTTCTATATCTTACTAGCTCTGTGACTCAGGGCAGCTCACACAGCTTCTCTGACCCTCATTTATAAAACAGGGATGGTAAAATACATGCAGTAAAACTGTTGTGTTTTAGAAATAAGGACTTTGGGGGGCGCCTGGGTGGCTTAGTCGGTTGAGCGTCCGACTTTCGCTTGGGTCATGATCTCGCGGTTAGTGGGTTCGAGCCCCGCGTCGGGCTCTGTGCTGACTGCCAGCTCAGAGCCTGGAGCCTGTTTCAGAATATGACACACACTCTCTCTAAAACACACCAAAACACACAATATCTCTCTCTCTCTCTCTCTCCTAGAAATAAATAAAAATATTAAAAAAAAAAAAAAAAGAAATAAGGACTTTGGAAAATAAACTACGTGATGGCATTTATTAGCACAGTGCATAGCACACAGTGTATATTTAAATTTACTTTCTTTTCTCCAGCCAGTTTTCAGAGAACGACGCCAACCTTTTCCATTAGGTGAACCTTAACTGAGCACTTATGGAGAAAGTCTAAGAGATGCCAACACCCTGTCCATGGCTTTAAGCATCTCACAGTCTGCTAAGGAGGACAGAGACCTGTTTGTGTCCTAATTACTCCAGACCTGTGAAAACTTGTTTTTAGGAAACATTCGTTTACTTTGAGAGAGAGAGAGACAGAAAGAGAGAGCACGCACACACACACACACACACACACACACACACAGGTGGGGGAAAGGCAGAGAGAGAGAAGGAGAGAGAGAATCCCAAGCAGGCTCCACGTTGTGACTGGGGGGGCTTGATCTCATGAACCATGGGATCATGATCTGAGCCAAAATCAAAGAGCGGGATGCCCAACCGACTGAGCCCCCCAGGCGCCCCTCAGTAGACAGTTATCCCCTTTGATCATTCACTCAGCAAGTATTTGTTGAGTATTGACTATGTACCAGGCGCTGTCTGAGGTCCTTGGGAGTCAACGGTGAACAGAAATACAGTTCTTGCCTTCCTGCCAAGAGTACATTCTACCAGGGCAAACAGATGGTAATCAAATCAACAAATAAACATCCTGTAGAGTATACTTTTAGGGAACTAGTGTTGTGAAGGCAGAGAAGGTGGAGGGAGAGACAAGAGTTTTCCAAGGGGTGGTCAGGGGCTCTCTCTGAGGTGATATGTGAGCAGAGACCCAAGTAAGTGTCTGTGGGAAGAAGGTTTCTGGGAGAAGTCTGGCACGTGCAAAGGCCCGGATATGGAGTTGCTTCGTGTGCTAACGGAACAGTAAGGAGCCTGAGTGACCTCAATGCAGTGCTAGAAAATGGGGCCAAAGAGGTGTAAAGAGACAGGTGAAGGTGTTTCTTTCTTTCTTTCTTTCTTTTCTTTTTTTTTAATATTTTTATTTATTTCTAGGAGGGAGAGAGAGAGAGACAGCGTGAGCCAGGGAGGGTCAGAGAGAGAGGGAAACACAGATTCTGAAACAGGCTCCAGGCTCTGAGCTGACAGTCAGCACAGAGCCCGACGCGGGGCTCGAACCCACAAACCGCGAGATGATGACCTAAGCGAAAGTCGGACGCTTAACCGACTAAGCCACCCAGGCGCCCCAAGTGAAGGTGTTTCTAAAGCCAGACTCTCACTCACTCCCTTCCTGTTCTGACCCTCTGAGCTTAGTTCTCCCTGAGTCTGAGGCCCTGCTTGGGCTTCCCAGGACAGGCTCTTCCGGCCCCTGCTGGCTCCCTCTGCCCTGACAGGAACCCTTGACTCACACGTGGTCACAGCGCACCACCAGTGCGCTGCCCGCCAGTCTCGGGAAAGGAAGCCCAGGGAGAAGGGTGCCTCCCCCACCAGTGTCCCCAGCAAATTCTCACCTTGATTCTGTACCGCAGGGGCGGCAGGGGAGGGGCTCTCCACCATGGGACCAGGGCCGTGTCAGTCTTGCCTCTGAGACTCCCATCTCCTTCCGGGGTCAGCCTGGTGTCATCACACCCCTGAGGTCCAAGGTCCTACCTCTTCATGCCCTCTGACCCAACCCTGAACACAGACCTTTCCTTCAATTTGCCCCAGCCCAGCTGCGACGGGGCTAAGCTATTGAGCCAGATTTTATAGGGAGTCTTTGGAGCACCAAAGGGGTATAAACAGAGTAACTGACAACTGTCACCAACATGACTGCTTGCAGAACCCTCAAGGCCGTCCACACCGGCCCCTGCCTGGCTCAGCCTCTTCTGGGCAGCCACCACCACGCTCAAGTACTTGGCACCTCTCCTTCCGACCCCCCCCCCCCCAACCCAGGTCCACATTCCCACAGAGGGCCCACATACAAGAAGGTAGCAGCTCCTCACCAGTTTAAGACCCGCCTTCCAAGCCACTTCCTGTCCCAGCATCCTTCTCTTCCCACCCCCTCCACTGATTGACATCAGGACCGTCCACTCTCATCTGGGAGACCCTGCCCAGCCCCCCCCCCCCCCAGGGGCTTGAAGCCCCTGCTTAGCCCCATCAGCGCACTGTCCCTTTGCTGTCGTTCAAAGGTCTCGGATATTCCTGCGGGAGGGGCTCCTCAAAGCCCCACCCACTGCATCTGGACTCGGTCTGCCCCTGAGCTGCTTGGGGCAGGAATCCCCACCTGGTCATCTCGGCCCGGTCATCTCAGCACGGGGCAAGCCAGGGAGCGTGGCAGGGGCTCAGCCCTCCCTGAATGGAAGCTGGGTCGTGGTGGGCTCGTTGGGGAAATCCTGAAGACCCACGAGTCTCAGGTCACGTAACACAGGCGTGTATAGTGATATTGCATATATGTGACCTTGAGAGACTGGATTCAAGATCGTACTATACCCCAGATGCATAGATTCATTTTCTTGATTCCCTGGGTGAAGAGAGCTGGGAAAATGCCATTGCTGGGGGATAGAGGCGGGGGTTGGAATGCAGACAGCCGTTGCCTCCGGGCTTGGGGGTTCGACCACCACACTAGATGGCTTGGCAAGCAAAGAGGCCTGAAGCTTGAGGAAGAGAAAGCAAGGTCTGGAAGGAGTCACGGAACCAGGTTCCTGGCCACTATGGTATTTTATGCTGAACTCACAGCCCATGTCCATCAAAGAGTGTACTTGGAATTGTCTGGAATACGGTAGGAAACCACTCAGTAAGAGCTGCTTTTCTCAGGGCAATGGGGGGGTTCAGGGGCGCTGGGGTTTCCCCACACCCGGAACAAGCTGCACCCTTGTGCTGTAAACAGAGATGGTTCTGTCTGTAATTATGATTACTCTCTGCCCTTCTGTGGTTTGGGTAGCAATGGTACCAGAGATCTCCCGGGGTGAGCTGGGTGGGGCTGTCCATCCCCTCTTTCTCTGAAGCAATCTGATTCCTGGCAGCCAGGAGGAAGAAAGGCCCAGCAGCATATTTCCTTATTTTAAACCTGGGAGCCTTACCTTGGGAAAGTAAATATGGTGGTTGCAGGCAGTTTTTGAAAGTGAAAAAGTGTGGCTCTAAGTGGCTGTCCCCTGTCCCAGGTTGGTGTCTTCATATCGAGGCTCTGGCTTAACTGAACTCCTCAAGGTGCAGACAGGCTGGGATAGAAGAACACCTTGAGGAGGCACAGGCTGCTCTTAAGGAAACTAAGGCTCCAGGAAGCAGAGAAGCAGCCCAATGTCACCCAGCTAGTTAATGACAGAGCAGAGATTCAAGCTTGTGCTGTCTCTCCATAGAATTCGTCAGGAGACCATTACTGAGCACTTGCTATTTGTACGAGGGAAGAAGGAAGAATGTAAACATCGCCAGCTCTTCTAGACTGTCTGGAATTGGCTCTTCTGAGCCCTCTCTCCTTAAGGGCTGCCTCATTAACTGGGTTTCCCAGATGTTGTCAAAATCAGGGTTCGCGATGGTATGGCCACCGAGGCCCCCAAGGCTATAAAGCAAGTGCAACAACCATGCCTAACTGGCTTTCACAGAACTGTCTCCTGAGAGGCAACTGAGCAGGGAGAAAACTCCAGGTTATAAGATTGCTTGGGGGCTACTAAATTCTACTAGCCCATTTCTGTCTTGTTAATCCTGTGAAATCAGCTTTCCAGTCCAACTTTTCAGGGGGACTCAGGGAGTCAGATTCAAAGGAAGAAGGTGCTTATGGGCAAAAAGGATTTACCTTGAGTGACCACATCACAGGTAAAGAACAATGATTAAGTCCAGAGCAGGCACCAGCATTCAGTTAGCCACCCCGCACCCCCCCCCCCCGCCCACTGCTGGGCCCTGGGGGGCAGCACTGGGACCAGTCCGGGCCCCACTGTGGGACAGTTTTAACAAAGTGGAGAGGACATGGTTGTCTTCCAGAAAAGACCCTCAAGGCTCCAAAGGGGCTTGTCAAATGCCTCCTACCCCACCGGGGGCAGCGGGGCCCATAAGAGGGATGCTGTCCTCTCCCCAGGGGGCCCCAAAAAGTTTCAGGAGGAGGAATTTTCAGCTGAAGCTCCTGCCTTGATGAGGAGAAGAGGGAGGCTCATTGTAGCAGATCCGGCTGTTGGACAGGAAAGAGCTACAGGTATGATCTCACTCTCTCTCTCTCTTTTTTTAACTTGAAGTTAAATTCACATAACATAAATTTAACCATCTTAAAGTGTGCAAGTCACAGCATTCAGCACATTCACAGCGCTGTGCAGGAACGACCTCTCTCTGGATCCACGACATCCTCAGCACCCTCAGAACAAAGCTCGTTTCTCCCCCCTCCCAGTGCCTGGCGACCAGCAGTCCACACCTGTCTGTGCGGATCGACCCGTTCCGATATCTCATATGCACGGACCTGGATCACGGCCCACAGGGCATCAGGCTGAGTGTGGCTGAACTGTGGTTTTCCTTTTGATAGATCCCAACCTTTGTTGAGACTTTGTGTGTGTGTGTGTGTGTGTGTGCGCTAAAGATGCACTTTTTGTGGTGCAAATCCTGGACGTCTCTCACACTCAGGGTGCTAGAATCGCAGAGAAAAACCTTCAGTGTTACCCCTGTGCAAATGTTGAGGGGCGTCTGGGCCCCCTGCCTGGTTGCGACCCTTGGGCTGGATTCTGAACTCATGTCCTCATTTGTAAAATGCAGGTGTGATAGTACCTACTACATGGGTTTACTGGGAAGAGGAAGAAGTGAATGTCATAAGTAGAGTAAAAATGGGGTGAGCCACAGAACAAATGCTCAGTCAATGCACACACACCAGTTATTATTATGTTTTTCCCAACGTAGGGATGTGGGGAGTATCATATCTGCGGAAGGGAGAGCCAGAAGAACTTGCCAAAAGCCAAAAAAAAAAAGCAAATATGTATTTTTTTGAGTGCCTGTATTTGCTAAGTCATCATCACTGCTCCATTTCACAGGGAAGGAAACTGAGGCCCTGAGCAGGTCAGTGTGCCCAAGGTCACGCAGCCAGTTGGGCCGAAGGCCTCGGGTGCTCCTCCATCTCCCCCCCAGGGCCTCCTCCTGTGTATCGGAGGCTCCTGATCTGGGGTTTAGAATCACAAGGTCAGGGCCCCTCACCTCTGTGTGGCTCCAGGCATCTAGTTCCGCCTTCCAGGGCTGGTGAGGGCTTCCCGCCTGGCTTGTCCTTGTCATCCGGCTGTGAGGCTGTGACCGGAGACACACGGTGCTTCCGAAAAGCAGAGCTGTGGAGTCAGGCTTTCCAGTCTCTGGGTTTCTGCCGCCAGAGCGGCTCAGGCACTGCTCGGAGACCGTGCAGGGCCCTCGGGTGATGCCTCGCCAGGAACCCCTGGGTGCTGCCTGCTTGGGGCCGGGCACCCGGCCTGCCTTTGCGCGCGCCATCTCATCAGAGTCTCCTGACTCCGCCTGGGAAGCAAGAGGGAAAGAAGCCTCAGGCCCCGTAACGCGAGGAAGAGGTCTCGGGCTTGGCTTCTTGTCCGGCCGCAGCGCCAGCTCACAATGGTAGGTGTTGGATCCTGTTACCAAAGCAATCAATCTGAGGGGCCGTAGAGCTTTCCCTGAGATTCCACGGGAGGACGGCAAGGCTGCGGCCTTTTCCCAGGATGCTAATTAAAACTACAAGCCGACCAGCGCAGCAGCATAAATAATTCAACTTGGAGGAGCCTGGGGACCAGGGTTCACGCTGCTGCTCAAATCCCTGCAGCGCCCGCCGTCCTGGCTCACGCGGCCGCCCCGGGAGGGCGGTGCTCACCGGCTCGAGCCGCCCTGACTCCCTGCGACGAGAGGCCTGCACAGCCGCCTTGGTCCTGGCAGCCCACCCATCTGGGGGTGCCGCCCGGTCAGCCTGCAGCTTGCCAAATGGGAGCTGCGTCTGGAGGCAGGGTGTCCCTCCCCTCGATGACGTTCCCAGAGCGCCCACAGGCGAACCCCCCTGACGCCAGGCTCCTGAAGTCACTGCCTCTTCCTAGTAGAGTCCTGGGGCCTGGCTGGCACTGCTCTTCACTCTCCACCTCAGCAGATCCCAGCCGTCACCACCCGGGGTCCTAGGGGGTCCGGGCGAGAGGTGTCAGAGGACCGCCTTGGTCCTCTGCATTTTCCCTGCCACCGTTTGGGGCCAGGCATTCCCTAGGCGACACAGCATGTCACTCCCCTGCACTTGTGAGGGGAACGCTCGGGCGAACGTCGCCTTCCAGAGAGCAGCCGGGGTTCACGGGGGCTGTGTGGGTGGTGGTGAGGCCAGAGCCACCAGTCCTCGCGAACGTCCGAGTCTGCGAAGACCTGCTGGTCACGGGATGGTTCATGGAGTCCTGCTCGGCGGTTGAGAAGAAACGAGAAGCTCGTGAGGAGGAGGCAAGGACGTTTAGTTCCAAAGGCACATCAGGTGAAGAGGGAAGCACGAGAGACACGACAGCCGACAGCAGAATCTGTGGATAACCTGATGCCAGGGCTGCGGTTCTGGCATGAGCCTCGTAACTACCGACGGCTGTGGGGGACTTGATTCATGAGCTCAGTGCACCCCTTCCTGCCTCTTCCTCACCCGGGACTGGACAGACTCCATTCTTGTGTCCAGGCAGCCAGCAGTTCACGTGTTAGCTTGCTGGGTTTCCTCTTTGTTCTTCTGCTGCTGCTGCTTTTTCCTCTTCATTCTTCTTCTGCTTCTTTTTCTTCTTCTTCTTCTTCTGCTAGTTTTTCTTCTTCTCCTTCCTCCTCTTCTTCTTCTTCTCCTTCTTCTCCTTCTTCTCCTTCTTCTCCTTCTTCTCCTTCTTCTCCTTCTCCTCCTCCTCCTCCTCCTCCTCCTCCTCCTTCTTCTTCTTCTTCTTCTT